>NW_027475136.1:2536804-2853905 GCF_051020985.1 Nomia melanderi | reverse complement strand
TCTCTAATAGCACCCGAGATATCACCAGATATATATTGGATTTTTCCCTGACCCTGAGTGTCCGGCCCCATGAGACGGTGGTTTTCTCGGCTCCTGGTGGTCCGAGGTCGTTCCCGCTGCACAGATGCATGCGCCAGGGCCTCCTGCAGATAATTCCCTTTGGCTTATTGCGCTATCTCTAATAGCACCCGAGATATCACCACATATATATTGGATTTTTCCCTGACCCAGAGTGTCCGGCCCCATGAGACGGTGGTTTTCTCGGCCCCTGGTGGTCCGAGGTCGTTCCCGCTGCACAGATTCATGCGCCAGGGCCTCCTACAAACAATGCACTTTGATTCATTGCGCTATCTGTAATAGCACCCGAGATATCACCAGATATATATTGGATATTTCCCTCACCCTGAGTGTCCAGCCCCATGAGACGTTGGTTCTCTCGGCCCCTGGTGGACCGAGGTCGTTCCCGCTGCACAGATTCATGCGCCACGGCCTCCTGCAGATAATTCGCTTTGGTTTATTTCGCTATCTGTAATAGGACCCGAGATATCACCAGATATATATTGGATTTTCCCCAGACCCTGAGTGTCCGGCCGCATGAGACTGTAGTTTTCTCGGCCCCTGGTGGTCCGAGGTCGTTCCCGCTGCACAGATTCATGCGCCAGGGCCTCCTACAGACAATGCACTTTGATTTATTGCGCTATCTGTAATAGCACCCGAGATATCACCAGATATATATTGGATTTTTGCCTGACCCTGATTTCTCGGCACCATGTGACTGTGGTTTTCTCGGCCCCTGGTGGTCCGAGGTCGTTCCCGCTGCACAGATTCATGCGCCAGGGCCTCCTGCAGACAATGCACTTTGATTTATCGCGCTATCTCTAATGGCACCTGATATATCACCAGATATATGATGGATTTTTCCCTGACCCTGAGTGTCCGGCCCCATGAGACGGTGGTTTTCTCGGACCCTGGTCGTCCGTGGTCGTTCCCCCTGCGGAGAATCATGCGCCACGGCTTCCTGCAGATAATTCACTTTGTTTTTTTGCGCTATCTCTAATAGCACCCGAGATATCACCAGATGTATATTCGATTTTTCCCCGACCCTGAGTGTCCGGCCCCATGAGACGGTGGTTTTCTCGGCCCCTGGTGGTCCGAGGTCGTTCCCGCTGCACAGATACATGCGCCAGGGCCTCCTACAGACAATGCGCGTTGGTTTATTGCGCTATCTGTAATAGCACCCGAGATATCACCAGATACATATTGGATTTTCCCCTGACCCTGAGTATCCGGCCCCATGAGACGGTGGTTTTCTCGGCTCCTGGTGGTCCGAGGCCGTTCCCGCTGCACAGATGCATGCGCCAGGGCCTCCTGCAGATAATTCCCTTTGGCTTATTGCGCTATCTCTAATAGCACCCGAGATATCACCACATATATATTGGATTTTTCCCTGACCCAGAGTGTCCGGCCCCATGAGACGGTGGTTTTCTCGGCCCCTGGTGGTCCGAGGTCGTTCCCGCTGCACAGATTCATGCGCCAGGGCCTCCTACAGACAATGCACTTTGATTCGTTGCGCTATCTGTAATAGCACCCGAGATATCACCAGATATATATTGGATATTTCCCTCACCCTGAGTGTCCAGCCCCATGAGACGGTGGTTCTCTCGGCCCCTGGTGGACCGAGGTCGTTCCCGCTGCACAGATTCATGCGCCACGGCCTCCTGCAGATAATTCGCTTTGGTTTATTTCGCTATCTGTAATAGGACCCGAGATATCACCAGATATATATTGGATTTTCCCCAGACCCTGAGTGTTCGGCGCCATGTGACTGTAGTATTCTCGGCCCCTGGTGGTCGGAGGTCGTTCCCGCTGCACATATTCATGCGCCAGGGCCTCCTACAGACAATGCACTTTGATTTATTGCGCTATCAGTAATAGCACCCGAGATATCACCAGATATATATTGGATTTTTCACTGACCCAGAGTGTCCGGCCCCATGAGACGGTGGATTTCTCGGCCCCTGGCGGTCCGAGGTCGTTCCCGCTGCACAGATGCATGCGCCAGGGCCTCCTGCAGATAATTCATTTTGGTTTATTGCGCTATCTGTAATAGCACTCGAGATATCACCAGATATATATTGGATTTTCCCCTGACCCTGAGTGTCCGGCCCCATGAGACTGCGGTTTTCTCGGCCCCTGGTGGTCCGAGGTCGTTCCCGCTGCACACATTCATGCGCCAGGGCCTCCTGCAGATAATTCACTTTGGTTTATTGCGCTATCTCTAATAGCACCCGAGATATCACCAGATATATATTGGATATTTCCCTCACCCTGAGTGTCCAGCCCCATGAGACGGTGGTTCTCTCGGCCCCTGGTGGACCGAGGTCGTTCCAGCTGCACAGATTCATGCGCCACGGCCTCCTGCAGATAATTCGCTTTGGTTTATTTCGCTATCTGTAATAGGACCCGAGATATCACCAGATATATATTGGATTTTCCCCAGACCCTGAGTGTCCGGCCGCATGAGACTGTAGTTTTCTCGGCCCCTGGTGGTCCGAGGTCGTTCCCGCTGCACAGATTCATGTGCCAGGGCCTCCTACAGACAATGCACTTTGATTTATTGCGCTATCTGTAATAGCACCCGAGATATCACCACATATATATTGGATTTTTCCCTGACCCAGAGTGTCCGGCCCCATGAGACGGTGGTTTTCTCGGCCCCTGATGGTCCGAGGTCGTTCCCGCTGCACAGATTCATGCGCCAGGGCCTCCTACAGACAATGCACTTTGATTTATTGCGCTATCTGTAATAGCACCCGAGATATCACCAGATATATATTGGATTTTTCCCTGACCCTGAGTGTCCGGCCCCATGAGACTGCGGTTTTCTCGGCCCCTGGTGGTCCGAGGTCGTTCCCGCTGCACACATTCATGCGCCAGGGACTCCTGCAGATAATTCACTTTGATTCATTGCGCTATCTCTAATAGCACCCGAGATATCACCAGATATATATTGGATTTTGCACTGACCCTGAGTGTCCGGCCCCATGAGACTGTGGTTTTCTCGGCCCCTGGTGGTCCGAGGTCGTTCCCGTTGCACAGATTCATGCGCCAGGGCCTCCTGCAGATAATTCACTTTGGTTTATTGCGCTATCTCTAATAGCACCCGAGATATCACCAGATATATATTGGATTTTTCCCTGACCCTGAGTGTCCGGCCCCATGAGACGGTGGTTTTCTCGGCCTCTGGTGGTCCAAGGTCGTTCCCGCTGCACAGATTCATGCGCCAGGTCCTCCTACAGACAATGCACTTTGATTCATTGCGCAATCTGTAATAGCACCCGAGATATCACCAGATATATATTGGATATTTCCCTCACCCTGAGTGTCCAGCCCCATGAGACGGTGGTTCTCTCGGCCCCTGGAGGACCGAGGTCGTTCCCGCTGCACAGATTCATGCGCCACGGCCTCCTGCAGATAATTCGCTTTGGTTTATTTCGCTATCTGTAATAGGACCCGAGATATCACCAGATATATATTGGATTTTCCCCAGACCCTGAGTGTTCGGCCGCATAAGACTGTAGTTTTCTCGGCCCCTGGTTGTCCGAGGTCGTTCCCGCTGCACAGATTCGTGCGCCAGGGCCTCCTACAGACAATGCACTTTGATTTATTGCGCTATCTGTAATAGCACCCGAGATATCACCACATATATATTGGATTTTTCCCTGACCCAGAGTGTCCGGCCCCATGAGACGGTGGTTTTCTCGGCCCCTGATGGTCCGAGGTCGTTCCCGCTGCACAGATTCATGCGCCAGGGCCTCCTACAGACAATGCACTTTGATTTATTGCGCTATCTGTAATAGCACCCGAGATATCACCAGATATATATTGGATATTTCCCTCACCCTGAGTGTCCAGCCCCATGAGACGGTGGTTTTCTTGGCCCTGGTGGACCGAGGTCGTTCCCGCTGCACAGATTCATGCGCCAGGGCCTTCTGCAGATAACACACTTTGGTTTATTGCGCTATCTCTAATAGCACCCGAGATATCACCAGATATATATTGGATTTTTCCCTGACCCTGAGTGTCCGGCCCCATGAGACGGTGGTTTTCTCGGCTCCTGGTGGTCCGAGGTCGTTCCCGCTGCACAGATGCATGCGCCAGGGCCTCCTGCAGATAATTCCCTTTGGCTTATTGCGCTGTCTCTAATAGCACCCGAGATATCACCACATATATATTGGATTTTTCCCTGACCCAGAGTGTCCGGCCCCATGAGACGGTGGTTTTCTCGGCCCCTGGTGGTCCGAGGTCGTTCCCGCTGCACAGATTCATGCGCCAGGGCCTCCTGCAGATAATTCACTTTCGGTTATTGCGCTATCTCTAATAGCACCCGAGATATCACCGGATATATATTGGATTTTTCCCTTACCCTGAGTGTCAGGCCCCATGAGACGGTGGCTTTCTCGGCCCCTGGTGGTCCTAGGTCGTTCCCGCTGCACAGATTCATGCGCCAGGGCCTCCTACAGACAATGCACTTTGATTTATTGCGCTATCTCTAATACCACCCGAGATATCACCAGATATATATTGGATTTTCCCCAGACCCTGAGTGTCCGGCCGCATGAGACTGTAGTATTCTCGGCCCCTGGTGGTCCGAGGTCGTTCCCGCTGCACAGATTCATGCGCCAGGGCCTCCTACAGACAATGCACTTTGATTTATTGCGCTATCTCTAATAGCACCCGAAATATCACCAGATATATATTGGATTTTCCCCTGACCCTGAGTGTCCGGCCACATGAGACGGTGGTTTTCTCGGCCCCTGGTGGTCCGAGGTCGTTCCCGCTGCCCAGATTCATGCGCCACGGCCTCCTACTGACAATGCACTTTGATTTATTGCGCTATCTGTAATAGCACCCGAGATATCACCAGATATGTATTGGATTTTTCCCTGACCCTGAGTGTCCGGCCCCATGAGACTGTGGTTTTCTCGGCCCCTGGTGGACCGAGGTCGTTCCCGCTGCACAGATTCATGCGCCAGGGCCTCCTGCAGATAATTCACTTTGGTTTATTGCGCTATCTCTAATAGCACCCGAGATATCACCAGATATATATTGGATTTTGCCCTGACCCTGAGTGTCCGGCCCCATGAGACTGTGGTTTTCTCGGCTCCTGGTGGTCCGAGGTCGTTCCCGTTGCACAGATTCATGCGCCAGGGCCTCCTGCAGATAATTCACTTTGGTTTATTGCGCTATCTCTAATAGCACCCGAGATATCACCAGATATATATTGGATTTTGCCCTGACGCTGAGTGTCCGGCCCCATGAGACTGTGGTTTTCTCGGCTCCTGGTGGTCCGAGGTCGTTCCCGTTGCACAGATTCATGCGCCAGGGCCTCCTGCAGATAATTCACTTTGGTTTATTGCGCTATCTCTAATAGCACCCGAGATATCACCAGATATATATTGGATTTTCCCCTCACCCTGAGTGTCCGGCCCCATGGGACTGTGGTTTTCTCGGCCCCTGGTGGTCCGAGGTCGTTCCCGCTGCACAGATTCATGCGCCAGGGCCTCCTACAGACAATGCACTTTGATTTATTGCGCTATCTCTAACAGCACCCAAGATAGCACCAGATATATATTGGATTTTTCCCTGACCCTGAGTGTCCGGCCCCATGAGACTGTGGTTTTTTCGGTCCCTGGTGGTCCGAGGTCGTTCCCGTTGCACAGATTCATGCGCCAGGGCCTCCTGCAGATAATTCACTTTGATTTATTGCGCTATCTGTAATAGCACCCGAAATATCACCAGATATGTATTGGATTTTTCCCTGACCCTGAGTGTCCGGCCCCATGGGACTGTGGTTTTCTCGGCTCCTGGTGGTCCGAGGTCGTTCCCGTTGCACAGATTCATGCGCCAGGGCCTCCTGCAGATAATTCACTTTGGTTTATTGCGCTATCTCTAATAGCACCCGAGATATCACCAGATATATATTGGATTTTCCCCTCACCCTGAGTGTCCGGCCCCATGGGACTGTGGTTTTCTCGGCCCCTGGTGGTCCGAGGTCGTTCCCGCTGCACAGATTCATGCGCCAGGGCCTCCTACAGACAATGCACTTCGATTTATTGCGCTATCTCTAACAGCACCCAAGATATCACCAGATATATATTGGATTTTTCCCTGACCCTGAGTGTCCGGCCCCATGAGACTGTGGTTTTCTCGGCCCCTGGTGGTCCGAGGTCGTTCCCGCTGCACAGATTCATGCGCCAGGGCCTCCTACAGATAACTCACTTTGGTTTATTGCGCTATCTATAATAGCACCCGAGATATCACCAGATATATATTGGATTTTCCCCTGACCCTGAGTGTCCGCCCCATGAGACGGTGGTTTTCTCGGCCCCTGGTGGTCCGAGGTCGTTCCCGCTGCACAGATTCATGCGCCAGGGCCTCCTGCAGATAATTCACTTTCGGTTATTGCGCTATCTCTAATAGCACCCGAGATATCACCGGATATATATTGGATTTTTCCCTTACCCTGAGTGTCCGGCCCCATGAGACGGTGGTTTTCTCGGCCCCTGGTGGTCCTAGGTCGTTCCCGCTGCACAGATGCATGCGCCAGGGCCTCCTGCAGATAATTCCCTTTGGCTTATTGCGCTATCTCTAATAGCACCCGAGATATCACCAGATGTATATTGGATTTTCCACTGACCCTGAGTGTCCGGCCCCATGAGACGGTGGTCTTCTAGGCCCCTGGTGGTCCGAGGTCGTTCCCGCTGCCCAGATTCATGCGCCACGGCCTCCTACTGACAATGCACTTTTATTTATTGCGCTATCTGTAATAGCACCCGAGACATCACAAGATATATATTGGATATTTCCCTCACCCTGAGTGTCCGGCCCCATGAGACTGCGGTTTTCTCGGCCCCTGGTGGTCCGAGGTCGTTCCCGCTGCACACATTCATGCGCCAGGGCCTCCTGCAGATAATTCACTTTGGTTTATTGCGCTATCTCTAATAGCACCCGAGATATCACCAGATATATATTGGATTTTCCCCTCACCCTGAGTGTCCGGCCCCATGGGACTGTGGTTTTCTCGGCCCCTGGTGGTCCGAGGTCGTTCCCGCTGCACAGATTCATGCGCCAGGGCCTCCTACAGACAATGCACTTTGATTTATTGCGCTATCTCTAACAGCACCCAAGATACCACCAGATATATATTGGATTTTTCCCTGACCCTGAGTGTCCGGCCCCATGAGACTGTGGTTTTTTCGGCGCCTGGTGGTCCGAGGTCGTTCCCGTTGCACAGATTCATGCGCCAGGGCCTCCTGCAGATAATTCACTTTGGTTTATTGCGCTATCTCCAACAGCACCCAAGATATCACCAGATATATATTGGATTTTTCCCTGACCCTGAGTGTCCGGCCCCATGAGACTGTGGTTTTCTCGGCCCCTGGTGGTCCGAGGTCGTTCCCGCTGCACACATTCATGCGCCAGGGCCTCCTGCAGATAATTCACTTTGGTTTATTGCACTATCTCTAATAGCACCCGAGATATCACCAGATATATATTGGATTTTCCCCTGACCCTGAGTGTCCGCCCCATGAGACGGTGGTTTTCTCGGCCCCTGGTGGTCCGAGGTCGTTCCCGCTGCACAGATTCATGCGCCAGGGCCTCCTACAGACAATGCACTTTGATTTATTGCGCTATCTCTAATAGCACCCGAGATATCACCAGATATATATTGGATTTTTCCCTGACCCTGAGTGTCCGGCCCCATGAGACTGTGGTTTTTTCGGCCCCTGGTGGTCCGAGGTCGTTCCCGTTGCACAGATTCATGCGCCAGGGCCTCCTGCAGATAATTCACTTTGATTTATTGCGCTATCTGTAATAGCACCCGAGATATCACCAGATATATATTGGATATTTCCCTCACCCTGAGTGTCCAGCCCCATGAGACGGTGGTTTTCTCGACCCCTGGTGGACCGAGGTCGTTCCCGCTGCACAGTTTCATGCGCCAGGGCCTCCTGCAGATAATTCACTTTGATTTATTTCCCTATCTGTAATAGGACCCGAGATATCACCAGATATATATTGGATTTTCCCCAGACCCTGAGTGTCCGGCCGCATGAGACTGTAGTTTTCTCGGCCCCTGGTGGTCCGAGGTCGTTCCCGCTGCACAGATTCATGCGCCAGGGCCTCCTGCAGACAATGCACTTTGATTTATTGCGCTATCTGTAATAGCACCCGAGATATCACCACATATATATTGGATTTTTCCCTGACCCAGAGTGTCCGGCCCCATGAGACTGTGATTTTCTCGGCCCCTACGGGTCCGAGGTCGTTCCCGTTGCACAGATTCATGCGCCAGGGCCTCCTGCAGATAATTCACTTTGGTTTATTGCGCTATCTCTAACAGCACCCAAGATATCACCAGATATATATTGGATTTTTCCCTGACCCTGAGTGTCCGGCCCCATGAGACTGTGGTTTTCTCGGCCCCTGGTGGTCCGAGGTCGTTCCCGCTGCACAGATTCATGCGCCAGGGCCTCCTACAGACAATGCACTTTGATTTATTGCGCTATCTCTAATAGCACCCGAGATATCACCAGATATATATCGGATTTTTCCCTGACCCTGAGTGTCCGGCCCCATGAGACGGTGGTTTTCTCGGCCCCTGGTGGTCCGAGGTCGTTTCCGCTGCACAGATTCATGCGCCAGGGCCTCCTGCAGATAATTCACTTTCGGTTATTGCGCTATCTCTAATAGCACCCGAGATATCACCGGATATATATTGGATTTTTCCCTTACCCTGAGTGTCCGGCCCCATGAGACGGTGGTTTTCTCGGCCCCTGGTGGTCCTAGGTCGTTCCCGCTGCACAGATGCATGCGCCAGGGCCTCCTGCAGATAATTCCCTTTGGCTTATTGCGCTATCTCTAATAGCACCCGAGATATCACCAGATATATATTGGATTTTCCACTGACCCTGAGTGTCCGGCCCCATGAGACGGTGGTCTTCTAGGCCCCTGGTGGTCCGAGGTCGTTCCCGCTGCCCAGATTCATGCGCCACGGCCTCCTACTGACAATGCACTTTTATTTATTGCGCTATCTGTAATAGCACCCGAGACATCACAAGATATATATTGGATATTTCCCTCACCCTGAGTGTCCGGCCCCATGAGACTGCGGTTTTCTCGGCCCCTGGTGGTCCGAGGTCGTTCCCGCTGCACACATTCATGCGCCAGGGCCTCCTGCAGATAATTCACTTTGGTTTATTGCGCTATCTCTAATAGCACCCGAGATATCACCAGATATATATTGGATTTTCCCCTCACCCTGAGTGTCCGGCCCCATGGGACTGTGGTTTTCTCGGCCCCTGGTGGTCCGAGGTCGTTCCCGCTGCACAGATTCATGCGCCAGGGCCTCCTACAGACAATGCACTTTGATTTATTGCGCTATCTCTAACAGCACCCAAGATATCACCAGATATATATTGGATTTTTCCCTGACCCTGAGTTTCCGGCCCCATGAGACTGTGGTTTTTTCGGCCCCTGGTGGTCCGAGGTCGTTCCCGTTGCACAGATTCATGCGCCAGGGCCTCCTGCAGATAATTCACTTTGATTTATTGCGCTATCTGTAATAGCACCCGAGATATCACCAGATATATATTGGATATTTCCCTCACCCTGAGTGTCCAGCCCCATGAGACGGTGGTTTTCTCGACCCCTGGTGGACCGAGGTCGTTCCCGCAGCACAGTTTCATGCGCCAGGGCCTTCTGCAGATAATTCACTTTGATTTATTTCCCTATCTGTAATAGGACCCGAGATATCACCAGATATATATTGGATTTTCCCCAGACCCTGAGTGTCCGGCCGCATGAGACTGTAGTTTTCTCGGCCCCTGGTGGTCCGAGGTCGTTCCCGCTGCACAGATTCATGCGCCAGGGCCTCCTGCAGACAATGCACTTTGATTTATTGCGCTATCTGTAATAGCACCCGAGATATCACCACATATATATTGGATTTTTCCCTGACCCAGAGTGTCCGGCCCCATGAGACTGTGGTTTTCTCGGCCCCTGGTGGTCCGAGGTCGTTCCCGTTGCACAGATTCATGCACCAGGGCCTCCTGCAGATAATTCACTTTGGTTTATTGCGCTATCTCTAATAGCACCCGAGATATCACAAGATATATATCGGATTTTTCCCTGACCCTGAGTGTCCGGCCCCATGAGACGGTGGTTTTCTCGGCCCCTGGTGGTCCGAGGTCGTTCCCGCTGCACAGATTCATGCGCCAGGGCCTCCTGCAGATAATTCACTTTCGGTTATTGCGCTATCTCTAATAGCACCCGAGATATCACCGGATATATATTGGATTTTTCCCTTACCCTGAGTGTCAGGCCCCATGAGACGGTGGCTTTCTCGGCCCCTGGTGGTCCTAGGTCGTTCCCGCTGCACAGATGCATGCGCCAGGGCCTCCTGCAGATAATTCCCTTTGGCTTATTGCGCTATCTCTAATAGCACCCGAGATATCACCAGATATATATTGGATTTTTCACTGACCGTAAGTGTCCGGCCCCTCGGGACGCTGGTTTTCTCGGCCCCTGGTGGTCCGAGGTCGTTCCCGCTGCACAGATTCATGCGCCAGGGCCTCCTACAGATAACTCACTTTGGTTTATTGCGCTATCTATAATAGCACCCGAGATATCACCAGATATATATTGGATTTTCCCCTGACCCTGAGTGTCCGGCCCCATGAGACGGTGGTTTTCTCGGCCCCTGGTGGTCCGAGGTCGTTCCCGCTGCACAGATTCATGCGCCAGGGCCTCCTACAGACAATGCACTTTGATTTATTGCGCTATCTCTAATACCACCCGAGATATCACCAGATATATATTGGATTTTCCCCAGACCCTGAGTGTCCGGCCGCATGAGACTGTAGTATTCTCGGCCCCTGGTGGTCCGAGGTCGTTCCCGCTGCACAGATTCATGCGCCAGGGCCTCCTACAGACAATGCACTTTGATTTATTGCGCTATCTCTAATAGCACCCGAAATATCACCAGATATATATTGGATTTTCCCCTGACCCTGAGTGTCCGGCCACATGAGACGGTGGTTTTCTCGGCCCCTGGTGGTCCGAGGTCGTTCCCGCTGCCCAGATTCATGCGCCACGGCCTCCTACTGACAATGCACTTTGATTTATTGCGCTATCTGTAATAGCACCCGAGATATCACCAGATATGTATTGGATTTTTCCCTGACCCTGAGTGTCCGGCCCCATGAGACTGTGGTTTTCTCGGCTCCTGGTGGTCCGAGGTCGTTCCCGTTGCACAGATTCATGCGCCAGGGCCTCCTGCAGATAATTCACTTTGGTTTATTGCGCTATCTCTAATAGCACCCGAGATATCACCAGATATATATTGGATTTTGCCCTGACGCTGAGTGTCCGGCCCCATGAGACTGTGGTTTTCTCGGCTCCTGGTGGTCCGAGGTCGTTCCCGTTGCACAGATTCATGCGCCAGGGCCTCCTGCAGATAATTCACTTTGGTTTATTGCGCTATCTCTAATAGCACCCGAGATATCACCAGATATATATTGGATTTTCCCCTCACCCTGAGTGTCCGGCCCCATGGGACTGTGGTTTTCTCGGCCCCTGGTGGTCCGAGGTCGTTCCCGCTGCACAGATTCATGCGCCAGGGCCTCCTACAGACAATGCACTTTGATTTATTGCGCTATCTCTAACAGCACCCAAGATAGCACCAGATATATATTGGATTTTTCCCTGACCCTGAGTGTCCGGCCCCATGAGACTGTGGTTTTTTCGGTCCCTGGTGGTCCGAGGTCGTTCCCGTTGCACAGATTCATGCGCCAGGGCCTCCTGCAGATAATTCACTTTGATTTATTGCGCTATCTGTAATAGCACCCGAGATATCGCCAGATATATATTGGATTTTTCACTGACCCTAAGTGTCCTGCCCCTCGGGACGCTGGTTTTCTCGGCCCCTGGTGGTCCGAGGTCGTTCCCGCTGCACAGATTCATGCGCCAGGGCCTCCTACAGACAATGCACTTTGATTTATTGCGCTATCTCTAACAGCACCCAAGATATCACCAGATATTTATTGGATTTTTCCCTGACCCTGAGTGTCCGGCCCCATGAGACTGCGGTTTTCTCGGCCCCTGGTGGTCCGAGGTCGTTCCCGCTGCACACATTCATGCGCCAGGGCCTCCTGCAGATAATTCACTTTGGTTTATTGCTCTATCTGTAATAGCACCCGAGATATCACCAGATATATGTTGGATATTTCCCTCACCCTGAGTGTCCAGCCCCATGAGACGGTGGTTTTCTCGACCCCTGGTGGACCGAGGTCGTTCCCGCTGCACAGATTCATGCGCCAGGGCCTCCTGCAGATAATTCACTTTGATTTATTTCCCTATCTGTAATAGGACCCGAGATATCACCAGATATATATTGGATTTTCCCCAGACCCTGAGTGTCCGGCCGCATGAGACTGTAGTTTTCTCGGCCCCTGGTGGTCCGAGGTCGTTCCCGCTACACAGATTCATGCGCCAGGGCCTCCTGCAGACAATGCACTTTGATTTATTGCGCTATCTGTAATAGCACCCGAGATATCACCACATATATATTGGATTTTTCCCTGACCCAGAGTGTCCGGCCCCATGAGACTGTGGTTTTCTCGGCCCCTGGTGCTCCGAGGTCGTTCCCGTTGCACAGATTCATGCGCCAGGGCCTCCTGCAGATAATTCACTTTGGTTTATTGCGCTATCTCTAATAGCACCCGGGATATCACAAGATATATATCGGATTTTTCCCTGACCCTGAGTGTCCGGCCCCATGAGACGGTGGTTTTCTCGGCCCCTGGTGGTCCGAGGTCGTTCCCGCTGCACACATTCATGCGCCAGGGCCTCCTGCAGATAATTCACTTTCGGTTATTGCGCTATCTCTAATAGCACCCGAGATATCACCGGATATATATTGGATTTTTCCCTTACCCTGAGTGTCCGGCCCCATGAGACGGTGGTTTTCTCGGCCCCTGGTGGTCCTAGGTCGTTCCCGCTGCACAGATGCATGCGCCAGGGCCTCCTGCAGATAATTCCCTTTGGCTTATTGCGCTATCTCTAATAGCACCCGAGATATCGCCAGATATATATTGGATTTTCCACTGACCCTGAGTGTCCGGCCCCATGAGACGGTGGTCTTCTCGGCCCCTGGTGGTCCGAGGTCGTTCCCGCTGCCCAGATTCATGCGCCACGGCCTCCTACTGACAATGCACTTTGATTTATTGCGCTATCTGTAATAGCACCCGAGATATCACAAGATATATATTGGATATTTCCCTCACCCTGAGTGTCCAGCCCCATGAGACGGAGGTTTTCTCGGCCCCTGGTGGACCGAGGTCGTTCCCGCTGCACAGATTCATGCGCCAGGGCCTCCTACAGAGAATGCACTTTGATTTATTGCGCTATCTCTAACAGCACCCAAGATATCACCAGATATGTATTGGATTTTTCCCTGACCCTGAGTGTCCGGCCCCATGAGACTGTGGTTTTTTCGGCCCCTGGTGGTCCGAGGTCGTTCCCGTTGCACAGATTCATGCGCCAGGGCCTCCTGCAGATAATTCACTTTGATCTATTGCGCTATCTGTAATAGCACCCGAGATATCACCAGATATATATTGGATTTTTCACTGACCCTAAGTGTCCGGCCCCTCGGGACGCTGGTTTTCTCAGCCCCTGGTGGTCCGAGGTCGTTCCCGCTGCACAGATTCATGCGCCAGGGCCTCCTGCAGATAATTCACTTTGATTTATTTCCCTATCTGTAATAGGACCCGAGATATCACCAGATAAATATTGGATTTTCCCCTGACCCTGAGTGGCCGGCCCCATGAGACGGTGGTCTTCTCGGCCCCTGGTGGTCCGAGGTCGTTCCTGCTGCCCAGATTCATGCGCCACGGCCTCCTACAGACAATGCACTTTGATTTATTGCGCTATCGGTAATAGCACCCGAGATATCACCAGATATATATTGGATATTTCCCTCACCCTGAGTGTCCAGCCCCATGAGACGGTGGTTTTCTCGGCCCCTGGTGGACCGAGGTGTTCCCGCTGCAGAGATTCATGCACCAGGGCCTCCTGCAGATAATGCACTTTGGTTTATTGCGCTATCTCTAATAGCACCCGAGATATCACCAGATATATATTGCATATTTCCCTCACCCTGAGTGTCCAGCCCCATGAGACGGTGGTTTTCTCGGCCCCTGGTGGACCGAGGTCGTTCCCGCTGCAGAGATTCATGCACCAGGGCCTCCTGCAGATAATGCACTTTGGTTTATTGCGCTATCTCTAATAGCACCCGAGATATCACCAGATATATATTGGATTTTTCCCTGACCCTGAGTGTCCGGCCCCATGAGACTGCGGTTTTCTCGGCCCCTGGTGGTCCGAGGTCGTTCCCGTTCCACAGATTCATGCGCCAGGACATCCTGCAGATAATTCACTTTGGTTTATTGCGCTATCTCTAATAGCACACGAGATATCACCAGATATATATTGGATTTTCCCCTGACCCTGAGTGTCCGGCCCCATGAGACTGTGGTTTTCTCGGACCCTGGTGGTCCGAGGACGTTCCCGCTGCACAGATTCATGCGCCAGGGCCTCCTATGGACAATGCACTTTGATTTATTGCGCTATCTGTAATAGCACCCGAGTTATCACCAGATATATATTGGATTTTTCACTGACTCTGAGTGTCCGGCCCCATGAGACGGTGGTTTTGTCGGCCCCTGGTGGTCCGAGGTCGTTCCCGCTATACAGATTCATGCGCCAGGGCCTCCTACAGACAATGCACTTTGATTTATTGCGCTATCTCTAATAGCACCCGAGATATCACCAGATATATATTGGATTTTCCCCTGACCCTGAGTGTCCGGCCCCATGAGACTGTGGTTTACTCGGCCCCTGGTGGTCCGAGGTCGTTCCCGTTGCTCAGATTCATGCGCCAGGGCCTCCTGCAGATAATTCACTTTGGTTTATTGCGCTATCTCTATTAGCACCCGAGATATCACCAGATATATATTGGATTTTCCCCTGACCCTGAGTGTCCGGCCCCATGAGACGGTGGTTGTCTCGGCCCCTGGTGGTCCGAGGTCGTTCCCGCTGCACAGATTCATGCGCCAGGGCCTCCTACAGACAATGCACTTTGACTTATTGCGCTATCTGTAATAGCACCAGAGATATCACCAGATATATATTGGATTTTACCCTGACCCTGAGTGTCCGGCCCCATGAGACTGTGGTTTTCTCGTCCCCTGGTTGTCCGAGGTCGTTCCCACTGCACAGATTCAGGCGCCAGGGCCTCCTACAGACAATGCACTTTGATTTATTGCGCTATCTGTAATAGCACCCGAGATATCACCAGATATATATTGGATTTTTCACTGACCCTAAGTGTCCGGCGCCTCGGGACGGTGGTTTTCTCGGCCCCTGGTGGTCCGAGGTCGTTCCCGCTGCACAGATTCATGCGCCAGGGCCTCCTGCAGATAATTCACTTTGGTTTATTGCGCTATCTCTAATAGCACTCAAGATATCGCCAGATATATATTGGATTTTCCCCTGACCCTGAGTGTCCGGCCCCATGAGACTGTGGTTTACTCGGCCCCTGGTGGTCCGAGGTCGTTCCCGTTGCACAGATTCATGCGCCAGGGCCTCCTGCAGATAATTCACTTTGGTTTATTGCGCTATCTCTATTAGCACCCGAGATATCCTCAGATATATATTGGATTTTCCCCTGACCCTGAGTGTCCGGCCCCATGAGACGGTGGTTGTCTCGGCCCCTGGTGGTCCGAGGTCGTTCCCGCTGCACAGATTCATGCGCCAGGGCCTCCTGCAGATAATTCACTTTGGTTTATTGCGCTCTCTCTATTAGCACCCAAGATATCACCAGATATATATTGAATTTTTCCCTGACCCGGAGTGTCCGGCCCCATGAGACGGTGGTTGTCTCGGCCCCTGGTGGTCCGAGGTCGTTCCCGCTGCACAGATTCATGCGCCAGGGCCTCCTACAGACAATGCACTTTGACTTATTGCGCTATCTGTAATAGCACCAGAGATATCACCAGATATATATTGGATTTTACCCTGACCCTGAGTGTCCGGCCCCATGAGACTGTGGTTTTCTCGTCCCCTGGTTGTCCGAGGTCGTTCCCACTGCACAGATTCAGGCGCCAGGGCCTCCTACAGACAATGCACTTTGATTTATTGCGCTATCTGTAATAGCACTCAAGATATCGCCAGATATATATTGGATTTTTCCAAGACCCTGAGTGTCCGGCCCCTCGGGACGGTGGTTTTCTCGGCCCCTGGTGGTCCGAGGCCGTTCCCGCTGCACAGATTCGTGCGCCAGGGCCTCCTACAGACAATGCACTTTGATTTATTGCGCTATCGGTAATAGCACCCGAGATATCACCAGATATATATTGCATATTTCCCTCACCCTGAGTGTCCAGCCACATGAGACGGTGGTTTTCTCGGCCCCTGGTGGACCGAGGTCGTTCCCGCTGCAGAGATTCATGCACCAGGGCCTCCTGCAGATAATGCACTTTGGTTTATTGCGCTATCTCTAATAGCACCCGAGATATCACCAGATATATATTGGATTTTTCCCTGACCCTGAGTGTCCGGCCCCATGAGACTGCGGTTTTCTCGGCCCCTGGTGGTCCGAGGTCGTTCCCGCTGCACACATTCATGCGCCAGGGCCTCGTGCAGATAACTCACTTTGGTTTATTGCGCTATCTCTAATAGCACCCGAGATATCACCAGATATATATTGGATTTTACCCTGACCCTCAGTGTCCGGCCCCATGAGACGGTGGTTGTCTCGGCCCCTGGTGGTCCGAGGTCGTTCCCGCTGCACAGCTTCATGTGCCAGGGCCTCCTGCAGATAATTCACTTTGGTTTATTGCGCTATCTCTAATAGCACCCAAGATATCACCAGATATATATTGGATTTTTCCCTGACCCTGAGTGTCCGGCCCCATGAGACTGTGGTTTTCTCGGCCCCTGGTGGTCCGAGGTCGTTCCCGTTCCACAGATTCATGCGCCAGGACATCCTGCAGATAATTCACTTTGGTTTATTGCGCTATCTCTAATAGCACACGAGATATCACCAGATATATATTGGATTTTCCCCTGACCCTGAGTGTCCGGCCCCATGAGACTGTGGTTTTCTCGGACCCTGGTGGTCCGAGGACGTTCCCGCTGCACAGATTCATGCGCCAGGGCCTCCTACAGACAATGCACTTTGACTTATTGCGCTATCTGTAATAGCACCAGAGATATCACCAGATATATATTGGATTTTTCACTGACCCTGAGTGTCCGACCCCATGAGACTGTGGTTTTCTCTGCCGATGGTGGTCCGAGGTCGTTCCCGCTGCACAGATTCATGCGCCAGGGCCTCCTACAGACAATGCACTTTGATTTATTGCGCTATCTCTAATAGCACCCGAGATATCACCAGATATATATTGGATTTTCCCCTGACCGTGAGTGTCCGGCCCCATGAGACTGTGGTTTACTCGGCCCCTGGTGGTCCGAGGTCGTTGCCGTTGCACAGATTCATGCGCCAGTGCCTCCTGCAGATAATTCACTTTGGTTTAATGCGCTATCTGTAATAGCACCAGAGATATCGCCAGATATATATTGGATTTTCCCCAGACCCTGAGTGTCCGGCCGCATGAGACTGTAGTTTTCTCGGCCCCTGGTGGTCCGAGGTCGTTCCCGCTGCACAGATTCATGCGCCAGGGCCTCCTACAGACAATGCACTTTGATTTATTGCGCTATCTCTAACAGCACCCAAGATACCACCAGATATATATTGGATTTTTCCCTGACCCTGAGTGTCCGGCCCCATGAGACTGTGGTTTTTTCGGCCCCTGGTGGTCCGAGGTCGTTCCCGTTGCACAGATTCATGCGCCAGGGCCTCCTGCAGATAATTCACTTTGATTTATTGCGCTATCTGTAATAGCACCCGAGATATCACCAGATATATATTGGATATTTCCCTCACCCTGAGTGTCCAGCCCCATGAGACGGTGGTTTTCTCGACCCCTGGTGGACCGAGGTCGTTCCCGCTGCACAGTTTCATGCGCCAGGGCCTCCTGCAGATAATTCACTTTGATTTATTTCCCTATCTGTAATAGGACCCGAGATATCGCCAGATATATATTGGATTTTCCCCAGACCCTGAGTGTCCGGCCGCATGAGACTGTAGTTTTCTCGGCCCCTGGTGGTCCGAGGTCGTTCCCGCTGCACAGATTCATGCGCCAGGGCCTCCTGCAGACAATGCACTTTGATTTATTGCGCTATCTGTAATAGCACCCGAGATATCACCACATATATATTGGATTTTTCCCTGACCCAGATTGTCCGGCCCCATGAGACTGTGATTTTCTCGGCCCCTACGGGTCCGAGGTCGTTCCCGTTGCACAGATTCATGCGCCAGGGCCTCCTGCAGATAATTCACTTTGGTTTATTGCGCTATATCCAACAGCACCCAAGATATCACCAGATATATATTGGATTTTTCCCTGACCCTGAGTGTCCGGCCCCATGAGACTGTGGTTTTCTCGGCCCCTGGTGGTCCGAGGTCGTTCCCGCTGCACACATTCATGCGCCAGGGCCTCCTGCAGATAATTCACTTTGGTTTATTGCACTATCTCTAATAGCACCCGAGATATCACCAGATATATATTGGATTTTCCCCTGACCCTGAGTGTCCGCCCCATGAGACGGTGGTTTTCTCGGCCCCTGGTGGTCCGAGGTCGTTCCCGCTGCACAGATTCATGCGCCAGGGCCTCCTACAGACAATGCACTTTGATTTATTGCGCTATCTCTAATAGCACCCGAGATATCACCAGATATATATTGGATTTTTCCCTGACCCTGAGTGTCCGGCCCCATGAGACTGTGGTTTTTTCGGCCCCTGGTGGTCCGAGGTCGTTCCCGTTGCACAGATTCATGCGCCAGGGCCTCCTGCAGATAATTCACTTTGATTTATTGCGCTATCTGTAATAGCACCCGAGATATCACCAGATATATATTGGATATTTCCCTCACCCTGAGTGTCCAGCCCCATGAGACGGTGGTTTTCTCGACCCCTGGTGGATCGAGGTCGTTCCCGCTGCACAGTTTCATGCGCCAGGGCCTCCTGCAGATAATTCACTTTGATTTATTTCCCTATCTGTAATAGGACCCGAGATATCACCAGATATATATTGGATTTTCCCCAGACCCTGAGTGTCCGGCCGCATGAGACTGTAGTTTTCTCGGCCCCTGGTGGTCCGAGGTCGTTCCCGCTGCACAGATTCATGCGCCAGGGCCTCCTGCAGACAATGCACTTTGATTTATTGCGCTATCTGTAATAGCACCCGAGATATCACCACATATATATTGGATTTTTCCCTGACCCAGAGTGTCCGGCCCCATGAGACTGTGATTTTCTCGGCCCCTACGGGTCCGAGGTCGTTCCCGTTGCACAGATTCATGCGCCAGGGCCTCCTGCAGATAATTCACTTTGGTTTATTGCACCTATCTCTAACAGCACCCAAGATATCACCAGATATATATTGGATTTTTCCCTGACCCTGAGTGTCCGGCCCCATGAGACTGTGGTTTTCTCGGCCCCTGGTGGTCCGAGGTCGTTCCCGCTGCACAGATTCATGCGCCAGGGCCTCCTACAGACAATGCACTTTGATTTATTGCGCTATCTCTAATAGCACCCGAGATATCACCAGATATATATCGGATTTTTCCCTGACCCTGAGTGTCCGGCCCCATGAGACGGTGGTTTTCTCGGCCCCTGGTGGTCCGAGGTCGTTTCCGCTGCACAGATTCATGCGCCAGGGCCTCCTGCAGATAATTCACTTTCGGTTATTGCGCTATCTCTAATAGCACCCGAGATATCACCGGATATATATTGGATTTTTCCCTTACCCTGAGTGTCCGGCCCCATGAGACGGTGGTTTTCTCGGCCCCTGGTGGTCCTAGGTCGTTCCCGCTGCACAGATGCATGCGCCAGGGCCTCCTGCAGATAATTCCCTTTGGCTTATTGCGCTATCTCTAATAGCACCCGAGATATCACCAGATATATATTGGATTTTCCACTGACCCTGAGTGTCCGGCCCCATGAGACGGTGGTCTTCTAGGCCCCTGGTGGTCCGAGGTCGTTCCCGCTGCCCAGATTCATGCGCCACGGCCTCCTACTGACAATGCACTTTTATTTATTGCGCTATCTGTAATAGCACCCGAGACATCACAAGATATATATTGGATATTTCCCTCACCCTGAGTGTCCGGCCCCATGAGACTGCGGTTTTCTCGGCCCCTGGTGGTCCGAGGTCGTTCCCGCTGCACACATTCATGCGCCAGGGCCTCCTGCAGATAATTCACTTTGGTTTATTGCGCTATCTCTAATAGCACCCGAGATATCACCAGATATATATTGGATTTTCCCCTCACCCTGAGTGTCCGGCCCCATGGGACTGTGGTTTTCTCGGCCCCTGGTGGTCCGAGGTCGTTCCCGCTGCACAGATTCATGCGCCAGGGCCTCCTACAGACAATGCACTTTGATTTATTGCGCTATCTCTAACAGCACCCAAGATATCACCAGATATATATTGGATTTTTCCCTGACCCTGAGTTTCCGGCCCCATGAGACTGTGGTTTTTTCGGCCCCTGGTGGTCCGAGGTCGTTCCCGTTGCACAGATTCATGCGCCAGGGCCTCCTGCAGATAATTCACTTTGATTTATTGCGCTATCTGTAATAGCACCCGAGATATCACCAGATATATATTGGATATTTCCCTCACCCTGAGTGTCCAGCCCCATGAGACGGTGGTTTTCTCGACCCCTGGTGGACCGAGGTCGTTCCCGCAGCACAGTTTCATGCGCCAGGGCCTCCTGCAGATAATTCACTTTGATTTATTTCCCTATCTGTAATAGGACCCGAGATATCACCAGATATATATTGGATTTTCCCCAGACCCTGAGTGTCCGGCCGCATGAGACTGTAGTTTTCTCGGCCCCTGGTGGTCCGAGGTCGTTCCCGCTGCACAGATTCATGCGCCAGGGCCTCCTGCAGACAATGCACTTTGATTTATTGCGCTATCTGTAATAGCACCCGAGATATCACCACATATATATTGGATTTTTCCCTGACCCAGAGTGTCCGGCCCCATGAGACTGTGGTTTTCTCGGCCCCTGGTGGTCCGAGGTCGTTCCCGTTGCACAGATTCATGCACCAGGGCCTCCTGCAGATAATTCACTTTGGTTTATTGCGCTATCTCTAATAGCACCCGAGATATCACAAGATATATATCGGATTTTTCCCTGACCCTGAGTGTCCGGCCCCATGAGACGGTGGTTTTCTCGGCCCCTGGTGGTCCGAGGTCGTTCCCGCTGCACAGATTCATGCGCCAGGGCCTCCTGCAGATAATTCACTTTCGGTTATTGCGCTATCTCTAATAGCACCCGAGATATCACCGGATATATATTGGATTTTTCCCTTACCCTGAGTGTCAGGCCCCATGAGACGGTGGCTTTCTCGGCCCCTGGTGGTCCTAGGTCGTTCCCGCTGCACAGATGCATGCGCCAGGGCCTCCTGCAGATAATTCCCTTTGGCTTATTGCGCTATCTCTAATAGCACCCGAGATATCACCAGATATATATTGGATTTTTCACTGACCCTAAGTGTCCGGCCCCTCGGGACGCTGGTTTTCTCGGCCCCTGGTGGTCCGAGGTCGTTCCCGCTGCACAGATTCATGCGCCAGGGCCTCCTACAGGTAACTCACTTTGGTTTATTGCGCTATCTATAATAGCACCCGAGATATCACCAGATATATATTGGATTTTCCCCTGACCCTGAGTGTCCGGCCCCATGAGACGGTGGTTTTCTCGGCCCCTGGTGGTCCGAGGTCGTTCCCGCTGCACAGATTCATGCGCCAGGGCCTCCTATAGACAATGCACTTTGATTTATTGCGCTATCTCTAATACCACCCGAGATATCACCAGATATATATTGGATTTTCCCCAGACCCTGAGTGTCCGGCCGCATGAGACTGTAGTATTCTCGGCCCCTGGTGGTCCGAGGTCGTTCCCGCTGCACAGATTCATGCGCCAGGGCCTCCTACAGACAATGCACTTTGATTTATTGCGCTATCTCTAATAGCACCCGAAATATCACCAGATATATATTGGATTTTCCCCTGACCCTGAGTGTCCGGCCACATGAGACGGTGGTTTTCTCGGCCCCTGGTGCTCCGAGGTCGTTCCCGCTGCCCAGATTCATGCGCCACGGCCTCCTACTGACAATGCACTTTGATTTATTGCGCTATCTGTAATAGCACCCGAGATATCACCAGATATGTATTGGATTTTTCCCTGACCCTGAGTGTCCGGCCCCATGAGACTGTGGTTTTCTCGGCCCCTGGTGGACCGAGGTCGTTCCCGCTGCACAGATTCATGCGCCAGGGCCTCCTGCAGATAATTCACTTTGGTTTATTGCGCTATCTCTAATAGCACCCGAGATATCACCAGATATATATTGGATTTTGCCCTGACCCTGAGTGTCCGGCCCCATGAGACTGTGGTTTTCTCGGCTCCTGGTGGTCCGAGGTCGTTCCCGTTGCACAGATTCATGCGCCAGGGCCTCCTGCAGATAATTCACTTTGGTTTATTGCGCTATCTCTAATAGCACCCGAGATATCACCAGATATATATTGGATTTTGCCCTGACGCTGAGTGTCCGGCCCCATGAGACTGTGGTTTTCTCGGCTCCTGGTGGTCCGAGGTCGTTCCCGTTGCACAGATTCATGCGCCAGGGCCTCCTGCAGATAATTCACTTTGGTTTATTGCGCTATCTCTAATAGCACCCGAGATATCACCAGATATATATTGGATTTTCCCCTCACCCTGAGTGTCCGGCCCCATGGGACTGTGGTTTTCTCGGCCCCTGGTGGTCCGAGGTCGTTCCCGCTGCACAGATTCATGCGCCAGGGCCTCCTACAGACAATGCACTTTGATTTATTGCGCTATCTCTAACAGCACCCAAGATAGCACCAGATATATATTGGATTTTTCCCTGACCCTGAGTGTCCGGCCCCATGAGACTGTGGTTTTTTCGGTCCCTGGTGGTCCGAGGTCGTTCCCGTTGCACAGATTCATGCGCCAGGGCCTCCTGCAGATAATTCACTGTGATTTATTGCGCTATCTGTAATAGCACGCGAGATATCACCAGATATATATTGGATTTTCCCCTGACCCTGAGTGTCCGGCCCCATGAGACGGTGGTTTTCTCGGCCCCTGGTGGTCCGAGGTCGTTCCCGCTGCACAGATTCATGCGCCAGGGCCTCCTACAGATAACTCACTTTGATTTATTGCGCTATCTATAATAGCGCCCGAGATATCAACAGATATGTATTGGATTTTTCCCTGACCCTGAGTGTCCGGCCCCATGAGACTGCGGTTTTCTCGGCCCCTGGTGGTCCGAGGTCGTTCCCGCTGCACACATTCATGCGCCAGGGCCTCCTGCAGATAATTCACTTTGGTTTATTGCGCTATCTGTAATAGCACCCGAGATATCACCAGATATATGTTGGATATTTCCCTCACCCTGAGTGTCCAGCCCCATGAGACGGTGGTTTTCTCGACCCCTGGTGGACCGAGGTCGTTCCCGCTGCACAGATTCATGCGCCAGGGCCTCCTGCAGATAATTCACTTTGATTTATTTCCCTATCTGTAATAGGACCCGAGATATCACCAGATATATATTGGATTTTCCCCAGACCCTGAGTGTCCGGCCGCATGAGACTGTAGTTTTCTCGGCCCCCGGTGGTCCGAGGTCGTTCCCGGTACACAGATTCATGCGCCAGGGCCTCCTGCAGACAATGCACTTTGATTTATTGCGCTATCTGTAATAGCACCCGAGATATCACCACATATATATTGGATTTTTCCCTGACCCAGAGTGTCCGGCCCCATGAGACTGTGGTTTTCTCGGCCCCTGGTGCTCCGAGGTCGTTCCCGTTGCACAGATTCATGCGCCAGGGCCTCCTGCAGATAATTCACTTTGGTTTATTGCGCTATCTCTAATAGCACCCGAGATATCACCGGATATATATTGGATTTTTCCCTTACCCTGAGTGTCCGGCCCCATGAGACGGTGGTTTTCTCGGCCCCTGGTGGTCCTAGGTCGTTCCCGCTGCACAGATGCATGCGCCAGGGCCTCCTGCAGATAATTCCCTTTGGCTTATTGCGCTATCTCTAATAGCACCCGAGATATCACCAGATATATATTGGATTTTCCACTGACCCTGAGTGTCCGGCCCCATGAGACTGTGGTTTTCTCGTCCCCTGGTTGTCCGAGGTCGTTCCCACTGCACAGATTCAGGCGCCAGGGCCTCCTACAGACAATGCACTTTGATTTATTGCGCTATCTGTAATAGCACCCGAGATATCACCAGATATATATTGGATTTTTCACTGACCCTAAGTGTCCGGCGCCTCGGGACGGTGGTTTTCTCGGCCCCTGGTGGTCCGAGGTCGTTCCCGCTGCACAGATTCATGCGCCAGGGCCTCCTGCAGATAATTCACTTTGGTTTATTGCGCTATCTCTAATAGCACTCAAGATATCACCAGATATATATTGGATTTTCCCCTGACCCTGAGTGTCCGGCCCCATGAGACTGTGGTTTACTCGGCCCCTGGTGGTCCGAGGTCGTTCCCGTTGCACAGATTCATGCGCCAGGGCCTCCTGCAGATAATTCACTTTGGTTTATTGCGCTATCTCTATTAGCACCCGAGATATCCTCAGATATATATTGGATTTTCCCCTGACCCTGAGTGTCCGGCCCCATGAGACGGTGGTTGTCTCGGCCCCTGGTGGTCCGAGGTCGTTCCCGCTGCACAGATTCATGCGCCAGGGCCTCCTGCAGATAATTCACTTTGGTTTATTGCGCTATCTCTATTAGCACCCAAGATATCACCAGATATATATTGAATTTTTCCCTGACCCGGAGTGTCCGGCCCCATGAGACGGTGGTTGTCTCGGCCCCTGGTGGTCCGAGGTCGTTCCCGCTGCACAGATTCATGCGCCAGGGCCTCCTACAGACAATGCACTTTGACTTATTGCGCTATCTGTAATAGCACCAGAGATATCACCAGATATATATTGGATTTTTCCAAGACCCTGAGTGTCCGGCCCCTCGGGACGGTGGTTTTCTCGGCCCCTGGTGGTCCGAGGCCGTTCCCGCTGCACAGATTCGTGCGCCAGGGCCTCCTACAGACAATGCACTTTGATTTATTGCGCTATCGGTAATAGCACCCGAGATATCACCAGATATATATTGCATATTTCCCTCACCCTGAGTGTCCAGCCCCATGAGACGGTGGTTTTCTCGGCCCCTGGTGGACCGAGGTCGTTCCCGCTGCAGAGATTCATGCACCAGGGCCTCCTGCAGATAATGCACTTTGGTTTATTGCGCTATCTCTAATAGCACCCGAGATATCACCAGATATATATTGGATTTTTCCCTGACCCTGAGTGTCCGGCCCCATGAGACTGCGGTTTTCTCGGCCCCTGGTGGTCCGAGGTCGTTCCCGCTGCACACATTCATGCGCCAGGGCCTCGTGCAGATAACTCACTTTGGTTTATTGCGCTATCTCTAATAGCACCCGAGATATCACCAGATATATATTGGATTTTACCCTGACCCTCAGTGTCCGGCCCCATGAGACGGTGGTTGTCTCGGCCCCTGGTGGTCCGAGGTCGTTCCCGCTGCACAGCTTCATGTGCCAGGGCCTCCTGCAGATAATTCACTTTGGTTTATTGCGCTATCTCTAATAGCACCCAAGATATCACCAGATATATATTGGATTTTTCCCTGACCCTGAGTGTCCGGCCCCATGAGACTGTGGTTTTCTCGGCCCCTGGTGGTCCGAGGTCGTTCCCGTTCCACAGATTCATGCGCCAGGACATCCTGCAGATAATTCACTTTGGTTTATTGCGCTATCTCTAATAGCACACGAGATATCACCAGATATATATTGGATTTTCCCCTGACCCTGAGTGTCCGGCCCCATGAGACTGTGGTTTTCTCGGACCCTGGTGGTCCGAGGACGTTCCCGCTGCACAGATTCATGCGCCAGGGCCTCCTACAGACAATGCACTTTGACTTATTGCGCTATCTGTAATAGCACCAGAGATATCACCAGATATATATTGGATTTTACCCTGACCCTGAGTGTCCGGCCCCATGAGACTGTGGTTTTCTCGTCCCCTGGTTGTCCGAGGTCGTTCCCACTGCACAGATTCAGGCGCCAGGGCCTCCTACAGACAATGCACTTTGATTTATTGCGCTATCTGTAATAGCACCCGAGATATCACCAGATATATATTGGATTTTTCACTGACCCTAAGTGTCCGGCGCCTCGGGACGGTGGTTTTCTCGGCCCCTGGTGGTCCGAGGTCGTTCCCGCTGCACAGATTCATGCGCCAGGGCCTCCTGCAGATAATTCACTTTGGTTTATTGCGCTATCTCTAATAGCGCTCAAGATATCGCCAGATATATATTGGATTTTTCCAAGACCCTGAGTGTCCGGCCCCTCGGGACGGTGGTTTTCTCGGCCCCTGGTGGTCCGAGGTCGTTCCCGCTGCAGAGATTCGTGCGCCAGGGCCTCCTACAGACAATGCACTTTGATTTATTACGCTGTCTGTAATAGCACCCGAGATATCACCAGATATATATTGGATTTTCCCCTGACCCTGAGTGTCCGGCCCCATGAGACGGTGGTTGTCTCGGCCCCTGGAGGTCCGAGGACGTTCCCGCTGCATAGATTCATGCGCCAGTGCCTCCTGCAGATAATTCACTTTGGTTTACCGCGCTATCTCTAATAGTACCCGAGATATCACCAGATATATATTGGATTTTTCGCTGACCCTGAGTGTCCGACCCCATGAGACTGTGGTTTTCTCTGCCGATGGTGGTCCGAGGTCGTTCCCGCTGCACAGATTCATGCGCCAGGGCCTCCTACAGACAATGCACTTTGATTTATTGCGCTATCTCTAATAGCACCCGAGATATCACCAGATATATATTGGATTTTCCCCTGACCGTGAGTGTCCGGCCCCATGAGACTGTGGTTTACTCGGCCCCTGGTGGTCCGAGGTCGTTGCCGTTGCACAGATTCATGCGCCAGGGCCTCCTGCAGATAATTCACTTTGGTTTATTGCCCTATCTCTAATAGCACCCGAGATATCAACAGATATATATTGGATTTTCCCCTGACCCTGAGAGTCCGGCCCCATGAGACTGTGGTTTTCTCGGCCCCTGGTGGTCCGAGGTCGTTCCCGCTGCACAGATTCTTGCGCCAGGGACTCCTGCAGACAATGCAATTTGGTTTATTGCGCTATCTGTAATAGGACCCGAGATATCACAATATATATATTGGATTTTTCCCTGACCCTGAGTGTCCGGCCCCATGAGACGGTGGTTTTTTCGGCCCCTGGTGGTCCGAGGTCGTACCCGCTGCACAGATTCATGCGCCAGGGCCTCCTACAGACAATGTACGTTGATTTATTGCGCTATCTATAATAGCACCCGAGATATCACCATATATATATTGGATTTTCCACTGACCCTGAGTGTCCGGCCCCATGAGACTGTGGTTTACTCGGCCCCTGGTGGTCCGAGGTCGTTCCCGTTGCTCAGATTCATGCGCCAGGGCCTCCTGCAGATAATTCACTTTGGTTTATTGCGCTATCTGTAATAGGACCCGAGATATCACAATATATATATTGGATTTTTCCCTGACCCTGAGTGTCCGGCCCCATGAGACTGTGGTTTACTCGGCCCCTGGTGGTCCGAGGTCGTTCCCGTTGCTCAGATTCATGCGCCAGGGCCTCCTGCAGATAATTCACTTTGGTTTATTGCGCTATCTCTATTAGCACCCGAGATATCACCAGATATATATTGGATTTTCCCCTGACCCTGAGTGTCCGGCCCCATGAGACGGTGGTTGTCTCGGCCCCTGGTGGTCCGAGGTCGTTCCCGCTGCACAGATTCATGCGCCAGGGCCTCCTGCAGATAATTCACTTTGGTTTATTGCGCTATCTCTATTAGCACCCAAGATATCACCAGATATATATTGAATTTTTCCCTGACCCGGAGTGTCCGGCCCCATGAGACGGTGGTTGTCTCGGCCCCTGGTGGTCCGAGGTCGTTCCCGCTGCACAGATTCATGCGCCAGGGCCTCCTACAGACAATGCACTTTGACTTATTGCGCTATCTGTAATAGCACCAGAGATATCACCAGATATATATTGGATTTTACCCTGACCCTGAGTGTCCGGCCCCATGAGACTGTGGTTTTCTCGTCCCCTGGTTGTCCGAGGTCGTTCCCACTGCACAGATTCAGGCGCCAGGGCCTCCTACAGACAATGCACTTTGATTTATTGCGCTATCTGTAATAGCACCCGAGATATCACCAGATATATATTGGATTTTTCACTGACCCTAAGTGTCCGGCGCCTCGGGACGGTGGTTTTCTCGGCCCCTGGTGGTCCGAGGTCGTTCCCGCTGCACAGATTCATGCGCCAGGGCCTCCTGCAGATAATTCACTTTGGTTTATTGCGCTATCTCTAATAGCACTCAAGATATCACCAGATATATATTGGATTTTCCCCTGACCCTGAGTGTCCGGCCCCATGAGACTGTGGTTTACTCGGCCCCTGGTGGTCCGAGGTCGTTCCCGTTGCACAGATTCATGCGCCAGGGCCTCCTGCAGATAATTCACTTTGGTTTATTGCGCTATCTCTATTAGCACCCGAGATATCCTCAGATATATATTGGATTTTCCCCTGACCCTGAGTGTCCGGCCCCATGAGACGGTGGTTGTCTCGGCCCCTGGTGGTCCGAGGTCGTTCCCGCTGCACAGATTCATGCGCCAGGGCCTCCTGCAGATAATTCACTTTGGTTTATTGCGCTATCTCTATTAGCACCCAAGATATCACCAGATATATATTGAATTTTTCCCTGACCCGGAGTGTCCGGCCCCATGAGACGGTGGTTGTCTCGGCCCCTGGTGGTCCGAGGTCGTTCCCGCTGCACAGATTCATGCGCCAGGGCCTCCTACAGACAATGCACTTTGACTTATTGCGCTATCTGTAATAGCACCAGAGATATCACCAGATATATATTGGATTTTTCCAAGACCCTGAGTGTCCGGCCCCTCGGGACGGTGGTTTTCTCGGCCCCTGGTGGTCCGAGGCCGTTCCCGCTGCACAGATTCGTGCGCCAGGGCCTCCTACAGACAATGCACTTTGATTTATTGCGCTATCGGTAATAGCACCCGAGATATCACCAGATATATATTGCATATTTCCCTCACCCTGAGTGTCCAGCCCCATGAGACGGTGGTTTTCTCGGCCCCTGGTGGACCGAGGTCGTTCCCGCTGCAGAGATTCATGCACCAGGGCCTCCTGCAGATAATGCACTTTGGTTTATTGCGCTATCTCTAATAGCACCCGAGATATCACCAGATATATATTGGATTTTTCCCTGACCCTGAGTGTCCGGCCCCATGAGACTGCGGTTTTCTCGGCCCCTGGTGGTCCGAGGTCGTTCCCGCTGCACACATTCATGCGCCAGGGCCTCGTGCAGATAACTCACTTTGGTTTATTGCGCTATCTCTAATAGCACCCGAGATATCACCAGATATATATTGGATTTTACCCTGACCCTCAGTGTCCGGCCCCATGAGACGGTGGTTGTCTCGGCCCCTGGTGGTCCGAGGTCGTTCCCGCTGCACAGCTTCATGTGCCAGGGCCTCCTGCAGATAATTCACTTTGGTTTATTGCGCTATCTCTAATAGCACCCAAGATATCACCAGATATATATTGGATTTTTCCCTGACCCTGAGTGTCCGGCCCCATGAGACTGTGGTTTTCTCGGCCCCTGGTGGTCCGAGGTCGTTCCCGTTCCACAGATTCATGCGCCAGGACATCCTGCAGATAATTCACTTTGGTTTATTGCGCTATCTCTAATAGCACACGAGATATCACCAGATATATATTGGATTTTCCCCTGACCCTGAGTGTCCGGCCCCATGAGACTGTGGTTTTCTCGGACCCTGGTGGTCCGAGGACGTTCCCGCTGCACAGATTCATGCGCCAGGGCCTCCTACAGACAATGCACTTTGACTTATTGCGCTATCTGTAATAGCACCAGAGATATCACCAGATATATATTGGATTTTACCCTGACCCTGAGTGTCCGGCCCCATGAGACTGTGGTTTTCTCGTCCCCTGGTTGTCCGAGGTCGTTCCCACTGCACAGATTCAGGCGCCAGGGCCTCCTACAGACAATGCACTTTGATTTATTGCGCTATCTGTAATAGCACCCGAGATATCACCAGATATATATTGGATTTTTCACTGACCCTAAGTGTCCGGCGCCTCGGGACGGTGGTTTTCTCGGCCCCTGGTGGTCCGAGGTCGTTCCCGCTGCACAGATTCATGCGCCAGGGCCTCCTGCAGATAATTCACTTTGGTTTATTGCGCTATCTCTAATAGCGCTCAAGATATCGCCAGATATATATTGGATTTTTCCAAGACCCTGAGTGTCCGGCCCCTCGGGACGGTGGTTTTCTCGGCCCCTGGTGGTCCGAGGTCGTTCCCGCTGCAGAGATTCGTGCGCCAGGGCCTCCTACAGACAATGCACTTTGATTTATTACGCTGTCTGTAATAGCACCCGAGATATCACCAGATATATATTGGATTTTCCCCTGACCCTGAGTGTCCGGCCCCATGAGACGGTGGTTGTCTCGGCCCCTGGAGGTCCGAGGACGTTCCCGCTGCATAGATTCATGCGCCAGTGCCTCCTGCAGATAATTCACTTTGGTTTACCGCGCTATCTCTAATAGTACCCGAGATATCACCAGATATATATTGGATTTTTCGCTGACCCTGAGTGTCCGACCCCATGAGACTGTGGTTTTCTCTGCCGATGGTGGTCCGAGGTCGTTCCCGCTGCACAGATTCATGCGCCAGGGCCTCCTACAGACAATGCACTTTGATTTATTGCGCTATCTCTAATAGCACCCGAGATATCACCAGATATATATTGGATTTTCCCCTGACCGTGAGTGTCCGGCCCCATGAGACTGTGGTTTACTCGGCCCCTGGTGGTCCGAGGTCGTTGCCGTTGCACAGATTCATGCGCCAGGGCCTCCTGCAGATAATTCACTTTGGTTTATTGCCCTATCTCTAATAGCACCCGAGATATCAACAGATATATATTGGATTTTCCCCTGACCCTGAGAGTCCGGCCCCATGAGACTGTGGTTTTCTCGGCCCCTGGTGGTCCGAGGTCGTTCCCGCTGCACAGATTCTTGCGCCAGGGACTCCTGCAGACAATGCAATTTGGTTTATTGCGCTATCTGTAATAGGACCCGAGATATCACAATATATATATTGGATTTTTCCCTGACCCTGAGTGTCCGGCCCCATGAGACGGTGGTTTTTTCGGCCCCTGGTGGTCCGAGGTCGTTCCCGCTGCACAGATTCATGCGCCAGGGCCTCCTACAGACAATGTACGTTGATTTATTGCGCTATCTATAATAGCACCCGAGATATCACCATATATATATTGGATTTTCCACTGACCCTGAGTGCCCGGCTCCATGAGACGGTGGTTTTCTCGGCCCCAGGTGGTCCGAGGTCGTTCCCGCTGCACAGATTCATGCGCCAGGGCCCCCTGCAGATAATTCACTTTGATTTATTGGGCTATCTCTAATAGCACCCGAGATATCACCAGATACATATTGGATTTTTCCCTGACCCAGACAGTCCGGCCCGATGAGACAGTGATTTTCTCGGCCCCTGGTGGTCCGAGGTCGATCCCGCTGCACAGATTCATGCGCCAGGGCCTCCTACAGACAATGCACTTTGATTTATTGCGCTATCTGTAATAGCACCCGACATATCACCAGATATATATTGGATTTTTCCTTGACCCTGACAGTCCGGCCCCATGTGTCGATGGTTTTCTCGGTCCCTCGTGGTCCGAGGTCGATCCCGCTGCACAGATTCATGCGCCAGGGCCCCCTGCAGATAATTCACTATGATTTATTGCGGTATCTCTAATAGCACCCGAGATATCACCAGATATATATTGGATTTTTCCCTGACCCGGACAGTCCGGCCCCATGAGACGGTGATTTTCTCGGCCCCTGGTGGTCCGAAGTCGATCCTGCTGCACAGATTCATGCGCCAGGGCCTCCTACAGAAAAGGAACTTTGATTTATTGCGCTATCTCTAATAGCACCCAAGATATCACCATATATATATTGCATTTTTCCCTGACCCTGAGTGTCCGGCCCCATGAGACGGTGGTTTTCTCGGCCCCTGGTCGTCCGAGGTCGTTCCCGCTGCACAGAATCATGCGCCAGGGCTTCCTGCAGACAATGCACTTTGGTTTATTGCGCTATCTCTAATAGCACCCGAGATATCACCAGATATATAATGGATTTTTCCCTGACCATGACACTCCGGCCCCATTAGACGGTGGTTTTCTCGGCCCCTGGTGGTCCGAGGTCGTTCCCGCTGCAAAGATTCATGCGCCAGTGCCTCCTGCAGATAATTCACTTTGGTTTATTGCGCTATCTCTATTAGCACCCGAGATATCACCAGATATATATTGGATTTTCCCCTGACCCTGAGTGTCCGGCCCCATGAGACGGTGGTTGTCTCGGCCCCTGGTGGTCCGAGGTCGTTCCCGCTGCACAGATTCATGCGCCAGGGCCTCCTGCAGATAATTCACTTTGGTTTATTGCGCTATCTCTATTAGCACCCGAGATATCCTCAGATATATATTGGATTTTCCCCTGACCCTGAGTGTCCGGCCCCATGAGACGGTGGTTGTCTCGGCCCCTGGTGGTCCGAGGTCGTTCCCGCTGCACAGATTCATGCGCCAGGGCCTCCTACAGACAATGCACTTTGATGTATTGCGCTATCTATAATAGCACCCGAGATATCACCCGATTTATATTGGATTTTTCCCTGACCCTGAGTGTCCGAATCCATGAGACGGTGGTTTCCTCGGCCCCTGGTCGTCCGAGGTCGTTCCCGCTGCACAGATTCATGCGCCAGGGCCTCCTGCAGACAATGCACTTTGATTTATTGCGCTATCTGTAATAGCACCCGAGATATCACCATATATATATTGGATTTTCCCCGGCCCCATGAGACGTTGGTTTTCTCGTCCCCTGGTGGTCCGAGGTCGATCCCGCTGCACAGATTCATGCGCCAGGGCCCCCTGCATATAATTCACTTTGATTTATTGCCCTATCTGTAATAGCACCCGAGATATCACCAGATATATATTGGATTTTCCCCTGACGCTGAGTGTCGGGCCCCATGAGACGGTGGTTTTCTCGGCCCCTGGTGGTCCGAGGTCGTTCCCGCTGCACAGATTCATGCGCCAGGGCCTCCTACAGACAATGCACTTTGATCTATTGCGCTATCTGTAATAGCACCCGAGATATCACCAGATAAATATTGGATTTTTCCCTGACCCTGAGTGTCCGACCCCATGAGACGGTGGTTTTCTCGGCCCCTGCTGGTCCGAGGTCGTTCCCGCTGCACAGATTCTTGCGCCAGGGCCTCCTGCAGATAAATCGCATTGGTTTATTGCGCTATCTCCAATAGCACCCGAGATATCACCAGATATATATTGGATTTTTCCCTGACCGTGAGTGTCCGGCCCCATGAGACGGTGGTTGTCTCGGCCCCTGGTGGTCCGAGGTCGTTCTCGCAGCACAGATTCATGCGCCAGGGCCTCCTACAGACCATGAACTTTGATTTGTTGCGCTATCTGTAATAGCACCCGAGATATCACCAGATATATATTGGATTTTTCCCTGACCCTGAGTGTCCGGCCCCATGAGGCGGTGGTTTCCTCGGCCCGTGGTGGTCCGAGGTTGTCCCCGCTGCACAGATTCATTCGCCAGGGCCTCCTGCAGATAATTCACTTTGGTTTATTGCGCTATCTCCAATAGCACCCGAGATATCACCAGATATATATTGGATTTTTCCCTGACCCAGAGTGTCCGGCCCCATGAGACGGTGGTTTTCTCGGCCCCTGGTGGTCCCAGGCCGTTCCCGCTGCCCAGATTCATGCGCCACGGCCTCCTACAGACAATGCACATTGATTTATTGCGCTATCTGTAATAGCACCCGAGATATCACCAGATATATATTGGATATTTCCCTCACCCTGAGTGTCCGGGCCCATGAGACTGTGGTTTTTTCGGCCCCTGGTGGTCCGAGGTCGTTCCCGCTGCACAGATTCATGCGCCACGGCCTCCTACAGACAATGCACTTTGTTTTATTGCGCTATCTCTAATAGCACCCGAGATATCGCCAGATATATATTGGATTTTCCCCTGAGCCTGAGTGTCCGGCCCCGTTAGACGGTGGTTTTCTAGGCCCCTGGTGGTCCGAGGTCGTTCCCGCTGCACAGTTTCATGCGCCAGTGCCTGCTACAGACAATGCACTTCGATTTATTGCGCTATATGTAATAGCACCCGAGATATCACCAGATATATATTGGATATTTCCCTCACCCTGAGTGTCCGGGCCCATGAGACTGTGGTTTTTTCGGCCCCTGCTGGTCCGAGGTCGTTCCCGTTGCACAGATTCATGCGCCAGGACTTCCTGCAGAGAATGCACTTTGGTTTATTGCGCTATCTCTAATAGCACCCGAGATATCACCAGATATATATTGGATTTTCCCCTGACCATGAGTGTCCGGCCCCATGAGACGGTGATTTTCTCGGCCCCTGGTGGTCCGTGGTCGTTCCCGCTGCACAGAATCATGCGCCAGGGCTTCCTGCAGACAATGCACTTTGGTTTATTGCGCTATCTCTAATAGCACCCGAGATATCACCAGATATATATTGGATTTTCCCCTGACCATGAGAGTCCGGCCCCATGAGACGGTGGTTTTATCGGCCCCTGGTGGTCCGAGGTCGTGACCGCTGGCCACATTTATGCGCCAGGGTCTCCTACAGACAATGCACTTTGATTTGTTGCGCTATCTGTAATAGCACCCGAGATATCACCAGATATATATTGGATTTTTCCCTGACCCTGAGTGTCCGACCCATGAGACTGTGGTTTTCTCGGCCCCTGGTGGTCCGAGGTCGTTCCCGTTGCACAGATTCATGCGCCAGGGCCTCCTACGGACAATGCACTTTGATTTATTGCGCTATCTGTAATAGCACCCGGGATATCACCAGATATATATTGGATTTTTCCTGACCCTGAGTGTCCTGCCGAATGAGACTGTAGTTTTCTCGGCCCATGGTGGTCCGAGGGCGATCCTGCTGCACAGATTCATCCGGCAGGGCCGCCTACAGGCAATGCACTTTGATTTATTGCGCTATCTGTAATAGCACCCGGGATATCACCAGATATATATTGGATTTTCCCCTGACCCTGAGAGTCCGGCCCCATGAGACTGTGGTTTTCTAGGCCCCTGGTGGTCCGAGGTCGTTCCCGCTGCACAGATTCATGCGCCAGGGCCTCCTGCAGATAATTCACTTTGGTTTATTGCGCTATCTCTAATAGCACCCAAGATATCACCAGATATATATTGGATTTTTCCCTGACCCTGAGTGTCCGACCCATGAGACTGTGGTTTTCTCGGCCCGTGGTGGTCCGAGGTCGTTCCCGTTGCACAGATTCATGCGCCAGGGCCTCCTACGGACAATGCACTTTGATTTATTGCGCTATCTGTAATAGCACCCGGGATATCACCAGATATATTTTGGATTTTTCCCTGACCCTGAGTGTCCGGCCCCATGAGACGGTGGTTGTCTCGGCCCCTGGTGGTCCAAGGTCGTTCCCGCTGGCCACATTCATGCCCCAGGGCCTCCTACAGACAATGCACTTTGATTTATTTCGCTATCTGTAATAGGACCCGAGATATCACCAGATATATATTGGTTTTTCCCCAGACCCTGAGTATCCGGCCGAATGAGACTGTGATTTTCTCGGCCCCTGGTGGTCCGAGGTCGTTCCCGCTGCACAGAATCATGCGCCAGGACTTCCTGCAGAGAATGCATTTTGGTTTATTGCGCTATCTCTAATAGCACCCGAGATATCACCAGATATATATTTGATTTTCCCCTGACCCTGAGTGTCCGGCCCCATGAGACTGTGGTTTTCTCGGCCCCTGGTGGTCCGAGGTCGTTCCGGCTGCACAGATTCATGCGCCAGGGCCCCCTGCAGATAATTTACTTTGATTTATTGCGCTATCTCTAATAGCACCCGAGATATCACCAGATATATATTGAATTTTTCCCTGACGCTGAGTGTCCGGCCCCATGAGACTGTGGTTTTCTCGGCACCTGGTGGTCCGAGGTCGTTCCCGTTGCACAGATTCATGCGCCAGGGCCTCCTGCAGATAATTCTCTTTGATTTATTGCGCTATCTGTAATAGCACCCGGGATATCACCAGATATATATTGGATTTTTCCCTGACCCTGAGTGTCCGGCCACATGAGACGGTGGTTGTCTCGGCCCCTGGTGGTCCGAGGTTGTTCCCGCTGCACAGATTCGTGCGCCAGGGCCTCCTACAGACAATGCACTTTGATTTATTGCGCTATCTGTAATAGCACCCGAGATATCACCAGATAAATATTGGATTTTCCCCTGACCCTGAGTTTCCGGCCCCATGAGACGGAGGTTTTCTCGGCCCCTGGTGGTCCGAGGTCGTGACCGCTGGCCACATTTATGCGCCAGGGTCTCCTACAGACAATGCACTTTGATTTGTTGCGCTATCTGTAATAGCACCCGAGATATCACCAGATATATATTGGATTTTCCCCTGACCCTGAGTGTCCGGCTCCATGAGACTGTCGTTTTCTCGGCCCCCGGTGGTCCGAGGTCGTTCCCGTTGCACAGATTCATGCGCCAGGTTCTCCTGCAGATAATTCACTTTGGTTAATTGCGCTATCTCTAATAGCACCCGAAATATCACCAGATATATATTGGATTTTTCCCTGACCCTGAGTGTCCGACCCATGAGACTGTGGTTTTCTCGGCCCGTGGTGGTCCGAGGTCGTTCCCGTTGCACAGATTCATGCGCCAGGGCCTCCTGCAGATAATTCACTTTGGTTTATTGCGCTATCTGTAATAGCACCCGAGATATCACCAGATATATATTGGATTTTCCCCTGACCCTGAGTGTCCGGCCCCTCGGTAAGGTGGTTTTCTCGGCCCCTGGTGGTCCGAGGGCGTTCCTGCTGCACAGATTCATCCGGCAGGGCCGCCTACAGGCAATGCACTTTGATTTATTGCGCTATCTGTAATAGCACCCGAGATATCACCAGATATATATTGGACTTTCCCCTGACCCTGAGTGTCCTGCCCCATGAGACTGTGGTTTTCTCGGCCCCTGGTGGTCCGAGGTCGTTCCCGCTGCACAGATTCATGCGCCAGGGCCTCCTACAGACAATGCACTTTGATTTATTGCGCTATCTGTAATAGCACCCGAGATATCACCAGATATATATTGGATTTTTCACTGTCCCTGAGTGTCCGGCCCCATGAGACGGTGGTTTTCTCGGCCCCTGGTGGTCCGAGGTCGTTCCCGTTGCACAGATTCATGCGCCAGGGCCTCCTACAGACAATGCACTTTGATTTATTGCGCTATCTGTAATAGCACCCGGGATATCACCAGATATATATTGGATTTTTCCCTGACCCTGAGTGTCCGGCCCCATGAGACGGTTGTTGTCTCGACCCCTGGTGGTCCAAGGTCGTTCCCGCTGGCCACATTCATGCGCCAGGGCCTCCTACAGACAATGCACTTTGATTTATTTCGCTATCTGTAATAGGACCCGAGATATCACCAGATATATATTGGATTTTCCCCAGACCCTGAGTGTCCGGCCGAATGAGACTGTGATTTTCTCGGCCCCTGGTGGGCCGAGGTCGTTCCCGCTGCACAGGTTCATGCGCCAGGGCCCCCTGCAGATAATTTACTTTGATTTATTGCGCTATCTCTAATAGCACCCGAGATATCACCAGATATATATTGGATTTTTCCCTGATCCTGAGTGTCCGACCCCATGAGACTGTGGTTTTCTCTGCCGATGGTGCTCCGAGGTCGTTCCCTCTGCACAGATTCATGCGCCAGGGCCTCCTACAGACAATGCACTTTGATTTATTGCGCTATCTCTAATAGCACCCGAGATATCACCAGATATATATTGTATTTTCGCCTGACCCTGAGTGTCCGGCCCCATGGGACTGTGGTTTTCTCGGCCCCTGGTGGTCCGAGGTCGTTCCCGCTGCACAGATTCATACGCCAGGGCCTCCTACAGACAATGCACTTTGATTTATTGCGCTATCTCTAATAGCACCCGAGATATCACCAGATATATATTGGATTTTTCCCTGACCCTGAGTGTCCGGCCCCATGAGACTGCGGTTTTCTCGGCCCCTGGTGGTCCGAGGTCGTTCCCGCTGCAGAGATTCATGCGCCAGGGCCTCCTGCAGATAACTCACTATGGTTTATTGCGTTATCTCTAATAGCACCCGAGATATCCCCAGATATATATTGGATTTTTCCCTGACCCTGAGTGTCCGGCCCCATGAGACGGTGGTTTTCTCGGCCCCTGGTGGTCCTAGGTCGTTCCCGCTGCACAGATGCATGCGCCAGGGCCTCCTGCAGATAATTCACTTTGGTTTATTGCGCTGTATCTAATAGCACCCGAGATATCACCAGATATATATTGGATTTTCCCTGACCCTGAGTGTCCGGCCCCATTTGACTGTGGTTTTCTCGGCCCCTGGTGGTCCGAGGTCGTTCCCGCTGCCCAGATTCATGCACCAGGCCCTCCTGCAGATAATTCACTTTGGTTTATTGCGCTATCTCTAATAGCACCCGAGATATCACCAGATATATATTGGATTTTCCCCTGACCCTGAGTGTCCGGCCCCATGGGACTGTGGTTTTCTCGGCACCTGGTGGTCCGAGGTCGTTCCCGTTGCACAGATTCATGCGCCAGGGCCTCCTGCAGATAATTCACTTTGATTTATTGCGCTATCTGTAATAGCACCCGGGATATCACCAGATATATTTTGGATTTTTCCCTGACCCTGAGTGTCCGGCCCCATGAGACGGTGGTTGTCTCGGCCCCTGGTGGTCCAAGGTCGTTCCCGCTGGCCACATTCATGCCCCAGGGCCTCCTACAGACAATGCACTTTGATTTATTTCGCTATCTGTAATAGGACCCGAGATATCACCAGATATATATTGGTTTTTCCCCAGACCCTGAGTATCCGGCCGAATGAGACTGTGATTTTCTCGGCCCCTGGTGGTCCGAGGTCGTTCCCGCTGCACAGAATCATGCGCCAGGACTTCCTGCAGAGAATGCATTTTGGTTTATTGCGCTATCTCTAATAGCACCCGAGATATCACCAGATATATATTTGATTTTCCCCTGACCCTGAGTGTCCGGCCCCATGAGACTGTGGTTTTCTCGGCCCCTGGTGGTCCGAGGTCGTTCCGGCTGCACAGATTCATGCGCCAGGGCCCCCTGCAGATAATTTACTTTGATTTATTGCGCTATCTCTAATAGCACCCGAGATATCACCAGATATATATTGAATTTTTCCCTGACGCTGAGTGTCCGGCCCCATGAGACTGTGGTTTTCTCGGCACCTGGTGGTCCGAGGTCGTTCCCGTTGCACAGATTCATGCGCCAGGGCCTCCTGCAGATAATTCACTTTGATTTATTGCGCTATCTGTAATAGCACCCGGGATATCACCAGATATATATTGGATTTTTCCCTGACCCTGAGTGTCCGGCCACATGAGACGGTGGTTGTCTCGGCCCCTGGTGGTCCGAGGTTGTTCCCGCTGCACAGATTCGTGCGCCAGGGCCTCCTACAGACAATGCACTTTGATTTATTGCGCTATCTGTAATAGCACCCGAGATATCACCAGATAAATATTGGATTTTCCCCTGACCCTGAGTTTCCGGCCCCATGAGACGGAGGTTTTCTCGGCCCCTGGTGGTCCGAGGTCGTGACCGCTGGCCACATTTATGCGCCAGGGTCTCCTACAGACAATGCACTTTGATTTATTGCGCTATCTGTAATTGCACCCGAGATATCACCAGATATATATTGGATATTTCCCTCACCCTGAGTGTCCAGCCCCATGAGACGGTGGTTTTCTCGGCCCCTGGTGGACCGAGGTCGTTCCCGCTGCACAGATTCATGCGCCAGTGCCTCCTGCAGATAATGCACTTTGGTTTATTGCGCTATCTCTAATAGCACCCGAGATATCACCAGATATATATTGGATTTTCCCCTGACCCTGAGTGTCCGGCCCCATGGGACTGTGGTTTTCTCGGCCCCTGGTGGTCCGAGGTCGTTCCCGCTGCACAGATTCATGCGCCAGGGCCTCCTACAGACAATGCACTTTGATTTATTGCGCTATCTGTAATTGCACCCGAGATATCACCAGATATATATTGGATATTTCCCTCACCCTGAGTGTCCAGCCCCATGAGACGGTGGTTTTCTCGGCCCCTGGTGGACCGAGGTCGTTCCCGCTGCACAGATTCATGCGCCAGTGCGTCCTGCAGATAATGCACTTTGGTTTATTGCGCTATCTCTAATAGCACCCGAGATATCACCAGATATATATTGGATTTTCCCTGACCCTGAGTGTCCGGCCCCATTTGACTGTGGTTTTCTCGGCCCCTGGTGGTCCGAGGTCGTTCCCGCTGCCCAGATTCATGCGCCAGGGCCTCCTGCAGATAATTCACTTTGGTTTATTGCGCTGTATCTAATAGCACCCGAGATATCACCAGATATATATTGGATTTTTCCCTGACCCTGAGTGTCCGGCCCCATGAGACGGTGGTTTTCTCGGCCCCTGGTGGTCCTAGGTCGTTCCCGCTGCACAGATGCATGCGCCAGGGCCTCCTGCAGATAATTCACTTTGGTTTATTGCGCTGTATCTAATAGCACCCGAGATATCACCAGATATATATTGGATTTTCCCTGACCCTGAGTGTCCGGCCCCATTTGACTGTGGTTTTCTCGGCCCCTGGTGGTCCGAGGTCGTTCCCGCTGCCCAGATTCATGCACCAGGGCCTCCTGCAGATAATTCACTTTGGTTTATTGCGCTATCTCTAATAGCACCCGAGATATCACCAGATATATATTGGATTTTCCCCTGACCCTGAGTGTCCGGCCCCATGGGACTGTGGTTTTCTCGGCCCCTGGTGGTCCGAGGTCGTTCCCGCTGCACAGATTCATGCGCCAGGGCCTCCTACGGACAATGCACTTTGATTTATTGCGCTATCTGTAATAGCACCCGAGATATCACCAGATATATATTGGATTTTTCACTGACCCTGAGTGTCCGGCCCCATGAGACGGTGGTTTTCTCGGACCCTGGTGGTCCGAGGTCGCTCCCGCTGCACAGATTCGTGCGCCAGGGCCTCCTACGGACAATGCACTTTGATTTATTGCGCTATCTGTAATAGCACCCGAGATATCACCAGATATATATTGGACTTTCCCCTGACCCTGAGTGTCCTGCCCCATGAGACTGTGGTTTTCTCGGCCCCTGGTGGTCCGAGGTCGTTCCCGCTGCACAGATTCATGCGCCAGGGCCTCCTACAGACAATGCACTTTGATTTATTGCGCTATCTGTAATAGCACCCGAGATATCACCAGATATATATTGGATTTTTCACTGTCCCTGAGTGTCCGGCCCCATGAGACGGTGGTTTTCTCGGCCCCTGGTGGTCCGAGGTCGTTCCCGTTGCACAGATTCATGCGCCAGGGCCTCCTACAGACAATGCACTTTGATTTATTGCGCTATCTGTAATAGCACCCGGGATATCACCAGATATATATTGGATTTTTCCCTGACCCTGAGTGTCCGGCCCCATGAGACGGTTGTTGTCTCGGCCCCTGGTGGTCCAAGGTCGTTCCCGCTGGCCACATTCATGCGCCAGGGCCTCCTACAGACAATGCACTTTGATTTATTTCGCTATCTGTAATAGGACCCGAGATATCACCAGATATATATTGGATTTTCCCCAGACCCTGAGTGTCCGGCCGAATGAGACTGTGGTTTTCTCGGCCCCTGGTGGTCCGAGGTCGTTCCCGCTGCACAGATTCATACGCCAGGGCCTCCTACAGACAATGCACTTTGATTTATTGCGCTATCTCTAATAGCACCCGAGATATCACCAGATATATATTGGATTTTTCCCTGACCCTGAGTGTCCGGCCCCATGAGACTGCGGTTTTCTCGGCCCCTGGTGGTCCGAGGTCGTTCCCGCTGCAGAGATTCATGCGCCAGGGCCTCCTGCAGATAACTCACTATGGTTTATTGCGTTATCTCTAATAGCACCCGAGATATCCCCAGATATATATTGGATTTTTCCCTGACCCTGAGTGTCCGGCCCCATGAGACGGTGGTTTTCTCGGCCCCTGGTGGTCCTAGGTCGTTCCCGCTGCACAGATGCATGCGCCAGGGCCTCCTGCAGATAATTCACTTTGGTTTATTGCGCTGTATCTAATAGCACCCGAGATATCACCAGATATATATTGGATTTTCCCTGACCCTGAGTGTCCGGCCCCATTTGACTGTGGTTTTCTCGGCCCCTGGTGGTCCGAGGTCGTTCCCGCTGCCCAGATTCATGCACCAGGGCCTCCTGCAGATAATTCACTTTGGTTTATTGCGCTATCTCTAATAGCACCCGAGATATCACCAGATATATATTGGATTTTCCCCTGACCCTGAGTGTCCGGCCCCATGGGACTGTGGTTTTCTCGGCCGCTGGTGGTCCGAGGTCGTTCCCGCTGCACAGATTCATGCGCCAGGGCCTCCTACAGACAATGCACTTTGATTTACTGCGCTATCTGTAATTGCACCCGAGATATCACCAGATATATATTGGATATTTCTCTCACCCTGAGTGTCCAGCCCCATGAGACGGTGGTTTTCTCGGCCCCTGGTGGACCGAGGTCGTTCCCGCTGCACAGATTCATGCGCCAGTGCCTCCTGCAGATAATGCACTTTGGTTTATTGCGCTATCTCTAATAGCACCCGAGATATCACCAGATATATATTGGATTTTTCCCTGACCCTGAGTGTCTGGCCCCATGAGACTGCGGTTTTCTCGGCCCCTGGTGGTCCGAGGTCGTTCCCGCTGCACAGATTCAGGCGCCAGGGCGTCCTGCAGATAATTCACTTTGGTTTATTGCGCTATCTTTAATAGCACCCGAGATATCACCAGATATATATTGGATTTTTCCCTGAACCTGAGTGTCCGGCCCCATGAGACGGTGGTTTTCTCGGCCCCTGGTGGTCCTAGGTCGTTCCCGCTGCACCGATGCATGCGCCAGGACCTCCTGCAGATAATTCACTTTGGTTTATTGCGCTGTATCTAATAGCACCCGAGATATCACCAGATATATATTGGATTTTCCCTGACCCTGAGTGTCCGGCCCCATTTGACTGTGGTTTTCTCGGCCCCTGGTGGTCCGAGGTCGTTCCCGCTGCCCAGATTCATGCGCCAGGGCCTCCTGCAGATAATTCACTTTGGTTTATTGCGCTGTATCTAATAGCACCCGAGATATCACCAGATATATATTGGATTTTTCCCTGACCCTGAGTGTCCGGAACCATGAGACTGTGGTTTTCTCGGCCCCTGGTGGTCCGAGGTCGTTCCCGTTGCACAGATTCATGCGCCAGGGCCTGCTGCAGATAATTCACTTTGATTTATTGCGCTATCGGTAATAGCAGCCGAGATATCACCAGATATATATTGGATTTTTCACTGACCCTAAGTGTCCGGCCCCTCGGGACGGTGGTTTTCTCGGTCCCTGGTGGTCCGAGGACGTTCCTGCTGCACAGATTTTTCCGCTAGGGCCTCCTGCAGATAATTCACTTTGGTTTATTGCGCTATCTCTAATAGCACACGAGATATCACCAGATATATATTGGATTTTCCCCTGACCCTGAGTGTCCGGCCCCATGAGACGGTGGTTGTCTCGGCCCCTGGTGGTCCGAGGTCGTTCCCGCTGCACAGATTTATGCGCCAGGGCCTCCTGCAGAACATTCACTTTGGTTTATTGCGCTATCTCTAATAGCACCCAAGATATCACCAGATATATATTGGATTTTTCCCTGACCCTGAGTGTCCGAACCCATGAGACTGTGGTTTTCTCTGCCGATGTTGGTCCGAGGTGGTTCCCGCTGCACAGATTCATGCGCCAGGGCCTCCTACAGACAATGCACTTTGATTTATTGCGCTATCTCTATTAGCACCCGAGATATCACCAGATATATATTGGATTTTTCCGTGACCCTTAGTGTCCGTCCCCATGAGACGGTGGTTTTCTCGGTCCGTGGTGGTCCGAGGTCGTTCCCGCTGCACAGATTCATGCGCCAGGGCCTCCCGCAGACAAAGTACTTTGATTTATTGCGCTATCTGTAATAGCACCCGAGATATCACCAGATATATATTGGATTTTTCACTGACCCTGAGTGCCCGGCCCAATGAGACGGTGGTTTTCTCGGCCCCTGGTGGTCCGAGGTCGTTCCCGCTGTACAGATTCATGCGCCAGGGCCTCCTACAGACAATGCACTTTGATTTATTGCGCTATATGTAATAGCACCCGAGATATCACCAGATATATATTGGATTTTACCCTGACCCTGAGTGTCCGGCCCCATGAGACGGTGGTTGTCTCGGCCCCTGGTGGTCCGAGGTCGTTCCCGCTGCACAGATTCATGCGCCAGGGCCTCCTGCAGATCATTCACTTTGGTTTATTGCGCTATCTCTAATAGCACCCAAGATATCACCAGATATATATTGGATTTATCCCTGGCCCTGAGTGTCCGAACCCATGAGACTGTGGTTTTCTCTGCCGATGTTGGTCCGAGGTCGGTCCCGCTGCACAGATTCATGCGACAGGCCCTCCCGCAGACAATGCACTTTGATTTATCGCACTATCTCTAATGACACCCGAGATATCACGAGATATATAATGGATTTTTCCCTGACCCTGAGTGTCCGGCCCCATGAGACGGCGGTTTTCTTGGCCCCTGGTGGTCCGAGGTCGTTCCCGCTGCACACAAGCATGCGCCAGGGCATCCTGCAGATAATTCACTTTGGTTTATTGCGCTATCTGTAATAGCACCCGAGATAACACCAGATATATATTGGATTTTTCCCTGACACTGACAGTCCGGCCCCATGTGTCGGTGGTTTTCTCGGCCCCTGGTGCTCCGAGGTCGTTCCCGCTGCACAGATTCATGCGCCAGGGCCTCCTATAGATAATTCCCTCTGGTTTATTGCGCTATCTGTAATAGCACCCGAGATATCATCAGATATATATTGGATTTTCCCCTGACCCTGAGTGTCCGGCCCCATGAGACGGTGGTTTTCTCGGCCCCTGGTGGTCCGAGGTCGTTCCCGCTGCACAGATTCATGCGCCAGGGCCTCCTGCAGATAATTGACTTTGGTTTATTGCGCTATCTCTAATATCACCCGAGATATCACCAGATATATATTGGATTTTCCCCTCACCCTGTGTGTCCGGCCCCATGAGACTGTGGTTTTCTCGGCCCCTGGTGGTCCTAGGTCGTTCCCGCTGCCCAGATTCATGCGCCAGGGCCTCCTGCAGATAATTCACTTTGGTTTATTGCGCTATCTGTAATAGCACCCGAGATAACACCAGATATATATTGGATTTTTCCCTGACACTGACAGTCCGGCCCCATGTGTCGGTGATTTTCTCGGCCCCTGGTGCTCCGAGGTCGTTCCCGCTGCACAGATTCATGCGCCAGGGCCTCCTATAGATAATTCACTTTGGTTTATTGCACTATCTGTAATAGCACCCGAGATATCATCAGATATATATTGGATTTTCCCCTGACCATGAGTGTCCGGCCCCATGAGACGGTGGTTTTCTCGGCCCCTGGTGGTCCGAGGTCGTTCCCGCTGCACAGATTCATGCGTCAGGGCCTCCTACAGATAATTCGCTTTGGTTTAGTGCGCTATCTCTAATAGCACCCGAGATATCACCAGATATATATTGGATTTTTCACTGACCCTGACAGTCCGGCCCCATGTGTCGGTGGTTTTCTCGGCCCCTGGTTTTCCGAGGCCGTTCCCACAGCACAGATTCATGCGCCAGGGCCCCTGCAGATAATTCACTTTGGGTTAGTGCGCTATCTGTAATAGCACCCGAGATATCACCAGATATATATTGGATTTTCCCCTGACCTTGAGTGTCCGGCCCCATGAGACTGTGGTTTACTCGGCCCCTGGTGGTCCGAGGTCGTTCCCGTTGCACAGATTCATGCGCCAGGGCCTCCTGCAGACAATTCACTTTGGTTTATTGCGCTATCTCTAATAGCACCCGAGATATCACCAGATATATATTGGATTTTCCCCTGACCCTGAGTGTCCGGCCCCATGAGACTGTGATTTTCTCGGACCCTGGTGGTCCGAGGTGGTTCCCGCTGCACAGATTCATGCGCCAGGGCCTCCTACAGACAATGCACTTTGATTTATTGCGCTATCTGTAATAGCACCCGAGATATCACCAGATATATATTGGATATTTCCCTCACCCTGAGTGTCCAGCCCCATGAGACGGTGGTTTTCTCGGCCCCTGGTGGACCGAGGTCGTTCCCGCTGGACAGATTCATGCGCCAGGGCCTCCTGCAGATAATTCACTTTGGTTTATTGCGCTATCTGTAATAGCACCCGAGATAACACCAGATATATATTGGATTTTTCCCTGACACTGACAGTCCGGCCCCATGTGTCGGTGATTTTCTCGGCCCCTGGTGCTCCGAGGTCGTTCCCGCTGCACAGATTCATGCGCCAGGGCCTCCTATAGATAATTCACTTTGGTTTATTGCACTATCTGTAATAGCACCCGAGATATCATCAGATATATATTGGATTTTCCCCTGACCATGAGTGTCCGGCCCCATGAGACGGTGGTTTTCTCGGCCCCTGGTGGTCCGAGGTCGTTCCCGCTGCACAGATTCATGCGTCAGGGCCTCCTACAGATAATTCGCTTTGGTTTAGTGCGCTATCTCTAATAGCACCCGAGATATCACCAGATATATATTGGATTTTTCACTGACCCTGACAGTCCGGCCCCATGTGTCGGTGGTTTTCTCGGCCCCTGGTTTTCAGAGGCCGTTCCCACAGCACAGATTCATGCGCCAGGGCCCCTGCAGATAATTCACTTTGGGTTAGTGCGCTATCTGTAATAGCACCCGAGATATCACCAGATATATATTGGATTTTCCCCTGACCTTGAGTGTCCGGCCCCATGAGACTGTGGTTTACTCGGCCCCTGGTAGTCCGAGGTCGTTCCCGTTGCACAGATTCATGCGCCAGTGCCTCCTGCAGAAAATTCACTTTGGTTTATTGCGCTATCTCTAATAGCACCCGAGATATCACCAGATATATATTGGATTTTCCCCTGACCCTGAGTGTCCGGCCCCATGGGACTGTGGTTTTCTCGGCCCCTGGTGGTCCGAGGTCGTTCCCGCTGCACAGATTCATGCACCAGGGCCTCCTACAGACAATGCACTTTGATTTATTGCGCTATCTGTAATAGCACCCGAGATATCACCAGATATATATTGGATTTTTCACTGACCCTGAGTGTCCGGCCCCATGAGACGGTGGTTTTCTCGGCCCCTGGTGGTCCGAGGTCGTTCCCGCTGCACAGACTCGTGCGCCAGGGCCTCCTACAGACAATGCACTTTGATTTATTGCGCTATCTGTAATAGCACCAGAGATATCACCAGATATATATTGGATTTTACCCTGACCCTGAGTGTCCGGCCCCATGAGACGGTGCTTGTCTCGGCTCCTGGAGGTCCGAGGACGTTCCCGCAGCACAGATTCATGCGGCAGTGCCTCCTGCAGATAATTCACTTTGGTTTACTGCGCTATCTCTAATAGTACCCGAGATATCACCAGATATATATTGGATTTTTCCCTGACCCTGAGTGTCCGACCCCATGAGACTGTGGTTTTCTCTGCCGATGGTGGTCCGAGGTCGTTCCCGCTGCACAGATTCATGCGCCAGGGCCTCCTACAGACAATGCACTTTGATTTATTTCGCTATCTGTAATAGCACCCGAGATATCACCAGATATATATTGGATTTTACCCTGACCCTGAGTGTCCGGCCCCATGAGACTGTGGTTTTCTCGGCCCCTGGTGGTCCGAGGTCGTTCCCGTTGCACTGTTTCATGCGCCAGGGCCTCCTGCAGATAATTCACTTTGGCTTATTGCGCTATCTCTAATAGCAGCCGAGATATGACCAGATATATATTGGATTTTCCCCTGACCCTGAGTGTCCGGACCCATGAGACTGTGATTTTCTCGGACCCTGGTGGTCCGAGGTGGTTCCCGCTGCACAGATTCATGCGCCAGGGCCTCCTACAGATAATTCAATTTGGTTTATTGCGCTATCTCTAATAGCAGCCGAGATATCACCAGATATATATTGGATTTTCCCCTGAACCTGTGTGTCCGGCCCCATGAGACTGTGGTTTTCTCGGCCCCTGGTGGTCAGAGGTCGTTCCCGCTGCACAGATTCATGCATCAGGGCCTCCTACAGACAATGCACTTTGATTTATTGCGCTATCTGTAATAGCACCCGAGATATCACCAGATATATATTGGATTTTTCACTGACCCTGAGTGTCCGGCCCCATGAGACGGTGGTTTTCTCGGCCCCTGGTGGTCCGAGGTCGTTCCCGCTGCACAGACTCGTGCGCCAGGGCCTCCTACAGACAATGCACTTTGATTTATTGCGCTATCTGTAATAGCACCAGAGATATCACCAGATATATATTGGATTTTACCCTGACCCTGAGTGTCCGGCCCCATGAGACGGCCATTTTCTCGGCCCCTGGTGGTCCGAGGTCGTTCCCGCTGCACAGAATCATGCGCCAGGACTTCCTGCAGAGAATGCACTTTGGTTTATTGCGCTATCTCTAATAGCACCCGAGATATCACCAGATATATATTGGATTTTCCCCTGACCCTGAGTGTCCGGCCCCATGAGACTGTGGTTTTCTCGGCCCCTGGTGGTCCTAGGTCGTTCCCGCTTCCCAGATTCATGCGCCAGGGCCCCCTGCAGATAATTCACTTTGGTTTATTGCGCTATCTGTAATAGCACCCGAGATATCACCAGATATATATTGGATTTTTCACTGACCCTGAGTGTCCGGCCCCATGAGACGGTGGTTTTCTCGGCCCCTGGTGGTCCGAGGTCGTTCCCGCTGCACAGACTCGTGCGCCAGGGCCTCCTACAGACAATGCACTTTGATTTATTGCGCTATCTGTAATAGCACCAGAGATATCACCAGATATATATTGGATTTTTCCCTGACCCTGAGTGTCTGGCCCCATGAGACTGCGGTTTTCTCGGCCCCTGGTGGTCCGAGGTCGTTCCCGTTGCACAGATTCATGCGCCAGGGCCTCCTGCAGATAATTCACTTTGGTTTATTGCGCTATCTCTAATAGCACCCGAGATATCACCAGATATATATTGGATTTTCCCCTGACCCTGAGTGTCCGGCCCCATGAGACGGTGGTTGTCTCGGCCCCTGGTGGTCCGAGGTCGTTCCCGCTGCACAGATTCATGCGCCAGGGCCTCCTGCAGATAATTCACTTTGGTTTATTGCGCTATCTCTAATAGCACCCGAGATATCACCAGATATATATTGGATTTTTCCCTGACCCTGAGTGTCCGGCCCCATGAGACGGTGGTTTTCTCGGCCCCTGGTGGTCCGAGGTCGTTCCCGCTTCACAGATTCGTGCGCCAGGGCCTCCTACGGACAATGCACTTTGATTTATTGCGCTATCTGTAATAACACCCGAGATATCACCAGATATATATTGGATTTTTCACTGACCCTGAGTGTCCGGCCCCATGAGACGGTGGTTTTCTCGGCCCCTGGTGGTCCGAGGTCGTTCCCGCTGCACAGATTCATGCGCCAGTGCCCCCTGCATATAATTCAGTTTGGTTTAGTGCGGTATCTGTAAGAGCACCCGAGATATAACCAGATATATATTGGATTTTTCCCTGTCCCTGACAGTCCGGCCCCATGAGACGGTGATTTTCTCGGCCCCTGGTGGTCCGAGGTCGTTGCCGCTGCCCAGATTCATGCGACAGGGCCTCCCGCAGACAAAGCACATTGGTTTATTGCGCTATCTGTAATAGCACCCGAGATATCACCAGATATATACTGGATTTTTACATGACCTTGGGTGACGGATTCCGAATATCTGTAATGTTCTCGGCCCCTGGTGGTCCGAGGTCGTTCCTGCTGCACAGATTCATTCGCCAGTGCCTCCTACAGACAATGCACTTTGATTTATTGCGCTATATCTAATAGCACCCTAGATATCACCAGATATATATTGTGTTTTTCCCTAACCCTTACAGTCCGGCCCCATGAGACGGCCATTTTCTCGGCCCCTGGTGGTCCGAGGTCGTTCCCGCTGCACAGAATCATGCGCCAGGACTTCCTGCAGAGAATGCACTTTGGTTTATTGCGCTATCTCTAATAGCACCCGAGATATCACCAGATATATGTTTGATTTTCCCCTGACCCTGAGTGTCCGGCCCCATGAGACTGTGGTTTTCTCGGCCCCTGGTGGTCCGAGGTCGTTCCGGCTGCACAGATTCATGCGCCAGGGCCCCCTGCAGATAATTTACTTTGATTTATTGCGCTATCTCTAATAGCACCCGAGATATCACCAGATATATATTGGATTTTCCCCTGACCCTGAGTGTCCGGCCCCATGAGACTGTGGTTTTCTCGGCCCCTGGTGGTCCTAGGTCGTTCCCGCTGCCCAGATTCATGCGCCAGGGCCTCCTGCAGATAATTCACTTTGGTTTATTGCGCTATCTGTAATAGCACCCGAGATAACACCAGATATATATTGGATTTTTCCCTGACCTTGAGTGTCCGGCCCCATGAGACTGTGGTTTACTCGGCCCCTGGTGGTCCGAGGTCGTTCCCGCTGCACAGATTCATGCACCAGGGCCTCCTACAGACAATGCACTTTGATTTATTGCGCTATCTGTAATAGCACCCGAGATATCACCAGATATATATTGGATTTTTCACTGACCCTGAGTGTCCGGCCCCATGAGACGGTGGTTTTCTCGGCCCCTGGTGGTCCGAGGTCGTTCCCGCTGCACAGACTCGTGCGCCAGGGCCTCCTACAGACAATGCACTTTGATTTATTGCGCTATCTGTAATAGCACCAGAGATATCACCAGATATATATTGGATTTTACCCTGACCCTGAGTGTCCGGCCCCATGTGTCGGTGATTTTCTCGGCCCCTGGTGCTCCGAGGTCGTTCCCGCTGCACAGATTCATGCGCCAGGGCCTCCTATAGATAATTCACTTTGGTTTATTGCACTATCTGTAATAGCACCCGAGATATCATCAGATATATATTGGATTTTCCCCTGACCATGAGTGTCCGGCCCCATGAGACGGTGGTTTTCTCGGCCCCTGGTGGTCCGAGGTCGTTCCCGCTGCACAGATTCATGCGTCAGGGCCTCCTACAGATAATTCGCTTTGGTTTAGTGCGCTATCTCTAATAGCACCCGAGATATCACCAGATATATATTGGATTTTTCACTGACCCTGACAGTCCGGCCCCATGTGTCGGTGGTTTTCTCGGCCCCTGGTTTTCAGAGGCCGTTCCCACAGCACAGATTCATGCGCCAGGGCCCCTGCAGATAATTCACTTTGGGTTAGTGCGCTATCTGTAATAGCACCCGAGATATCACCAGATATATATTGGATTTTCCCCTGACCTTGAGTGTCCGGCCCCATGAGACTGTGGTTTACTCGGCCCCTGGTGGTCCTAGGTCGTTCCCGCTGCCCAGATTCATGCGCCAGGGCCTCCTGCAGATAATTCACTTTGGTTTATTGCGCTATCTGTAATAGCACCCGAGATAACACCAGATATATATTGGATTTTTCCCTGACCTTGAGTGTCCGGCCCCATGAGACTGTGGTTTACTCGGCCCCTGGTGGTCCGAGGTCGTTCCCGCTGCACAGATTCATGCACCAGGGCCTCCTACAGACAATGCACTTTGATTTATTGCGCTATCTGTAATAGCACCAGAGATATCACCAGATATATATTGGATTTTACCCTGACCCTGAGTGTCCGGCCCCATGAGACGGCCATTTTCTCGGCCCCTGGTGGTCCGAGGTCGTTCCCGCTGCACAGAATCATGCGCCAGGACTTCCTGCAGAGAATGCACTTTGGTTTATTGCGCTATCTCTAATAGCACCCGAGATATCACCAGATATATATTGGATTTTCCCCTGACCCTGAGTGTCCGGCCCCATGAGACTGTGGTTTTCTCGGCCCCTGGTGGTCCTAGGTCGTTCCCGCTTCCCAGATTCATGCGCCAGGGCCTCCTGCAGATAATTCACTTTGGTTTATTGCGCTATCTGTAATAGCACCCGAGATATCACCAGATATATATTGGATTTTTCACTGACCCTGAGTGTCCGGCCCCATGAGACGGTGGTTTTCTCGGCCCCTGGTGGTCCGAGGTCGTTCCCGCTGCACAGACTCGTGCGCCAGGGCCTCCTACAGACAATGCACTTTGATTTATTGCGCTATCTGTAATAGCACCAGAGATATCACCAGATATATATTGGATTTTTCCCTGACCCTGAGTGTCTGGCCCCATGAGACTGCGGTTTTCTCGGCCCCTGGTGGTCCGAGGTCGTTCCCGTTGCACAGATTCATGCGCCAGGGCCTCCTGCAGATAATTCACTTTGGTTTATTGCGCTATCTCTAATAGCACCCGAGATATCACCAGATATATATTGGATTTTCCCCTGACCCTGAGTGTCCGGCCCCATGAGACGGTGGTTGTCTCGGCCCCTGGTGGTCCGAGGTCGTTCCCGCTGCACAGATTCATGCGCCAGGGCCTCCTGCAGATAATTCACTTTGGTTTATTGCGCTATCTCTAATAGCACCCGAGATATCACCAGATATATATTGGATTTTTCCCTGACCCTGAGTGTCCGGCCCCATGAGACGGTGGTTTTCTCGGCCCCTGGTGGTCCGAGGTCGTTCCCGCTTCACAGATTCGTGCGCCAGGGCCTCCTACGGACAATGCACTTTGATTTATTGCGCTATCTGTAATAACACCCGAGATATCACCAGATATATATTGGATTTTTCACTGACCCTGAGTGTCCGGCCCCATGAGACGGTGGTTTTCTCGGCCCCTGGTGGTCCGAGGTCGTTCCCGCTGCACAGATTCATGCGCCAGTGCCCCCTGCATATAATTCAGTTTGGTTTAGTGCGGTATCTGTAAGAGCACCCGAGATATAACCAGATATATATTGGATTTTTCCCTGTCCCTGACAGTCCGGCCCCATGAGACGGTGATTTTCTCGGCCCCTGGTGGTCCGAGGTCGTTGCCGCTGCCCAGATTCATGCGACAGGGCCTCCCGCAGACAAAGCACATTGGTTTATTGCGCTATCTGTAATAGCACCCGAGATATCACCAGATATATACTGGATTTTTACATGACCTTGGGTGACGGATTCCGAATATCTGTAATGTTCTCGGCCCCTGGTGGTCCGAGGTCGTTCCTGCTGCACAGATTCATTCGCCAGTGCCTCCTACAGACAATGCACTTTGATTTATTGCGCTATATCTAATAGCACCCTAGATATCACCAGATATATATTGTGTTTTTCCCTAACCCTTACAGTCCGGCCCCATGAGACGGCCATTTTCTCGGCCCCTGGTGGTCCGAGGTCGTTCCCGCTGCACAGAATCATGCGCCAGGACTTCCTGCAGAGAATGCACTTTGGTTTATTGCGCTATCTCTAATAGCACCCGAGATATCACCAGATATATATTTGATTTTCCCCTGACCCTGAGTGTCCGGCCCCATGAGACTGTGGTTTTCTCGGCCCCTGGTGGTCCGAGGTCGTTCCGGCTGCACAGATTCATGCGCCAGGGCCCCCTGCAGATAATTTACTTTGATTTATTGCGCTATCTCTAATAGCACCCGAGATATCACCAGATATATATTGGATTTTCCCCTGACCCTGAGTGTCCGGACCCATGAGACTGTGATTTTCTCGGACCCTGGTGGTCCGAGGTGGTTCCCGCTGCACAGATTCATGCGCCAGGGCCTCCTACAGATAATTCAATTTGGTTTATTGCGCTATCTCTAATAGCAGCCGAGATATCACCAGATATATATTGGATTTTCCCCTGAACCTGTGTGTCCGGCCCCATGAGACTGTGGTTTTCTCGGCCCCTGGTGGTCAGAGGTCGTTCCCGCTGCACAGATTCATGCATCAGGGCCTCCTACAGACAATGCACTTTGATTTATTGCGCTATCTGTAATAGCACCCGAGATATCACCAGATATATATTGTATTTTTCACTGACCCTGAGTGTCCGGCCCCATGAGACGGTGGTTTTCTCGGCCCCTGGTGGTCCGAGGTCGTTCCCGCTGCACAGACTCGTGCGCCAGGGCCTCCTACAGACAATGCACTTTGATTTATTGCGCTATCTGTAATAGCACCAGAGATATCACCAGATATATATTGGATTTTACCCTGACCCTGAGTGTCCGGCCCCATGAGACGGTGCTTGTCTCGGCCCCTGGAGGTCCGAGGACGTTCCCGCTGCACAGATTCATGCGCCAGGGCCTCCTATAGATAATTCACTTTGGTTTATTGCACTATCTGTAATAGCACCCGAGATATCATCAGATATATATTGGATTTTCCCCTGACCATGAGTGTCCGGCCCCATGAGACGGTGGTTTTCTCGGCCCCTGGTGGTCCGAGGTCGTTCCCGCTGCACAGATTCATGCGTCAGGGCCTCCTACAGATAATTCGCTTTGGTTTAGTGCGCTATCTCTAATAGCACCCGAGATATCACCAGATATATATTGGATTTTTCACTGACCCTGACAGTCCGGCCCCATGTGTCGGTGGTTTTCTCGGCCCCTGGTTTTCAGAGGCCGTTCCCACAGCACAGATTCATGCGCCAGGGCCCCTGCAGATAATTCACTTTGGGTTAGTGCGCTATCTGTAATAGCACCCGAGATATCACCAGATATATATTGGATTTTCCCCTGACCTTGAGTGTCCGGCCCCATGAGACTGTGGTTTACTCGGCCCCTGGTGGTCCGAGGTCGTTCCCGCTGCACAGATTCATGCACCAGGGCCTCCTACAGACAATGCACTTTGATTTATTGCGCTATCTGTAATAGCACCCGAGATATCACCAGATATATATTGGATTTTTCACTGACCCTGAGTGTCCGGCCCCATGAGACGGTGGTTTTCTCGGCCCCTGGTGGTCCGAGGTCGTTCCCGCTGCACAGACTCGTGCGCCAGGGCCTCCTACAGACAATGCACTTTGATTTATTGCGCTATCTGTAATAGCACCAGAGATATCACCAGATATATATTGGATTTTACCCTGACCCTGAGTGTCCGGCCCCATGAGACGGTGCTTGTCTCGGCTCCTGGAGGTCCGAGGACGTTCCCGCAGCACAGATTCATGCGGCAGTGCCTCCTGCAGATAATTCACTTTGGTTTACTGCGCTATCTCTAATAGTACCAGAGATATCACCAGATATATATTGGATTTTTCCCTGACCCTGAGTGTCCGACCCCATGAGACTGTGGTTTTCTCTGCCGATGGTGGTCCGAGGTCGTTCCCGCTGCACAGATTCATGCGCCAGGGCCTCCTACAGACAATGCACTTTGATTTATTTCGCTATCTGTAATAGCACCCGAGATATCACCAGATATATATTGGATTTTACCCTGACCCTGAGTGTCCGGCCCCATGAGACTGTGGTTTTCTCGGCCCCTGGTTTTCAGAGGCCGTTCCCACAGCACAGATTCATGCGCCAGGGCCCCTGCAGATAATTCACTTTGGGTTAGTGCGCTATCTCTAATAGCAGCCGAGATATGACCAGATATATATTGGATTTTCCCCTGACCCTGAGTGTCCGGACCCATGAGACTGTGATTTTCTCGGACCCTGGTGGTCCGAGGTGGTTCCCGCTGCACAGATTCATGCGCCAGGGCCTCCTACAGATAATTCAATTTGGTTTATTGCGCTATCTCTAATAGCAGCCGAGATATCACCAGATATATATTGGATTTTCCCCTGAACCTGTGTGTCCGGCCCCATGAGACTGTGGTTTTCTCGGCCCCTGGTGGTCAGAGGTCGTTCCCGCTGCACAGATTCATGCATCAGGGCCTCCTACAGACAATGCACTTTGATTTATTGCGCTATCTGTAATAGCACCCGAGATATCACCAGATATATATTGTATTTTTCACTGACCCTGAGTGTCCGGCCCCATGAGACGGTGGTTTTCTCGGCCCCTGGTGGTCCGAGGTCGTTCCCGCTGCACAGACTCGTGCGCCAGGGCCTCCTACAGACAATGCACTTTGATTTATTGCGCTATCTGTAATAGCACCAGAGATATCACCAGATATATATTGGATTTTACCCTGACCCTGAGTGTCCGGCCCCATGAGACGGTGCTTGTCTCGGCCCCTGGAGGTCCGAGGACGTTCCCGCAGCACAGATTCATGCGGCGGTGCCTCCTGCAGATAATTCACTTTGGTTTACTGCGCTATCTCTAATAGTACCCGAGATATCACCAGATATATATTGGATTTTTCCCTGACCCTGAGTGTCCGACCCCATGAGACTGTGGTTTTCTCTGCCGATGGTGGTCCGAGGTCGTTCCCGCTGCACAGATTCATGCGCCAGGGCCTCCTACAGACAATGCACTTTGATTTATTTCGCTATCTGTAATAGCACCCGAGATATCACCAGATATATATTGGATTTTACCCTGACCCTGAGTGTCCGGCCCCATGAGACTGTGGTTTTCTCGGCCCCTGGTGGTCCGAGGTCGTTCCCGTTGCACTGTTTCATGCGCCAGGGCCTCCTGCAGATAATTCACTTTGGTTTATTGCGCTATCTCTAATAGCACCCGAGATATGACCAGATATATATTGGATTTTCCCCTGACCCTGAGTGTCCGGACCCATGAGACTGTGATTTTCTCGGACCCTGGTGGTCCGAGGTGGTTCCCGCTGCACAGATTCATGCGCCAGGGCCTCCTACAGATAATTCAATTTGGTTTATTGCGCTATCTCTAATAGCAGCCGAGATATCACCAGATATATATTGGATTTTCCCCTGAACCTGTGTGTCCGGCCCCATGAGACTGTGGTTTTCTCGGCCCCTGGTGGTCAGAGGTCGTTCCCGCTGCACAGATTCATGCATCAGGGCCTCCTACAGACAATGCACTTTGATTTATTGCGCTATCTGTAATAGCACCCGAGATATCACCAGATATATATTGGATTTTTCACTGACCCTGAGTGTCCGGCCCCATGAGACGGTGGTTTTCTCGGCCCCTGGTGGTCCGAGGTCGTTCCCCGCTGCACAGACTCGTGCGCCAGGGCCTCCTACAGACAATGCACTTTGATTTATTGCGCTATCTGTAATAGCACCAGAGATATCACCAGATATATATTGGATTTTACCCTGACCCTGAGTGTCCGGCCCCATGAGACGGTGCTTGTCTCGGCCCCTGGAGGTCCGTGGACGTTCCCGCAGCACAGATTCATGCGGCGGTGCCTCCTGCAGATAATTCACTTTGGTTTACTGCGCTATCTCTAATAGTACCCGAGATATCACCAGATATATATTGGATTTTTCCCTGACCCTGCGTGTCCGACCCCATGAGACTGTGGTTTTCTCTGCCGATGGTGGTCCGAGGTCGTTCCCGCTGCACAGATTCATGCGCCAGGGCCTCCTACAGACAATGCACTTTGATTTATTTCGCTATCTATAATAGCACCCGAGATATCACCAGATATATATTGGATTTTACCCTGACCCTGAGTGTCCGGCCCCATGAGACTGTGGTTTTCTCGGCCCCTGGTGGTCCGAGGTCGTTCCCGTTGCACTGTTTCATGCGCCAGGGCCTCCTGCAGATAATTCACTTTGGTTTATTGCGCTATCTCTAATAGCACCCGAGATATGACCAGATATATATTGGATTTTCCCCTGACCCTGAGTGTCCGGACCCATGAGACTGTGATTTTCTCGGACCCTGGTGGTCCGAGGTGGTTCCCGCTGCACAGATTCATGCGCCAGGGCCCCCTACAGACAATGCACTTTGATTTATTGCGCTATCTCTAATAGCACCCGAGATATCACCAGATATATATTGGATTTTCCCCTGACCCTGAGTGTCCGGCCCCATGAGACTGTGGTATTCTCGGCACCTGGTGGTCCGAGGTCGTTCCCGCTGCACAGATTCATGCATCAGGGCCTCCTACAGACAATACACTTTGATTTATTGCGCTATCTGTAATAGCACCCGAGATATCACCAGATATATATTGGATTTTTCACTGACCCTGAGTGTCCGGCCCCATGAGACGGTGGTTTTCGCGGCCCCTGGTGGTCCGAGGTCGTTCCCCCTGCACAGATTCGTGCGCCAGGGCCTCCTACGGACAATGCACTTTGATTTATTGCGCTATCTGTAATAGCACCAGAGATATCACCAGATATATATTGGATTTTACCCTGACCCTGAGTGTCCGGCCCCATGAGACTGTGGTTTACTCGGCCCCTGGTGGTCCGAGGTCGTTCCCGTTGCACAGATTCATGCGCCAGGGCCTCCTGCAGATAATTAACTTTGGTTTATTGCGCTATCTCTAATAGCACCCGAGATATCACCAGATATATATTGGATTTTCCCCTGACCCTGAGTGTCCGGCCCCATGAGACGGTGGTTGTCTCGGCCCCTGGTGGTCCGAGGTCGTTCCCGCTGCACAGATTCATGCGCCAGGGCCTCCTGCAGATAATTCACTTTGGTTTATTGCGCTATCTCTAATAGCACCCGAGATATCACCAGATATATATTGGATTATTCCCTGACCCTGAGTGTCCGGCCCCATGAGACGGTGGTTTTCTCGGCCCCTGGTGGTCCGAGGTCGTTCCCGCTGCACAGACTCGTGCGCCAGGGCCTCCTACAGACAATGCACTTTGATTTATTGCGCTATCTGTAATAGCACCAGAGATATCACCAGATATATATTGGATTTTACCCTGACCCTGAGTGTCCGGCCCCATGAGACGGTGCTTGTCTCGGCCCCTGGAGGTCCGAGGACGTTCCCGCAGCACAGATTCATGCGGCAGCGCCTCCTGCAGATAATTCACTTTGGTTTACTGCGCTATCTCTAATAGTACCCGAGATATCACCAGATATATATTGGATTTTTCCCTGACCCTGAGTGTCCGACCCCATGAGACTGTGGTTTTCTCTGCCGATGGTGGTCCGAGGTCGTTCCCGCTGCACAGATTCATGCGCCAGGGCCTCCTACAGACAATGCACTTTGATTTATTTCGCTATCTGTAATAGCACCCGAGATATCACCAGATATATATTGGATTTTACCCTGACCCTGAGTGTCCGGCCCCATGAGACTGTGATTTTCTCGGCCCCTGGTGGTCCGAGGTCGTTCCCCCTGCACAGATTCGTGCGCCAGGGCCTCCTACGGACAATGCACTTTGATTTATTGCGCTATCTGTAATAGCACCAGAGATATCACCAGATATATATTGGATTTTACCCTGACCCTGAGTGTCCGGCCCCATGAGACTGTGGTTTACTCGGCCCCTGGTGGTCCGAGGTCGTTCCCGTTGCACAGATTCATGCGCCAGGGCCTCCTGCAGATAATTAACTTTGGTTTATTGCGCTATCTCTAATAGCACCCAAGATATCACCAGATATATATTGGATTTTCCCCTGACCCTGAGTGTCCGGCCCCATGAGACGGTGGTTCTCTCGGCCCCTGGTGGTCCGAGGTCGTTCCCGCTGCACAGATTCATGCGCCAGGGCCTCCTGCAGATAATTCACTTTGGTTTATTGCGCTATCTCTAATAGCACCCGAGATATCACCAGATATATATTGGATTTTTCCCTGACCCTGAGTGTCCGGCCCCATGAGACGGTGGTTTTCTCGGCCCCTGGTGGTCCGAGGTTGTTCCCGCTGTACAGAGTCATGCGCCAGGGCCTCCTGCAGATAATTCACTTTGGGTTATTGCGCTATCTGTAATAGCACCCGACATATCACCAGATATATATTGGATTTTTCCCTGACCCTGAGTGTCCGACCCCATGAGACTGTGGTTTTCTCTGCCGATGTTGGTCCGAGGTCGTTCCCGCTGCACAGATTCATGCGCCAGGGCCTCCTACAGACAATGCACTATGATTTATTGCGCTATCTCTAATAGCACCCGAGATATCACCAGATATATATTGCATTTTCCCCTGACCCTGAGTGTCCGGCCCCATTAGACTGTGGTTTTCTCGGCCCCTGGTGGTCCGAGGTCGTGCCCGTTGCACAGATTCATGCGCCAGGGCCTCCTGCAGATAATTCACTTTGGTTTATTGCGCTATCTCTAATAGCACCCGAGATATCACCAGATATATATTGGATTTTCCCCTGACCCTGAGTGTCTGGCCACATGAGACTGTGGTTTTCTCGGCCCCTGGTGGTCCGAGGTCGTTCCCGCTGCACAGATTCATGCATCAGGGCCTCCTAAAGACAATGCACTTTGATTTATTGCGCTATCTCTAATAGCACCCGAGATATCACCAGATATATATTGGATTTTCCCCTGACCCTGAGTGTCCGGCCCCATGAGACTGTGGTTTTCTCGGCCCCTGGTGGTCCGAGGTCGTTCCCGCTGCACAGATTCATGCATCAGGGCCTCCTACAGACAATACACTTTGATTTATTGCGCTATCTGTAATAGCACCCGAGATATCACCAGATATATATTGGATTTTTCACTGACCCTGAGTGTCCGGCCCCATGAGACGGTGGTTTTCGCGGCCCCTGGTGGTCCGAGGTCGTTCCCCCTGCACAGATTCGTGCGCCAGGGCCTCCTACGGACAATGCACTTTGATTTATTGCGCTATCTGTAATAGCACCAGAGATATCACCAGATATATATTGGATTTTACCCTGACCCTGAGTGTCCGGCCCCATGAGACTGTGGTTTACTCGGCCCCTGGTGGTCCGAGGTCGTTCCCGTTGCACAGATTCATGCGACAGGGCCTCCTGCAGATAATTCACTTTGGTTCATTGCGCTATCTCTAATAGCACCCGAGATATCACCAGATATATATTGGATTTTCCCCTGACCCTGAGTGTCCGGCCCCATGAGACGGTGGTTGTCTCGGCCCCTGGTGGTCCGAGGTCGTTCCCGCTGCACAGATTCATGCGCCAGGGCCTCCTGCAGATAATTCACTTTGGTTTATTGCGCTATATCTAATAGCACCCGAGATATCACCAGATATATATTGGATTTTTCCCTGACCCTGAGTGTCCGGCCCCATGAGACGGTGGTTTTCTCGGCCCCTGGTGGTCCGAGGTCGTTCCCGCTTCACAGATTCGTGCGCCAGGGCCTCCTACGGACAATGCACTTTGATTTATTGCGCTATCTGTAATAACACCCGAGATATCACCAGATATATATTGGATTTTCCCCTGACCCTGAGTGTCCGTCCCCATGAGACTGTGGTTTTCTCGTCCCCTGGTTGTCCGAGGTCGTTCCCACTGCACAGATTCATGCGCTAGGGCATCCCGCAGACAAAGCACTTTGATTTATCGCGCTATCTCTAATAGCACCCGAGATATCACCAGATATATAAGGGATTTTTCCCTGACCATGACAGTCCGGCCCCATTAGACGGTGGTTTTCTCGGCCCCTGGTGGTCCGAGGTCGTTCCCGCTGCACAGATTCATGCGCCAGTGCCCCCTGCATATAATTCAGTTTGGTTTAGTGCGGTATCTGTAAGAGCACCCGAGATATAACCAGATATATATTGGATTTTTCCCTGTCCCTGACAGTCCGGCCGCATGAGACGGTGATTTTCTCGGCCCCTGGTGGTCCGAGGTCGTTGCCGCTGCCCAGATTCATGCGACAGGGCCTCCCGCAGACAAAGCACATTGGTTTATTGCGCTATCTGTAATAGCACCCGAGAGATCACCAGATATATACTGGATTTTTACATGACCTTGGGTGACGGATTCCGAATATCTGTAATGTTCTCGGCCCCTGGTGGTCCGAGGTCGTTCCTGCTGCACAGATTCATTCGCCAGTGCCTCCTACAGACAATGCACCTTGATTTATTGCGCTATATCTAATAGCACCCTAGATATCACCAGATATATATTGTGTTTTTCCCTAACCCTTACAGTCCGGCCCCATGAGACGGCCATTTTCTCGGCCCCTGGTGGTCCGAGGTCGTTCCCGCTGCACAGAATCATGCGCCAGGACTTCCTGCAGAGAATGCACTTTGGTTTATTGCGCTATCTCTAATAGCACCCGAGATATCACCAGATATATATTGGATTTTCCCCTGACCCTGAGTGTCCGGCCCCATGAGACTGTGGTTTTCTCGGCCCCTGGTGGTCCGAGGTCGTTCCGGCTGCACAGATTCATGCGCCAGGGCCCCCTGCAGATAATTTACTTTGATTTATTGCCCTATCTCTAATAGCACCCGAGATATCACCAGATATATATAGGATTTCTCCCTGACCCTGACTGTCCGGCCCCATGAGACGGTGATTTTCTCGGCCCCTGGTGGTCCGAGGTCGTTCCCGCTGCACAGTTTCATGCGCCAGGGCCTCCTGCAGATAATTCACTTTGGTTTATTGCGCTATCTCTAATAGCACCCAAGATATCACCAGATATATATTGGATTTTTCCCTGACCCTGAGTGTCCGGCCCCATGAGACTGTGGTTTTCGCGGCCCCTGGTGGTCCGAGGTCGTTCTCGTTCCACAGATTCATGCGCCAGGGCCTCCTGCAGATAATTCACTTTGGTTTATTGCGCTATCTCTAATAGCACCCAAGATATCACCAGATATATATTGAATTTTTCCCTGACGCTGAGTGTCCGGCCCCATGAGACTGTGGTTTTCTCGGCACCTGGTGGTCCGAGGTCGTTCCCGTTGCACAGATTCATGCGCCAGGGCCTCCTGCAGATAATTCACTTTGATTTATTGCGCTATCTGTAATAGCACCCGGGATATCACCAGATATATATTGGATTTTTCCCTGACCCTGAGTGTCCGGCCCCATGAGACTGTGGTTTTCGCGGCCTCTGGTGGTCCGAGGTCGGTCTCGTTCCACAGATTCATGCGCCAGGGCCTCCTGCAGATAATTCACTTTGGTTTATTGCGCTATCTCTAATAGCACCCAAGATATCACCAGATATATATTGAATTTTTCCCTGACGCTGAGTGTCCGGCCCCATGAGACTGTGGTTTTCTCGGCACCTGGTGGTCCGAGGTCGTTCCCGTTGCACAGATTCATGCGCCAGGGCCTCCTACGGACAATGCACTTTGATTTATTGCGCTATCTGTAATAGCACCCGGGATATCACCAGATATATATTGGATTTTTCCTTGACCCTGAGTGTCCGGCCGAATGAGACTGTAGTTTTCTCGGCCCATGGTGGTCCGAGGTCGTTCCCGTTGCACAGATTCATCCGGCAGGGCCGCCTACAGGCAATGCACTTGGATTTATTGCGCTATCTGTAATAGCACCCGAGATATCACCAGATATATATTGGATTTTCCCCTGACCCTGAGTGTCCTGCCCCATGAGACTGTGGTTTTCTCGGCCCCTGGTGGTCCGAGGTCGTTCCCGTTACACAGTTTCATGCGCCAGGGCCTCCTGCAGATAATTCACTTTGGTTTATTGCGCTATCTCTAATAGCACCCGAGATATCACCAGATATATATTGGATTTTCCCCTGACCCTGAGAGTCCGGCCCCATGAGACTGTGGTTTTCTAGGCCCCTGGTGGTCCTAGGTCGTTCCCGCTGCCCAGATTCATGCGCCAGGGCCTCCTGCAGATAATTCACTTTGGTTTATTGCGCTATCTGTAATAGCACCCGAGATAACACCAGATATATATTGGATTTTTCCCTGACACTGACAGTCCGGCCCCATGTGTCGGTGATTTTCTCGGCCCCTGGTGGTCCGAGGTCGTTCCCGCTGCACAGATTCATGCGCCAGGGCCTCCTATAGATAATTCACTTTGGTTTATTGCACTATCTGTAATAGCACCCGAGATATCATCAGATATATATTGGATTTTCCCCTGACCATGAGTGTCCGGCCCCATGAGACGGTGGTTTTCTCGGCCCCTGGAGGTCCGAGGTCGTTCCCGCTGCACAGATTCATGCGTCAGGGCCTCCTACAGATAATTCGCTTTGGTTTAGTGCGCTATCTCTAATAGCACCCGAGATATCACCAGATATATATTGGATTTTTCACTGACCCTGACAGTCCGGCCCCATGTGTCGGTGGTTTTCTCGGCCCCTGGTTTTCCGAGGCCGTTCTCACAGCACAGATTCATGCGCCAGGGCCCCTGCAGATAATTCACTTTGGGTTAGTGCGCTATCTGTAATAGCACCCGAGATATCACCAGATATATATTGGATTTTCCCCTGACCTTGAGTGTCCGGCCCCATGAGACTGTGGTTTACTCGGCCCCTGGTGGTCCGAGGTCGTTCCCGTTGCACAGATTCATGCGCCAGGGCCTCCTACAGACAATGCACTTTGATTTATTGCGCTATCTGTAATAGCACCCGAGATATCACCAGATATATATTGGATTTTTCACTGACCCTGAGTGTCCGGCCCCATGAGACGGTGGTTTTCTCGGCCCCTGGTGGTCCGAGGTCGTTCCCGTTGCACTGTTTCATGCGCCAGGGCCTCCTGCGGATAATTCACTTTGGTTTATTGCGCTATCTCTAATAGCACCCGAGATATCACCAGATATATATTGGATTTTCCCCTCACCCTGTGTGTCCGGCCCCATGTGTCGGTGGTTTTCTCGGCCCCTGGTGGTCCTAGGTCGTTCCCGCTGCCCAGATTCATGCGCCAGGGCCACCTGCAGATAATTCACTTTGGTTTATTGCGCTATCTGTAATAGCACCCGAGATAACACCAGATATATATTGGATTTTTCCCTGACACTGACAGTCCGGCCCCATGTGTCGGTGATTTTCTCGGCCCCTGGTGCTCCGAGGTCGTTCCCGCTGCACAGATTCATGCGCCAGGGCCTCCTATAGATAATTCACTTTGGTTTATTGCACTATCTGTAATAGCACCCGAGATATCATCAGATATATATTGGATTTTCCCCTGACCATGAGTGTCCGGCCCCATGAGACGGTGGTTTTCTCGGCCCCTGGTGGTCCGAGGTCGTTCCCGCTGCACAGATTCATGCGTCAGGGCCTCCTACAGATAATTCGCTTTGGTTTAGTGCGCTATCTCTAATAGCACCCGAGATATCACCAGATATATATTGGATTTTTCACTGACCCTGACAGTGCGGCCCCATGTGTCGGTGGTTTTCTCGGCCCCTGGTTTTCCGAGGCCGTTCCCACAGCACAGATTCATGCGCCAGGGCCCCTGCAGATAATTCACTTTGGGTTAGTGCGCTATCTGTAATAGCACCCGAGATATCACCAGATATATATTGGATTTTCCCCTGACCTTGAGTGTCCGGCCCCATGAGACTGTGGTTTACTCGGCGCCTGGTGGTCCGAGGTCGTTCCCGTTGCACAGATTCATGCGCCAGGGCCTCCTGCAGACAATTCACTTTGGTTTATTGCGCTATCTCTAATAGCACCCGAGATATCACCAGATATATATTGGATTTTCCCCTGACCCTGAGTGTCCGGCCCCATGGGACTGTGGTTTTCTCGGCCCCTGGTGGTCCGAGGTCGTTCCCGCTGCACAGATTCATGCGCCAGGTCCTCCTACAGACAATGCACTTTGATTTCTTGCGCTATCTGTAATAGCACCCGAGATATCACCAGATATATATTGGATTTTTCACTGACCCTGAGTGTCCGGCCCCATGAGACGGTGGTTTTCTCGGCCCCTGGTGGTCCGAGGTCGTTCCCGCTGCACAGACTCGTGCGCCAGGGCCTCCTACAGACAATGCACTTTGATTTATTGCGCTATCTGTAATAGCACCAGAGATATCACCAGATATATATTGGATTTTACCCTGACCCTGAGTGTCCGGCCCCATGAGACGGTGCTTGTCTCGGCCCCTGGAGGTCCGAGGACGTTCCCGCAGCACAGATTCATGCGGCAGTGCCTCCTGCAGATAATTCACTTTGGTTTACTGCGCTATCTCTAATAGTACCCGAGATATCACCAGATATATATTGGATTTTTCCCTGACCCTGAGTGTCCGACCCCATGAGACTGTGGTTTTCTCTGCCGATGGTGGTCCGAGGTCGTTCCCGCTGCACAGAGTCATGCGCCAGGGCCTCCTACAGACAATGCACTTTGATTTATTTCGCTATCTGTAATAGCACCCGCGATATCACCAGATATATATTGGATTTTACCCTGACCCTGAGTGTCCGGCCCCATGAGACTGTGGTTTTCTCGGCCCCTGGTGGTCCGAGGTCGTTCCCGTTGCACTGTTTCATGCGCCAGGGCCTCCTGCGGATAATTCACTTTGGTTTATTGCGCTATCTCTAATAGCACCCGAGATATCACCAGATATATATTGGATTTTCCCCTGACCCTGAGTGTCCGGCCCCATGGGACTGTGGTTTTCTCGGCCCCTGGTGGTCCGAGGTCGTTCCCGCTGCACAGATTCATGCGCCAGGGCCTCCTACAGACAATGCACTTTGATTTATTGCGCTATCTGTAATAGCACCCGAGATATCACCAGATATATATTGGATTTTTCACTGACCCTGAGTGTCCGGCCCCATGAGACGGTGGTTTTCTCGGCCCCTGGTGGTCCGAGGTCGTTCCCGCTGCACAGACTCGTGCGCCAGGGCCTCCTACAGACAATGCACTTTGATTTATTGCGCTATCTGTAATAGCACCAGAGATATCACCAGATATATATTGGATTTTACCCTGACCCTGAGTGTCCGGCCCCATGAGACGGTGCTTGTCTCGGCCCCTGGAGGTCCGAGGACGTTCCCGCAGCACAGATTCATGCGGCAGTGCCTCCAGCAGATAATTCACTTTGGTTTACTGCGCTATCTCTAATAGTACCCGAGATATCACCAGATATATATTGGATTTTTCCCTGACCCTGAGTGTCCGACCCCATGAGACTGTGGTTTTCTCTGCCGATGGTGGTCCGAGGTCGTTCCCGCTGCACAGATTCATGCGCCAGGGCCTCCAGCAGATAATTCACTTTGGTTTACTGCGCTATCTCTAATAGCACCCGAGATATCACCAGATATATATTGGATTTTCCCCTGACCCTGAGTGTCCGGCCCCATGAGACGGTGGTTTTCTCGGCCCCTGGTGGTCCGAGGTCGTTCCCGTTGCACTGTTTCATGCGCCAGGGCCTCCTGCGGATAATTCACTTTGGTTTATTGCGCTATATGTAATAGCACCCGAGATATCACCAGATATATATTGGATTTTCCCCTCACCCTGTGTGTCCGGCCCCATGTGTCGGTGGTTTTCTCGGCCCCTGGTGGTCCTAGGTCGTTCCCGCTGCCCAGATTCATGCGCCAGGGCCACCTGCAGATAATTCACTTTGGTTTATTGCGCTATCTGTAATAGCACCCGAGATAACACCAGATATATATTGGATTTTTCCCTGACACTGACAGTCCGGCCCCATGTGTCGGTGATTTTCTCGGCCCCTGGTGCTCCGAGGTCGTTCCCGCTGCACAGATTCATGCGCCAGGGCCTCCTATAGATAATTCACTTTGGTTTATTGCACTATCTGTAATAGCACCCGAGATATCATCAGATATATATTGGATTTTCCCCTGACCATGAGTGTCCGGCCCCATGAGACGGTGGTTTTCTCGGCCCCTGGTGGTCCGAGGTCGTTCCCGCTGCACAGATTCATGCGTCAGGGCCTCCTACAGATAATTCGCTTTGGTTTAGTGCGCTATCTCTAATAGCACCCGAGATATCACCAGATATATATTGGATTTTTCACTGACCCTGACAGTCCGGCCCCATGTGTCGGTGGTTTTCTCGGCCCCTGGTTTTCCGAGGCCGTTCCCACAGCACAGATTCATGCGCCAGGGCCCCTGCAGATAATTCACTTTGGGTTAGTGCGCTATCTGTAATAGCACCCGAGATATCACCAGATATATATTGGATTTTCCCCTGACCTTGAGTGTCCGGCCCCATGAGACTGTGGTTTACTCGGCGCCTGGTGGTCCGAGGTCGTTCCCGTTGCACAGATTCATGCGCCAGGGCCTCCTGCAGACAATTCACTTTGGTTTATTGCGCTATCTCTAATAGCACCCGAGATATCACCAGATATATATTGGATTTTCCCCTGACCCTGAGTGTCCGGCCCCATGGGACTGTGGTTTTCTCGGCCCCTGGTGGTCCGAGGTCGTTCCCGCTGCACAGATTCATGCGCCAGGTCCTCCTACAGACAATGCACTTTGATTTCTTGCGCTATCTGTAATAGCACCCGAGATATCACCAGATATATATTGGATTTTTCACTGACCCTGAGTGTCCGGCCCCATGAGACGGTGGTTTTCTCGGCCCCTGGTGGTCCGAGGTCGTTCCCGCTGCACAGACTCGTGCGCCAGGGCCTCCTACAGACAATGCACTTTGATTTATTGCGCTATCTGTAATAGCACCAGAGATATCACCAGATATATATTGGATTTTACCCTGACCCTGAGTGTCCGGCCCCATGAGACGGTGCTTGTCTCGGCCCCTGGAGGTCCGAGGACGTTCCCGCAGCACAGATTCATGCGGCAGTGCCTCCTGCAGATAATTCACTTTGGTTTACTGCGCTATCTCTAATAGTACCCGAGATATCACCAGATATATATTGGATTTTTCCCTGACCCTGAGTGTCCGACCCCATGAGACTGTGGTTTTCTCTGCCGATGGTGGTCCGAGGTCGTTCCCGCTGCACAGATTCATGCGCCAGGGCCTCCTACAGACAATGCACTTTGATTTATTTCGCTATCTGTAATAGCACCCGCGATATCACCAGATATATATTGGATTTTACCCTGACCCTGAGTGTCCGGCCCCATGAGACTGTGGTTTTCTCGGCCCCTGGTGGTCCGAGGTCGTTCCCGTTGCACTGTTTCATGCGCCAGGGCCTCCTGCGGATAATTCACTTTGGTTTATTGCGCTATCTCTAATAGCACCCGAGATATCACCAGATATATATTGGATTTTCCCCTGACCCTGAGTGTCCGGCCCCATGGGACTGTGGTTTTCTCGGCCCCTGGTGGTCCGAGGTCGTTCCCGCTGCACAGATTCATGCGCCAGGGCCTCCTACAGACAATGCACTTTGATTTATTGCGCTATCTGTAATAGCACCCGAGATATCACCAGATATATATTGGATTTTTCACTGACCCTGAGTGTCCGGCCCCATGAGACGGTGGTTTTCTCGGCCCCTGGTGGTCCGAGGTCGTTCCCGCTGCACAGACTCGTGCGCCAGGGCCTCCTACAGACAATGCACTTTGATTTATTGCGCTATCTGTAATAGCACCAGAGATATCACCAGATATATATTGGATTTTACCCTGACCCTGAGTGTCCGGCCCCATGAGACGGTGCTTGTCTCGGCCCCTGGAGGTCCGAGGACGTTCCCGCAGCACAGATTCATGCGGCAGTGCCTCCAGCAGATAATTCACTTTGGTTTACTGCGCTATCTCTAATAGTACCCGAGATATCACCAGATATATATTGGATTTTTCCCTGACCCTGAGTGTCCGACCCCATGAGACTGTGGTTTTCTCTGCCGATGGTGGTCCGAGGTCGTTCCCGCTGCACAGATTCATGCGCCAGGGCCTCCAGCAGATAATTCACTTTGGTTTACTGCGCTATCTCTAATAGCACCCGAGATATCACCAGATATATATTGGATTTTCCCCTGACCCTGAGTGTCCGGCCCCATGAGACGGTGGTTTTCTCGGCCCCTGGTGGTCCGAGGTCGTTCCCGTTGCACTGTTTCATGCGCCAGGGCCTCCTGCGGATAATTCACTTTGGTTTATTGCGCTATATGTAATAGCACCCGAGATATCACCAGATATATATTGGATTTTCCCCTCACCCTGTGTGTCCGGCCCCATGTGTCGGTGGTTTTCTCGGCCCCTGGTGGTCCTAGGTCGTTCCCGCTGCCCAGATTCATGCGCCAGGGCCACCTGCAGATAATTCACTTTGGTTTATTGCGCTATCTGTAATAGCACCCGAGATAACACCTGATATATATTGGATTTTTCCCTGACACTGACAGTCCGGCCCCATGTGTCGGTGATTTTCTCGGCCCCTGGTGCTCCGAGGTCGTTCCCGCTGCACAGATTCATGCGCCAGGGCCTCCTATAGATAATTCACTTTGGTTTATTGCACTATCTGTAATAGCACCCGAGATATCATCAGATATATATTGGATTTTCCCCTGACCATGAGTGTCCGGCCCCATGAGACGGTGGTTTTCTCGGCCCCTGGTGGTCCGAGGTCGTTCCCGCTGCACAGATTCATGCGTCAGGGCCTCCTACAGATAATTCGCTTTGGTTTAGTGCGCTATCTCTAATAGCACCCGAGATATCACCAGATATATATTGGATTTTTCACTGACCCTGACAGTCCGGCCCCATGTGTCGGTGGTTTTCTCGGCCCCTGGTTTTCCGAGGCCGTTCCCACAGCACAGATTCATGCGCCAGGGCCCCTGCAGATAATACACTTTGGGTTAGTGCGCTATCTGTAATAGCACCCGAGATATCACCAGATATATATTGGATTTTCCCCTGACCTTGAGTGTCCGGCCCCATGAGACTGTGGTTTACTCGGCGCCTGGTGGTCCGAGGTCGTTCCCGTTGCACAGATTCATGCGCCAGGGCCTCCTGCAGACAATTCACTTTGGTTTATTGCGCTATCTCTAATAGCACCCGAGATATCACCAGATATATATTGGATTTTCCCCTGACCCTGAGTGTCCGGCCCCATGGGACTGTGGTTTTCTCGGCCCCTGGTGGTCCGAGGTCGTTCCCGCTGCACAGATTCATGCGCCAGGTCCTCCTACAGACAATGCACTTTGATTTCTTGCGCTATCTGTAATAGCACCCGAGATATCACCAGATATATATTGGATTTTTCACTGACCCTGAGTGTCCGGCCCCATGAGACGGTGGTTTTCTCGGCCCCTGGTGGTCCGAGGTCGTTCCCGCTGCACAGACTCGTGCGCCAGGGCCTCCTACAGACAATGCACTTTGATTTATTGCGCTATCTGTAATAGCACCAGAGATATCACCAGATATATATTGGATTTTACCCTGACCCTGAGTGTCCGGCCCCATGAGACGGTGCTTGTCTCGGCCCCTGGAGGTCCGAGGACGTTCCCGCAGCACAGATTCATGCGGCAGTGCCTCCTGCAGATAATTCACTTTGGTTTACTGCGCTATCTCTAATAGTACCCGAGATATCACCAGATATATATTGGATTTTTCCCTGACCCTGAGTGTCCGACCCCATGAGACTGTGGTTTTCTCGGCCCCTGGTGGTCCGAGGTCGTTCCCGTTGCACTGTTTCATGCGCCAGGGCCTCCTGCGGATAATTCACTTTGGTTTATTGCGCTATCTCTAATAACACCCGAGATATCACCAGATATATATATGATTTTTCACTGACCCTGACAGTCCGGCCCCATGTGTCGGTGGTTTTCTCGGCCCCTGGTTTTCCGAGGCCGTTCCCACAGCACAGATTCATGCGCCAGGGCCCCTGCAGATAATTCACTTTGGGTTAGTGCGCTATCTGTAATAGCACCCGAGATATCACCAGATATATATTGGATTTTCCCCTGACCTTGAGTGTCCGGCCCCATGAGACTGTGGTTTACTCGGCCCCTGGTGGTCCGAGGTCGTTCCCGTTGCACAGATTCATGCGCCAGGGCCTCCTGCAGACAATTCACTTTGATTTATTGCGCTATCGGTAATAGCAGCCCAGATATCACCAGATATATATTGGATTTTCCCCTGACCCTGAGTGTCCGGCCCCATGAGACGGTGGTTTTCTCGGCCCCTGGTGGTCCGAGGACGTTCCTGCAGCACAGATTCATCCGCCAGGGCCTCCTGCAGATAATTCACTTTGGTTTATTGCGCTATCTGTAATAGCACCCGAGATATCACCAGATATATATTGGATTTTCCCCTGACCCTGAGTGTCCGGCCCCATGAGACTGTGGTTTTCTAGGCCCCTGGTGGTCTGAGGTCGTCCCCGCTGCACAGATTCATGAGCCAGGGCCTCCTACAGACAATGCACTTTGATTTATTGCGCTATATGTAATAGCACCCGAGATATCACCAGATATATATTGGATTTTCCCCTGACCCTGAGTGTCCGGCCCCATGAGACGGTGTTTGTCTCGGCCCCTGGTGGTCCGAGGTCGTTCCCGCTGCACAGATTCATGCGCCAGGGCCTCCTGCAGATAATTCACTTTGATTTATTGCGCTATCGGTAATAGCAGCCGAGATATCACCAGATATATATTGGATTTTTCACTGACCCTAAGTGTCCGGCCCCTCGGGACGGTGGTTTTCTCGGCCCCTGGTGGTCCGAGGACGTTCCTGCTGCACAGATTCATCCGCCAGGGCCTCCTGCAGATAATTCACATTGGTTTATTGGGCTATCTCTAATAGCACCTGAGATAACACCAGATATATATTGGATTTTCCCCTGACCCTGAGTGTCCGGCCCCATGAGACTGTGGTTTTCTCGTCCCCTGGTTGTCCGAGGTCGTTCCCACTGCACAGATTTAGGCGCCAGGGCCTCCTACAGACAATGCACTTTGATTTATTGCGCTATCTGTAATAGCACCCGGGATATCACCAGATATATATTGGATTTTTCCCTGACCCTGAGTGTCCGGCCCCATGAGACGGTTGTTGTCTCGGCCCCTGGTGGTCCAAGGTCGTTCCCGCTGGCCACATTCATGCGCCAGGGCCTCCTACAGACAATGCACTTTGATTTATTTCGCTATCTCTAATAGCACCCGAGATATCACCAGATATATATTGGATTTTTCCCTGACACTGACAGTCCGGCCCCATGTGTCGGTGATTTTCTCGGCCCCTGGTGCTCCGAGGTCGTTCCCGCTGCACAGATTCATGCGCCAGGGCCTCCTATAGATAATTCACTTTGGTTTATTGCACTATCTGTAATAGCACCCGAGATATCATCAGATATATATTGGATTTTCCCCTGACCATGAGTGTCCGGCCCCATGAGACTTTGGTTTTCTCGGCCCCTGGTGGTCCGAGGTCGTTCCCGCTGCACAGATTCATGCGTCAGGGCCTCCTACAGATAATTCGCTTTGGTTTAGTGCGCTATCTCTAATAGCACCCGAGATATCACCAGATATATATTGGATTTTTCACTGACCCTGACAGTCCGGCCCCATGTGTCGGTGGTTTTCTCGGCCCCTGGTTTTCCGAGGCCGTTCCCACAGCACAGATTCATGCGCCAGGGCCCCTGCAGATAATTCACTTTGGGTTAGTGCGCTATCTGTAATAGCACCCGAGATATCACCAGATATATATTGGATTTTCCCCTGACCTTGAGTGTCCGGCCCCATGAGACTGTGGTTTACTCGGCCCCTGGTGGTCCGAGGTCGTTCCCGCTGCACAGATTCATGCATCAGGGCCTCCTACAGACAATACACTTTGATTTATTGCGCTATCTGTAATAGCACCAGAGATATCACCAGATATATATTGGATTTTACCCTGACCCTGAGTGTCCGGCCCCATGAGACGGTGCTTGTCTCGGCCCCTGGAGGTCCGAGGACGTTCCCGCAGCACAGATTCATGCGGCAGTGCCTCCAGCAGATAATTCACTTTGGTTTACTGCACTATCTGTAATAGTACCCGAGATATCACCAGATATATATTGGATTTTTCCCTGACCCTGAGTGTCCGGCCCCATGAGACTGCGGTTTTCTCGGCCCCTGGTGGTCTGAGGTCGCTCCCGCTGCACACATTCATGCGCCAGGGCCTCCTATAGATAATTCCCTCTGGTTTATTGCGCTATCTGTAATAGCACCCGAGATATCATCAGATATATATTGGATTTTCCCCTGACCCTGAGTGTCCGGCCCCATGAGACGGTGGTTTTCTCGGCCCCTGGTGGTCCGAGGTCGTTCCCGCTGCACAGATTCATGCGCCAGGGCCTCCTGCAGATAATTGACTTTGGTTTATTGCGCTATCTCTAATATCACCCGAGATATCACCAGATATATATTGGATTTTTCCCTGACACTGACAGTCCGGCCCCATGTGTCGGTGATTTTCTCGGCCCCTGGTGCTCCGAGGTCGTTCCCGCTGCACAGATTCATGCGCCAGGGCCTCCTATAGATAATTCACTTTGGTTTATTGCACTATCTGTAATAGCACCCGAGATATCATCAGATATATATTGGATTTTCCCCTGACCATGAGTGTCCGGCCCCATGAGACGGTGGTTTTCTCGGCCCCTGGTGGTCCGAGGTCGTTCCCGCTGCACAGATTCATGCGTCAGGGCCTCCTACAGATAATTCGCTTTGGTTTAGTGCGCTATCTCTAATAGCACCCGAGATATCACCAGATATATATTGGATTTTTCACTGACCCTGACAGTCCGGCCCCATGTGTCGGTGGTTTTCTCGGCCCCTGGTTTTCCGAGGCCGTTCCCACAGCACAGATTCATGCGCCAGGGCCCCTGCAGATAATTCACTTTGGGTTAGTGCGCTATCTGTAATAGCACCCGAGATATCACCAGATATATATTGGATTTTCCCCTGACCTTGAGTGTCCGGCCCCATGAGACTGTGGTTTACTCGGCCCCTGGTGGTCCGAGGTCGTTCCCGCTGCACAGATTCATGCATCAGGGCCTCCTACAGACAATACACTTTGATTTATTGCGCTATCTGTAATAGCACCAGAGATATCACCAGATATATATTGGATTTTACCCTGACCCTGAGTGTCCGGCCCCATGAGACGGTGCTTGTCTCGGCCCCTGGAGGTCCGAGGACGTTCCCGCAGCACAGATTCATGCGGCAGTGCCTCCAGCAGATAATTCACTTTGGTTTACTGCGCTATCTCTAATAGTACCCGAGATATCACCAGATATATATTGGATTTTTCCCTGACCCTGAGTGTCCGACCCCATGAGACTGTGGTTTTCTCTGCCGATGGTGGTCCGAGGTCGTTCGCGCTGCACAGATTCATGCGCCAGGGCCTCCTACAGACAATGCACTTTGATTTATTTCGCTATCTGTAATAGCACCCGAGATATCACCAGATATATATTGGATTTTCCCCTGACCCTGAGTGTCCGGCCCCATGAGACGGTGGTTTTCTCGGCCCCTGGTGGTCCGAGGTCGTTCCCGTTGCACTGTTTCATGCGCCAGGGCCTCCTGCGGATAATTCACTTTGGTTTATTGCGCTATCTCTAATAGCACCCGAGATATCACCAGATATATATTGGATTTTCCCCTCACCCTGTGTGTCCGGCCCCATGTGTCGGTGGTTTTCTCGGCCCCTGGTGGTCCTAGGTCGTTCCCGCTGCCCAGATTCATGCGCCAGGGCCTCCTGCAGATAATTCACTTTGGTTTATTGCGCTATCTGTAATAGCACCCGAGATAACACCAGATATATATTGGATTTTTCCCTGACACTGACAGTCCGGCCCCATGTGTCGGTGATTTTCTCGGCCCCTGGTGCTCCGAGGTCGTTCCCGCTGCACAGATTCATGCGCCAGGGCCTCCTATAGATAATTCACTTTGGTTTATTGCACTATCTGTAATAGCACCCGAGATATCATCAGATATATATTGGATTTTCCCCTGACCATGAGTGTCCGGCCCCATGAGACGGTGGTTTTCTCGGCCCCTGGTGGTCCGAGGTCGTTCCCGCTGCACAGATTCATGCGTCAGGGCCTCCTACAGATAATTCGCTTTGGTTTAGTGCGCTATCTCTAATAGCACCCGAGATATCACCAGATATATATTGGATTTTTCACTGACCCTGACAGTCCGGCCCCATGTGTCGGTGGTTTTCTCGGCCCCTGGTTTTCCGAGGCCGTTCCCACAGCACAGATTCATGCGCCAGGGCCCCTGCAGATAATTCACTTTGGGTTAGTGCGCTATCTGTAATAGCACCCGAGATATCACCAGATATATATTGGATTTTCCCCTGACCTTGAGTGTCCGGCCCCATGAGACTGTGGTTTACTCGGCCCCTGGTGGTCCGAGGTCGTTCCCGTTGCACAGATTCATGCGCCAGGGCCTCCTGCAGACAATTCACTTTGGTTTATTGCGCTATCTCTAATAGCACCCGAGATATCACCAGATATATATTGGATTTTCCCCTGACCCTGAGTGTCCGGCCCCATGGGACTGTGGTTTTCTCGGCCCCTGGTGGTCCGAGGTCGTTCCCGCTGCACAGATTCATGCGCCAGGGCCTCCTACAGACAATGCACTTTGATTTATTGCGCTATCTGTAATAGCACCCGAGATATCACCAGATATATATTGGATTTTCCCTTGACCCTGAGTGTCCGGCCCCATGGGACTGTGGTTTTCTCGGCCCCTGGTGGTCCGAGGTCGTTCCCGCTGCACAGATTCATGCGCCAGGGCCTCCTACAGACAATGCACTTTGATTTATTGCGCTATCTGTAATAGCACCAGAGATATCACCAGATATATATTGGATTTTACCCTGACCCTGAGTGTCCGGCCCCAGGAGACGGTGCTTGTCTCGGCCCCTGGAGGTCCGAGGACGTTCCCGCAGCACAGATTCATGCAGCAGTGCCTCCTGCAGATAATTCACTTTGGTTTACTGCGCTATCTCTAATAGTACCCGAGATATCACCAGATATATATTGGATTTTTCCCTGACCCTGAGTGTCCGACCCCATGAGACTGTGGTTTTCTCTGCCGATGGTGGTCCGAGGTCGTTCCCGCTGCACAGATTCATCCGCCGGGGCCTCCTACAGACAATGCACTTTGATTTATTTCGCTATCTGTAATAGCACCCGAGATATCACCAGATATATATTGGATTTTACCCTGACCCTGAGTGTCCGGCCCCATGAGACTGTGGTTTTCTCGGCCCCTGGTGGTCCGAGGTCGTTCCCGTTGCACTGTTTCATGCGCCAGGGCCTCCTGCGGATAATTCACTTTGGTTTATTGCGCTATCTCTAATAGCACCCGAGATATCACCAGATATATATTGGATTTTTCACTGACCCTGACAGTCCGGCCCCATGTGTCGGTGGTTTTCTCGGCCCCTGGTTTTCCGAGGCCGTTCCCACAGCACAGATTCATGCGCCAGGGCCCCTGCAGATAATTCACTTTGGGTTAGTGCGCTATCTGTAATAGCACCCGAGATATCACCAGATATATATTGGCTTTTCCCCTGACCTTGAGTGTCCGGCCCCATGAGACTGTGGTTTACTCGGCCCCTGGTGGTCCGAGGTCGTTCCCGTTGCACAGATTCATGCGCCAGGGCCTCCTACAGACAATGCACTTTGATTTATTGCGCTATCTGTAATAGCACCCGAGATATCACCAGATATATATTGGATATTTCCCTCACCCTGAGTGTCCAGCCCCATGAGACGGTGGTTTTCTCGGCCCCTGGTGGACCGAGGTCGTTCCCGCTGGACAGATTCATGCGCCAGGGCCTCCTGCAGATAATGCACTTTGGTTTATTGCGCTATCTCTAATAGCACCCGAGATATCACCAGATATATATTGGATTTTTCCCTGACCCTGAGTGTCCGGCCCCATAAGACTGCGGTTTTCTCGGCCCCTGGTAGTCCGAGGTCGTTCCCGCTGCACACATTCATGCGCCAGCGCCTCCTGCAGATAATTCACTTTGGTTTATTGCGCTATCTCTAATAGCACCCGAGATATCACCAGATATATATTGGATTTTCCCCTGACCCTGAATGTCCGGCCCCATGGGACTGTGGTTTTCTCGGCCCCTGGTGGTCCGAGGTCGTTCCCGCTGCACAGATTCATGCGCCAGGGCCTCCTACAGACAATGCACTTTGATTTATTGCGCTATCTGTAATAGCACCCGAGATATCACCAGATATATATTGGATTTTTCACTGACCGTGAGTGTCCGGCCCCATGAGGCGGTGGTTTTCTCGGCCCCTGGTGGTCCGAGGTCGTTCCCGCTGCACAGACTCGTGCGCCAGGGCCTCCTACAGACAATGCACTTTGATTTATTGCGCTATCTGTAATAGCACCAGAGATATCACCAGATATATATTGGATTTTACCCTGACCCTGAGTGTCCGGCCCCATAAGACTGCGGTTTTCTCGGCCCCTGGTGGTCCGAGGTCGTTCCCGCTGCACACATTCATGCGCCAGCGCCTCCTGCAGATAATTCACTTTGGTTTATTGCGCTATCTCTAATAGCTACCGAGATATCACCAGATATATATTGGATTTTCCCCTGACCCTGAGTGTCCGGCCCCATGGGACTGTGGTTTTCTCGGCCCCTGGTGGTCCGAGGTCGTTCCCGCTGCACAGATTCATGCGCCAGGGCCTCCTACAGACAATGCACTTTGATTTATTGCGCTATCTGTAATAGCACCCGAGATATCACCAGATATATATTGGATTTTTCACTGACCCTGAGTGTCCGGCCCCATGAGACGGTGGTTTTCTCGGCCCCTGGTGGTCCGAGGTCGTTCCCGCTGCACAGACTCGTGCGCCAGGGCCTCCTACAGACAATGCACTTTGATTTATTGCGCTATCTGTAATAGCACCAGAGATATCACCAGATATATATTGGATTTTACCCTGACCCTGAGTGTCCGGCCCCATGAGACTGTGGTTTTCTCGGCCCCTGGTGGTCCGAGGTCGTTCCCGTTGCACTGTTTCATGCGCCAGGGCCTCCTGCAGATAATTCACTTTGGTTTATTGCGCTATCTCTAATAGCAGCCGAGATATGACCAGATATATATTGGATTTTCCCCTGACCCTGAGTGTCCGGACCCATGAGACTGTGATTTTCTCGGACCCTGGTGGTCCGAGGTGGTTCCCGCTGCACAGATTAATGCGCCAGGGCCTCCTACAGATAATTCAATTTGGCTTATTGCGCTATCTCTAATAGCAGCCGAGATATCACCAGATATATATTGGATTTTCCCCTGAACCTGTGTGTCCGGCCCCATGAGACTGTGGTTTACTCGGCCCCTGGTGGTCCGAGGTCGTTCCCGTTGCACAGATTCATGCGCCAGGGCCTCCTGCAGATAATTCACTTTGGTTTATTGCGCTATCTCTAATAGCACCCGAGATATCACCAGATATATATTGGATTTTTCCCTGACCCTGAGTGTCCGGCCCCATTAGACGGTGGTTTTCTCGGCCCCTGGTGGTCCGAGGTTGTTCCCGCTGTACAGAGTCATGCGCCAGGGCCTCCTGCAGATAATTCACTTTGGGTTATTGCGCTATCTGTAATAGCACCCGACATATCACCAGATATATATTGTATTTTTCCCTGACCCTGAGTGTCCGGCCCCATGAGACTGCGGTTTTCTCGGCCCCTGGTGGTCTGAGGTCGCTCCCGCTGCACACATTCATGCGCCAGTGCCTCCTGCAGATAATTCACTTTGGTTTACTGCGCTATCTCTAATAGTACCCGAGATATCACCAGATATATATTGGATTTTTCCCTGACCCTGAGTGTCCGACCCCATGAGACTGTGGTTTTCTCTGCCGATGTTGGTCCGAGGTCGTTCCCGCTGCACAGATTCATGCGCCAGGGCCTCCTACAGACAATGCACTTTGACTTATTGCGCTATCTGTAATAGCACCCGAGATATCACCAGATATATATTGGATTTTTCACTGACCCTGAGTGTCCGGCCCCATGAGACGGTGGTTTTCTTGGCCCCTGGTGGTCCGAGGTCGTTCCCGTTGCACTGTTTCATGCGCCAGGGCCTCCTGCAGATAATTCACTTTGGTTTATTGCGCTATCTCTAATAGCAGCCGAGATATGACCAGATATATATTGGATTTTCCCCTGACCCTGAGTGTCCGGACCCATGAGACTGTGATTTTCTCGGACCCTGGTGGTCCGAGGTGGTTCCCGCTGCACAGATTCATGCGCCAGGGCCTCCTACAGATAATTCAATTTGGCTTATTGCGCTATCTCTAATAGCAGCCGAGATATCACCAGATATATATTCGATTTTCCCCTGAACCTGTGTGTCCGGCCCCATGAGACTGTGGTTTTCTCGGCCCCTCGTGGTCAGAGGTCGTTCCCGCTGCACAGATTCATGCATCAGGGCCTCCTACAGACAATACACTTTGATTTATTGCGCTATCTGTAATAGCACCCGAGATATCACCAGATATATATTGGATTTTACCCTGACCCTGAGTGTCCGGCCCCATGAGACTGTGCTTGTCTCGGCCCCTGGAGGTCCGAGGACGTTCCCGCAGCACAGATTCATGCGCCAGGGCCTCCTGCAGATAATTCACTTTGGTTTATTGCGCTATCTCTAATAGCACCCGAGATATGACCAGATATATATTGGATTTTTCCCCTGACCCTGAGTGTCCGGACCCATGAGACTGTGATTTTCTCGGACCCTGGTGGTCCGAGGTGGTTCCCGCTGCACAGATTCATGCGCCAGGGCCTCCTACAGACAATGCACTTTGATTTATTGCGCTATCTCTAATAGCACCCTAGATATCACCAGATATATATTGGATTTTCCCCTGACCCTGAGTGTCTGGCCACATGAGACTGTGGTTTTCTCGGCCCCTGGTGGTCCGAGGTCGTTCCCGCTGCACAGATTCATGCATCAGGGCCTCCTAAAGACAATGCACTTTGATTTATTGCGCTATCTGTAATAGCACCCGAGATATCACCAGATATATATTGGATTTTCCCCTGACCCTGAGTGTCCGGCCCCATGAGACTGTGGTATTCTCGGCCCCTGGTGGTCCGAGGTCGTTCCCCCTGCACAGATTCGTGCGCCAGGGCCTCCTACGGACAATGCACTTTGATTTATTGCGCTATCTGTAATAGCACCAGAGATATCACCAGATATATATTGGATGTTACCCTGACCCTGAGTGTCCGGCCCCATGAGACTGTGGTTTACTCGGCCCCTGGTGGTCCGAGGTCGTTCCCGTTGCACAGAATCATGCGCCAGGGCATCCTGCAGATAATTCACTTTGGTTTATTGCGCTATCTCTAATAGCACCCGAGATATCACCAGATATATATTGGATTTTTCCCTGACCCTGAGTGTCCGGCCCCATGAGACGGTGGTTTTCTCGGCCCCTGGTGGTCCGAGGTTGTTCCCGCTGTACAGAGTCATGCGCCAGGGCCTCCTGCAGATAATTCACTTTGGGTTATTGCGCTATCTGTAATAGCACCCGACATATCACCAGATATATATTGTATTTTTCCCTGACCCTGAGTGTCCGGCCCCATGAGACTGCGGTTTTCTCGGCCCCTGGTGGTCTGAGGTCGCTCCCGCTGCACACATTCATGCGCCAGTGCCTCCTGCAGATAATTCACTTTGGTTTACTGCGCTATCTCTAATAGTACCCGAGATATCACCAGATATATATTGGATTTTTCCCTGACCCTGAGTGTCCGACCCCATGAGACTGTGGTTTTCTCTGCCGATGTTGGTCCGAGGTCGTGCCCGTTGCACAGATTCATGCGCCAGGGCCTCCTGCAGATAATTCACTTTGGTTTATTGCGCTATCACTAATAGCACCCGAGATATCACCAGATATATATTGGATTTTCCCCTGACCCTGAGTGTCCGGCCCCATGAGACTGTGGTTTACTCGGCCCCTGGTGGTCCGAGGTCGTTCCCGTTGCACAGAATCATGCGCCAGGGCCTCCTGCAGATAATTCACTTTGGTTTATTGCGCTATCTCTAATAGCACCCGAGATATCACCAGATATATATTGGATTTTTCCCTGACCCTGAGTGTCCGGCCCCATGAGACGGTGGTTTTCTCGGCCCCTGGTGGTCCGAGGTTGTTCCCGCTGTACAGAGTCATGCGCCAGGGCCTCCTGCAGATAATTCACTTTGGGTTATTGCGCTATCTGTAATAGCACCCGAGATATCACCAGATATATATTGGATTTTCCCCTGACCCTGAGTGTCCGGCCCCATGAGACTGTGGTATTCTCGGCCCCTGGTGGTCCGAGGTCGTTCCCGCTGCACAGATTCATGCATCAGGGCCTCCTACAGACAATACACTTTGATTTATTGCGCTATCTGTAATAGCACCCGAGATATCACCAGATATATATTGGATTTTTCACTGAACCTGAGTGTCCGGCCCCATGAGACGGTGGTTTTCGCGGCCCCTGGTGGTCCGAGGTCGTTCCCCCTGCACAGATTCGTGCGCCAGGGCCTCCTACGGACAATGCACTTTGATTTATTGCGCTATCTGTAATAGCACCAGAGATATCACCAGATATATATTGGATTTTACCCTGACCCTGAGTGTCCGGCCCCATGAGACTGTGGTTTACTCGGCCCCTGGTGGTCCGAGGTCGTTCCCGTTGCACAGATTCATGCGCCAGGGCCTCCTGCAGATAATTCACTTTGGTTTATTGCGCTATCTCTAATAGCACCCGAGATATCACCAGATATATATTGGATTTTCCCCTGACCCTGAGTGTCCGGCCCCATGAGACGGTGGTTGTCTCGGCCCCTGGTGGTCCGAGGTCGTTCCCGCTGCACAGATTCATGCGCCAGGGCCTCCTGCAGATAATTCTCTTTGGTTTATTGCGCTATCTCTAATAGCACCCGAGATATCACCAGATATATATTGGATTTTCCCCTGACCCTGAGTGTCCGGCCCCATGAGACGGTGGTTTTCTCGGCCCCTGGTGGTCCGAGGTCGTTCCCGCTGCACAGATTCGTGCGCCAGGGCCTCCTACGGACAATGCACTTTGATTTATTGCGCTATCTGTAATAGCACCAGAGATATCACAAGATATACATTGGATTTTCCCCTGACCCTGAGTGTCCGGCCCCATGAGACTGTGGTTTTCTCGTCCCCTGGTTGTCCGAGGTCGTTCCCACTGCACAGATTCAGGCGCCAGGGCCTCCTACAGACAATGCACTTTGACTTATTGCGCTATCTGGAATAGCACCCGAGATATCACCAGATATATATTGGATTTTCCCCTGACCCTGAGTGTCCGGCCCCATGAGACGGTGGTTTTCTCGGCCCCTGGTGGTCCGAGGTCGTTCCCGCTTCACAGATTCGTGCGCCAGGGCCTCCTACGGACAATGCACTTTGATTTACTGCGCTATCTGTAATAGCACCCGAGATATCACCAGATATATATTGGATTTTTCACTGACCCTGAGTGTCCGGCCCCATGAGACGGTGGTTTTCTCGGCCCCTGGTGGTCCGAGGTCGTTCCCGCTGCACAGATTCGTGCGCCAGGGCCTCCTACGGACAATGCACTTTGATTTATTGCGCTATCTGTAATAGCACCAGAGATATCACCAGATATATATTGGATTTTCCCCTGACCCTGAGTGTCCGGCCCCATGAGACTGTGGTTTTCTCGTCCCCTGGTTGTCCGAGGTCGTTCCCACTGCACAGATTCAGGCGCCAGGGCCTCCTACAGACAATGCACTTTGACTTATTGCGCTATCTGTAATAGCACCCGAGATATCACCAGATATATATTGGATTTTTCACTGACCCTGAGTGTCCGGCCCCATGAGACGGTGGTTTTCTCGGCCCCTGGTGGTCCGAGGTCGTTCCCGCTGCACAGATTCGTGCGCCAGGGCCTCCTACGGACAATGCACTTTGATTTATTGCGCTATCTGTAATAGCACCAGAGATATCACCAGATATATATTGGATTTTCCCCTGACCCTGAGTGTCCGGCCCCATGAGACTGTGGTTTTCTCGTCCCCTGGTTGTCCGAGGTCGTTCCCACTGCACAGATTCAGGCGCCAGGGCCTCCTACAGACAATGCACTTTGACTTATTGCGCTGTCTGTAATAGCACCCGAGATATCACCAGATATATATTGGATTTTTCACTGACCCTGAGGGTCCGGCCCCATGAGACGGTGGTTTTCTCGGCCCCTGGTGGTCCGAGGTCGTTCCCGCTGCACAGATTCTTGCGCCAGGGCCTCCTACGGACAATGCACTTTGACTTATTGCGCTATTTGTAATAGCACCAGAGATATCACCAGATATATATTGGATTTTACCCTGACGCTCAGTGTCCGGCCCCATGAGACGGTGTTTGTCTCGGCCCCTGGTGTTCCGAGGTCGTTCCCGCTGCACAGATTCATGCGCCAGGGCCTCCTGCAGATAATTCACTTGAGTTTATTGCGCTATCTCTAATAGCACCCGAGATATCACCAGATATATATTGGATTTTTCCCTGACCCTGAGTGTCAGACCCCATGAGACTGTGGTTATCTCTGCCGATGTTGGTCCGAGGTCGTTCCCGCTGCACAGATCCATGCGCCAGGGCCTCCTACCGACAATGCACTTTGATTTATTGCGCTATCTGTAATAGCACCAGAGATATCACCAGATATATATTGGATTTTCCCCTGACCCTGAGTGTCCGGCCCCATGAGACTGTGGTTTTCTCGTCCCCTGGTTGTCCGAGGTCGTTCCCACTGCACAGATTCAGGCGCCAGGGCCTCCTACAGACAATGCAATTTGACTTATTGCGCTATCTGTAATAGCACCCGAGATATCACCAGATATATATTGGATTTTTCACTGACCCTGAGTGTCCGGCCCCATGAGACGGTGGTTTTCTCGGCCCCTGGTGGTCCGAGGTCGTTCCCGCTGCACAGATTCGTGCGCCAGGGCCTCCTGCAGAGCTTGCACTTTGAATAATTGCGCTATCTCTAATAGCACCCGAGATATCACCAGATATATATTGGATTTTTCCCTGACCCTGTGTGCCCGGCCCCATGTGTCGGTGATTTTCTCGGACCCTGGTGGACCGAGGTAGATACCGCTGCACAGATTCATGCGCCAGGGCCTCCTGCAGACAATGCACTTTGATTTATTGCGCTATCTCTAATAGCACCCGAGATATCACCAGATAAATATTGGATTTTCCCCTGACCCTGAGTGTCCGGCCCCATGATACTGCGGTTTTCTCGGCCCCTGGTGGTACGAGGTCGTTCCCGCTGCACAGATTCATGAGCCAGGGCCTCCTACAGACAATGCACTTTGATTTATTGCGCTATCTGTAATAGCACCCGATATATCAACAGATATATGCTGAACTTTTACATGACCTTGGGTGACGGATACCGAAAATCTGTAATTATTTTGGCCCCTGGTGTGCCGACGTCGTTGCTGCTGCCCAGATTCATGCGCCAGGGCCTCCTGCAGATAATTCACTTTGGTTTATTGCGCTATCTGTAATAGCACCCGAGATAACACCAGATATATATTGGATTTTTCCCTGACACTGACAGTCCGGCCCCATGAGACGGTGATTTTCTCGGCCCCTGGTGGTCCGAGGGCGTTCCCGCTGCACAGATTCATGCGCCAGGGCCTCTTACAGACAATGCACTTTGATTTATTGCGCTATCTGTAATAGCACCAGAGATATCACCAGATATATATTGGATTTTTCACTGACCCTGAGTGTCCGGCCCCATGAGACGGTGGTTTTCTCGGCCCCTGGTGGTCCGAGGTCGTTCCCGCTGCACAGATTCGTGCGCCAGGGCCTCCTACGGACAATGCACTTTGATTTATTGCGCTATCTGTAATAGCACCAGAGATATCACCAGATATATATTGGATTTTCCCCTGACCCTGAGTGTCCGGCCCCATGAGACTGTGGTTTTCTCGTCCCCTGGTTGTCCGAGGTCGTTCCCACTGCACAGATTCAGGCGCCAGGGCCTCCTACAGACAATGCACTTTGACTTATTGCGCTATCTGTAATAGCACCCGAGATATCACCAGATATATATTGGATTTTTCACTGACCCTGAGTGTCCGGCCCCATGAGACGGTGGTTTTCTCGGCCCCTGGTGGTCCGAGGTCGTTCCCGCTGCACAGATTCGTGCGCCAGGGCCTCCTACGGACAATGCACTTTGATTTATTGCGCTATCTGTAATAGCACCAGAGATATCACCAGATATATATTGGATTTTCCCCTGACCCTGAGTGTCCGGCCCCATGAGACTGTGGTTTTCTCGTCCCCTGGTTGTCCGAGGTCGTTCCCACTGCACAGATTCAGGCGCCAGGGCCTCCTACAGACAATGCACTTTGACTTATTGCGCTGTCTGTAATAGCACCCGAGATATCACCAGATATATATTGGATTTTTCACTGACCCTGAGGGTCCGGCCCCATGAGACGGTGGTTTTCTCGGCCCCTGGTGGTCCGAGGTCGTTCCCGCTGCACAGATTCTTGCGCCAGGGCCTCCTACGGACAATGCACTTTGACTTATTGCGCTATTTGTAATAGCACCAGAGATATCACCAGATATATATTGGATTTTACCCTGACCCTCAGTGTCCGGCCCCATGAGACGGTGTTTGTCTCGGCCCCTGGTGTTCCGAGGTCGTTCCCGCTGCACAGATTCATGCGCCAGGGCCTCCTGCAGATAATTCACTTGAGTTTATTGCGCTATCTCTAATAGCACCCGAGATATCACCAGATATATATTGGATTTTTCCCTGACCCCGAGTGTCAGACCCCATGAGACTGTGGTTATCTCTGCCGATGTTGGTCCGAGGTCGTTCCCGCTGCACAGATCCATGCGCCAGGGCCTCCTACCGACAATGCACTTTGATTTATTGCGCTATCTGTAATAGCACCAGAGATATCACCAGATATATATTGGATTTTCCCCTGACCCTGAGTGTCCGGCCCCATGAGACTGTGGTTTTCTCGTCCCCTGGTTGTCCGAGGTCGTTCCCACTGCACAGATTCAGGCGCCAGGGCCTCCTACAGACAATGCAATTTGACTTATTGCGCTATCTGTAATAGCACCCGAGATATCACCAGATATATATTGGATTTTTCACTGACCCTGAGTGTCCGGCCCCATGAGACGGTGGATTTCTCGGCCCCTGGTGGTCCGAGGTCGTTCCCGCTGCACAGATTCGTGCGCCAGGGCCTCCTGCAGAGCTTGCACTTTGAATAATTGCGCTATCTCTAATAGCACCCGAGATATCACCAGATATATATTGGATTTTTCCCTGACCCTGTGTGCCCGGCCCCATGTGTCGGTGATTTTCTCGGACCCTGGTGGACCGAGGTAGATACCGCTGCACAGATTCATGCGCCAGGGCCTCCTGCAGACAATGCACTTTGATTTATTGCGCTATCTCTAATAGCACCCGAGATATCACCAGATAAATATTGGATTTTCCCCTGACCCTGAGTGTCCGGCCCCATGATACTGCGGTTTTCTCGGCCCCTGGTGGTACGAGGTCGTTCCCGCTGCACAGATTCATGAGCCAGGGCCTCCTACAGACAATGCACTTTGATTTATTGCGCTATCTGTAATAGCACCCGATATATCAACAGATATATGCTGAACTTTTACATGACCTTGGGTGACGGATACCGAAAATCTGTAATTATTTTGGCCCCTGGTGTGCCGACGTCGTTGCTGCTGCCCAGATTCATGCGCCAGGGCCTCCTGCAGATAATTCACTTTGGTTTATTGCGCTATCTGTAATAGCACCCGAGATAACACCAGATATATATTGGATTTTTCCCTGACACTGACAGTCCGGCCCCATGAGACGGTGATTTTCTCGGCCCCTGGTGGTCCGAGGGCGTTCCCGCTGCACAGATTCATGCGCCAGGGCCTCTTACAGACAATGCACTTTGATTTATTGCGCTATCTGTAAGAGCACCCGAGATATCAACAGATTTATATTGGATTTTTACCTGATCCTGAGTGTCCGACCCCATGAGACGGTTGTTTTCTCGGCCCCTGGTGGGCAGAGGTCGTTCCCGCTGCACAGATTCATGCGCCAGGGCCTCATACAGACAATGCACTTTGATTTATTGCGCTATCTATAATAGCACCCGAGATATCACCAGATATATATTGGATTTTTCCCTGACCCTGAGTGTCCGACCCCATGAGACGGTAGTTTTCTCGGCCCCTGGTGGTCCGAGGTCGTTCCCGCTGCAAAGATTCATATGCTAGGACCTCCTGCAGAGCTTGCACATTGATTAATTGCGCTATCTCTAATAGCATCCGAGATATCACCAGATATATATTGGATTTTTCCCTGACCCTGGGTGCCCGGCCCCATGTGTCGGTGATTTTATCGGACCCTGTTGGACCGAGGTAGATACCGCTGCACAGATTCATGCGCCAGGGCCTCCTGCAGACAATGCACTTTGATTTATTGCGCTATCTCTAATAGCACCCGAGATATCACCAGATATATATTGGATTTTCCCCTGACCCTGAGTGTCCGGCCCCATGATACTGCGGTTTTCTCGGCCCCTGGTGGTACGAGGTCGTTCCCTCTGCACAGATTCATGAGCCAGGGCCTCCTACAGACTATGCACTTTGATTTATTGCGCTATCTGTAATAGCACCCGAGATATCACCAGATATATGCTGAACTTTTACATGGCCTTGGGTGACGGATACCGAAAATCTGTAATTATTTTGGCCCCTGGTGTGCCGACGTCGTTGCTGCTGCCCAGATTTATGCGCCAGGGCCTCCTGCAGATAATTAACTTTGGTTTATTGCGCTATCTGTAATAGCACCCGAGATAACATCAGATATATATTGGATTTTCCCTGACCCTGACAGTCCGGCCCCATGAGACTGTAGTTTTCTCGGCCCCTGGTGGTCCGAGGTCGTTCCCGCTGCACAGATTCATGCGCCAGGGCCTCCTACAGACAATGCACTTTGATTTATTGCGCTATCTATAATAGCACCCGAGATATCACCAGATATATATTGGATTTTTCCCTGACCCTGAGTGTCCGACCCCATGAGACGGTAGTTTTCTCGGCCCCTGGTGGTCCGAGGTCGTTCCCGCTGCAAAGATTCATGCGCTAGGACCTCCTGCAGAGCTTGCACTTTGAATAATTGCGCTATCTCTAATAGCACCCGAGATATCACCAGATATATATTGGATTTTTCCCTGATCCTGTGTGCCCGGCCCAATGTGTCGGTGATTTTCTCGGACCCTGGGGGACCGAGGTAGATACCGCTGCACAGATTCATGCGCCAGGGCCTCCTGCAGACAATGCACTTTGATTTATTGCGCTATCTCTAATAGCACCCGAGATATCACCAGATAAATATTGGATTTTCCCCTGACCCTGAGTGCCCGGCCCCATGATACTGCGGTTTTCTCGGCCCCTGGTGGTACGAGGTCGTTCCCGCTGCACAGATTCATGAGCCAGGGCCTCCTACAGACAATGCACTTTGATTTATTGCGCTATCTGTAATAGCACCCGAGATATCACCAGATATATGCTGAACTTTTACATGGCCTTGGGTGACGGATACCGAAAATCTGTAATTATTTTGGCCCCTGGTGTGCCGACGTCGTTGCTGCTGCCCAGATTCATGCGCCAGGGCCTCCTGCAGATAATTCACTTTGGTTTATTGCGCTATCTGTAATAGCACCCGAGATAACACCAGATATATATTGGATTTTTCCCTGACACTGACAGTCCGGCCCCATGAGACGGTGATTTTCTCGGCCCCTGGTGGTCCGAGGGCGTTCCCGCTGCACAGATTCATGCGCCAGGGCCTCTTACAGACAATGCACTTTGATTTATTGCGCTATCTGTAAGAGCACGCGAGATATCACCAGATATATATTGGATTTTCCCCTGACCCTGAGTGTCCGGCCCCATGAGACGGTGGTTTTCTCGGCCCCTGGTGGTCCGAGGTGGTTCCCGCTGCACAGATTCATGCACCGGGGCCTCCTGCAGATAATTCCCTCTGGTTTATTGCGCTATCTCTAATAGCACCCGAGATATCACCAGATATGTATTGGATTTTTCCCTGTCCTGAGAGTCTGGCCCCATGTGTCGGTGGTTTTCTCGGCCCCTGGTGTTCCGAGGCCGTTCCCACAGCACAGATTCATGCGCCAGGGCCCCTGCAGATAATTCACTTTGGTTTAGTGCGCTATCTCTAATAGCACCCGAGATATCACCAGATATATATTGGATTTTTCCCTGAAACTGACAGTCCGGCCCCATGTGTCGGTTGTTTTCTCGGCCCCTGGTGGTCCGAGGTCGTTCCCGCTGCACAGATTCATGCGCCAGGGCCTGCTGCAGACAATGCACTTTGGTTTATAGCGCTATCTCTTATAGCACCCGAGATATCACCAGATATATATTGGATTTTTCCCTGACCCTGAGTGTCCGACCCCATGAGACGGTAGTTTTCTCGGCCGCTGGCGGTCCGAGGTCGTTCCCGCTGCACAGATTCATGCGTCAGGACCTCCTACAGACAATGCACTTTGATTTATTGCGCTATCTGTAACAGCACCCGAGATATCACCAGATATATATTGGATTTTTCACTGACCCTGAGCGTCCGACCCCATGAGACGGTGGTTTTCTCGGCCCCTGGTGGTCCGAGGTCGTTCCCGCTGCACATATTCATGCGCCAGGGCATGCTGCAGAAAATGCACTTTGGTTTATAGCGCTATCTCTAATAGCACCCGAGATATCACCAGATATATATTGGATTTTTCCCTGACCCTGAGTGTCCGGCCCCATGAGACTGTGGTTTTCTCGGCCCCTGGTGGTCCTAGGTCGTTCCCGCTGCACAGATTCATGCGCCAGGGCCTCCTCCAGACAATGCACTTTGGTTTGTTGCGCTATCTCTAATAGCACCCGAGATATCACCAGATATGTATTGGATTTTTCCCTGACACTGAGTGTCCGGCCCCATGGGACGGTAGTTTTCTCGGCCCCTGGTGGTCCGAGGTCGTTCCCGCTGCACAGATTCATGCGCCAGGGCCTCCTGCAGACAATGCACTTTGGTTTATTGCGCTATCTCTTATAGCACCCGAGATATCACCAGACATATATTGCATTTTTCCCTGACCCTGAGGGTCCGACCCCATGAGACGGTAGTTTTCTCGGCCGCTGACGGTCCGAGGTCGTTCCCGCTGCACAGATTCATGCGCCAGGGCCTCCTACAGACAATGCACTTTGATTTATTGCGCTATCTGTAAGAGCATCCGAGATATCACCAGACATATATTGGATTTTTCCCTGTCCCCGAATGTCCGGCCCCATGAGACGGTAGTTTTCTCTGCCCCTGGTGGTCCGAGGTCGTTCCCGCTGCGCAGATTCATGCGCCAGGGCCTCCTGCAGACAATGCACTTTGATTTATTTCGCTATCTCTAATAGCACCCGAGATATCACCAGATATATATTGGATTTTTCACTGACCCTGAGTGTCCGACCCCATGAGACGTTGGTTTTCTCGGCCCCTGGTGGTACGAGGTCGTTCCCGCTGTACAGATTCATGCGCCAGGGCCTGCTGCAGACAATGCACTTTGGTTTATATCGCTATCTCTTATAGCACCCGAGATATCACCAGATATATATTGGATTTTTCCCTGACACTGAGTGTCCGGCCCCATGAGACGGTAGTTTTCTCGGCCCCTGGTGGTCCGAGGTCGTTCCCGCTGCACAGATTCATGCGCCAGGGCCTCCTGCAGATAATGCACTTTGATTTATTGCGCTATCTGTAATAGCATCAGAGATATTACCAGATATATATTGGATTTTTCCCTGACCCTGAGTGTCCGGCCCCATGAGACGGTAGTTTTCTCGGCCCCTGGTGGTCCGAGGTCGTTCCCGCTGCACAGATTCTTGCGCCAGGGCCTCCTACGGACAATGCACTTTGACTTATTGCGCTATTTGTAATAGCACCAGAGATATCACCAGATATATATTGGATTTTACCCTGACCCTCAGTGTCCGGCCCCATGAGACGGTGTTTGTCTCGGCCCCTGGTGTTCCGAGGTCGTTCCCGCTGCACAGATTCATGCGCCAGGGCCTCCTGCAGATAATTCACTTGAGTTTATTGCGCTATCTCTAATAGCACCCGAGATATCACCAGATATATATTGGATTTTTCCCTGACCCTGAGTGTCAGACCCCATGAGACTGTGGTTATCTCTGCCGATGTTGGTCCGAGGTCGTTCCCGCTGCACAGATCCATGCGCCAGGGCCTCCTACCGACAATGCACTTTGATTTATTGCGCTATCTGTAATAGCACCAGAGATATCACCAGATATATATTGGATTTTCCCCTGACCCTGAGTGTCCGGCCCCATGAGACTGTGGTTTTCTCGTCCCCTGGTTGTCCGAGGTCGTTCCCACTGCACAGATTCAGGCGCCAGGGCCTCCTACAGACAATGCAATTTGACTTATTGCGCTATCTGTAATAGCACCCGAGATATCACCAGATATATATTGGATTTTTCACTGACCCTGAGTGTCCGGCCCCATGAGACGGTGGATTTCTCGGCCCCTGGTGGTCCGAGGTCGTTCCCGCTGCACAGATTCGTGCGCCAGGGCCTCCTGCAGAGCTTGCACTTTGAATAATTGCGCTATCTCTAATAGCACCCGAGATATCACCAGATATATATTGGATTTTTCCCTGACCCTGTGTGCCCGGCCCCATGTGTCGGTGATTTTCTCGGACCCTGGTGGACCGAGGTAGATACCGCTGCACAGATTCATGCGCCAGGGCCTCCTGCAGACAATGCACTTTGATTTATTGCGCTATCTCTAATAGCACCCGAGATATCACCAGATAAATATTGGATTTTCCCCTGACCCTGAGTGTCCGGCCCCATGATACTGCGGTTTTCTCGGCCCCTGGTGGTACGAGGTCGTTCCCGCTGCACAGATTCATGAGCCAGGGCCTCCTACAGACAATGCACTTTGATTTATTGCGCTATCTGTAATAGCACCCGATATATCAACAGATATATGCTGAACTTTTACATGACCTTGGGTGACGGATACCGAAAATCTGTAATTATTTTGGCCCCTGGTGTGCCGACGTCGTTGCTGCTGCCCAGATTCATGCGCCAGGGCCTCCTGCAGATAATTCACTTTGGTTTATTGCGCTATCTGTAATAGCACCCGAGATAACACCAGATATATATTGGATTTTTCCCTGACACTGACAGTCCGGCCCCATGAGACGGTGATTTTCTCGGCCCCTGGTGGTCCGAGGGCGTTCCCGCTGCACAGATTCATGCGCCAGGGCCTCTTACAGACAATGCACTTTGATTTATTGCGCTATCTGTAAGAGCACCCGAGATATCAACAGATTTATATTGGATTTTTACCTGATCCTGAGTGTCCGACCCCATGAGACGGTTGTTTTCTCGGCCCCTGGTGGGCAGAGGTCGTTCCCGCTGCACAGATTCATGCGCCAGGGCCTCATACAGACAATGCACTTTGATTTATTGCGCTATCTATAATAGCACCCGAGATATCACCAGATATATATTGGATTTTTCCCTGACCCTGAGTGTCCGACCCCATGAGACGGTAGTTTTCTCGGCCCCTGGTGGTCCGAGGTCGTTCCCGCTGCAAAGATTCATATGCTAGGACCTCCTGCAGAGCTTGCACATTGATTAATTGCGCTATCTCTAATAGCATCCGAGATATCACCAGATATATATTGGATTTTTCCCTGACCCTGGGTGCCCGGCCCCATGTGTCGGTGATTTTATCGGACCCTGTTGGACCGAGGTAGATACCGCTGCACAGATTCATGCGCCAGGGCCTCCTGCAGACAATGCACTTTGATTTATTGCGCTATCTCTAATAGCACCCGAGATATCACCAGATATATATTGGATTTTCCCCTGACCCTGAGTGTCCGGCCCCATGATACTGCGGTTTTCTCGGCCCCTGGTGGTACGAGGTCGTTCCCTCTGCACAGATTCATGAGCCAGGGCCTCCTACAGACTATGCACTTTGATTTATTGCGCTATCTGTAATAGCACCCGAGATATCACCAGATATATGCTGAACTTTTACATGGCCTTGGGTGACGGATACCGAAAATCTGTAATTATTTTGGCCCCTGGTGTGCCGACGTCGTTGCTGCTGCCCAGATTTATGCGCCAGGGCCTCCTGCAGATAATTAACTTTGGTTTATTGCGCTATCTGTAATAGCACCCGAGATAACATCAGATATATATTGGATTTTCCCTGACCCTGACAGTCCGGCCCCATGAGACTGTAGTTTTCTCGGCCCCTGGTGGTCCGAGGTCGTTCCCGCTGCACAGATTCATGCGCCAGGGCCTCCTACAGACAATGCACTTTGATTTATTGCGCTATCTATAATAGCACCCGAGATATCACCAGATATATATTGGATTTTTCCCTGACCCTGAGTGTCCGACCCCATGAGACGGTAGTTTTCTCGGCCCCTGGTGGTCCGAGGTCGTTCCCGCTGCAAAGATTCATGCGCTAGGACCTCCTGCAGAGCTTGCACTTTGAATAATTGCGCTATCTCTAATAGCACCCGAGATATCACCAGATATATATTGGATTTTTCCCTGATCCTGTGTGCCCGGCCCAATGTGTCGGTGATTTTCTCGGACCCTGGGGGACCGAGGTAGATACCGCTGCACAGATTCATGCGCCAGGGCCTCCTGCAGACAATGCACTTTGATTTATTGCGCTATCTCTAATAGCACCCGAGATATCACCAGATAAATATTGGATTTTCCCCTGACCCTGAGTGCCCGGCCCCATGATACTGCGGTTTTCTCGGCCCCTGGTGGTACGAGGTCGTTCCCGCTGCACAGATTCATGAGCCAGGGCCTCCTACAGACAATGCACTTTGATTTATTGCGCTATCTGTAATAGCACCCGAGATATCACCAGATATATGCTGAACTTTTACATGGCCTTGGGTGACGGATACCGAAAATCTGTAATTATTTTGGCCCCTGGTGTGCCGACGTCGTTGCTGCTGCCCAGATTCATGCGCCAGGGCCTCCTGCAGATAATTCACTTTGGTTTATTGCGCTATCTGTAATAGCACCCGAGATAACACCAGATATATATTGGATTTTTCCCTGACACTGACAGTCCGGCCCCATGAGACGGTGATTTTCTCGGCCCCTGGTGGTCCGAGGGCGTTCCCGCTGCACAGATTCATGCGCCAGGGCCTCTTACAGACAATGCACTTTGATTTATTGCGCTATCTGTAAGAGCACGCGAGATATCACCAGATATATATTGGATTTTCCCCTGACCCTGAGTGTCCGGCCCCATGAGACGGTGGTTTTCTCGGCCCCTGGTGGTCCGAGGTGGTTCCCGCTGCACAGATTCATGCACCGGGGCCTCCTGCAGATAATTCCCTCTGGTTTATTGCGCTATCTCTAATAGCACCCGAGATATCACCAGATATGTATTGGATTTTTCCCTGTCCTGAGAGTCTGGCCCCATGTGTCGGTGGTTTTCTCGGCCCCTGGTGTTCCGAGGCCGTTCCCACAGCACAGATTCATGCGCCAGGGCCCCTGCAGATAATTCACTTTGGTTTAGTGCGCTATCTCTAATAGCACCCGAGATATCACCAGATATATATTGGATTTTTCCCTGAAACTGACAGTCCGGCCCCATGTGTCGGTTGTTTTCTCGGCCCCTGGTGGTCCGAGGTCGTTCCCGCTGCACAGATTCATGCGCCAGGGCCTGCTGCAGACAATGCACTTTGGTTTATAGCGCTATCTCTTATAGCACCCGAGATATCACCAGATATATATTGGATTTTTCCCTGACCCTGAGTGTCCGACCCCATGAGACGGTAGTTTTCTCGGCCGCTGGCGGTCCGAGGTCGTTCCCGCTGCACAGATTCATGCGTCAGGACCTCCTACAGACAATGCACTTTGATTTATTGCGCTATCTGTAACAGCACCCGAGATATCACCAGATATATATTGGATTTTTCACTGACCCTGAGCGTCCGACCCCATGAGACGGTGGTTTTCTCGGCCCCTGGTGGTCCGAGGTCGTTCCCGCTGCACATATTCATGCGCCAGGGCATGCTGCAGAAAATGCACTTTGGTTTATAGCGCTATCTCTAATAGCACCCGAGATATCACCAGATATATATTGGATTTTTCCCTGACCCTGAGTGTCCGGCCCCATGAGACTGTGGTTTTCTCGGCCCCTGGTGGTCCTAGGTCGTTCCCGCTGCACAGATTCATGCGCCAGGGCCTCCTCCAGACAATGCACTTTGGTTTGTTGCGCTATCTCTAATAGCACCCGAGATATCACCAGATATGTATTGGATTTTTCCCTGACACTGAGTGTCCGGCCCCATGGGACGGTAGTTTTCTCGGCCCCTGGTGGTCCGAGGTCGTTCCCGCTGCACAGATTCATGCGCCAGGGCCTCCTGCAGACAATGCACTTTGGTTTATTGCGCTATCTCTTATAGCACCCGAGATATCACCAGACATATATTGCATTTTTCCCTGACCCTGAGGGTCCGACCCCATGAGACGGTAGTTTTCTCGGCCGCTGACGGTCCGAGGTCGTTCCCGCTGCACAGATTCATGCGCCAGGGCCTCCTACAGACAATGCACTTTGATTTATTGCGCTATCTGTAAGAGCATCCGAGATATCACCAGACATATATTGGATTTTTCCCTGTCCCCGAATGTCCGGCCCCATGAGACGGTAGTTTTCTCTGCCCCTGGTGGTCCGAGGTCGTTCCCGCTGCGCAGATTCATGCGCCAGGGCCTCCTGCAGACAATGCACTTTGATTTATTTCGCTATCTCTAATAGCACCCGAGATATCACCAGATATATATTGGATTTTTCACTGACCCTGAGTGTCCGACCCCATGAGACGTTGGTTTTCTCGGCCCCTGGTGGTACGAGGTCGTTCCCGCTGTACAGATTCATGCGCCAGGGCCTGCTGCAGACAATGCACTTTGGTTTATATCGCTATCTCTTATAGCACCCGAGATATCACCAGATATATATTGGATTTTTCCCTGACACTGAGTGTCCGGCCCCATGAGACGGTAGTTTTCTCGGCCCCTGGTGGTCCGAGGTCGTTCCCGCTGCACAGATTCATGCGCCAGGGCCTCCTGCAGATAATGCACTTTGATTTATTGCGCTATCTGTAATAGCATCAGAGATATTACCAGATATATATTGGATTTTTCCCTGACCCTGAGTGTCCGACCCCATGAGACGGTGGTTTTCTCGGCCCCTGGTGGACCGAGATCGTTCCCGCTGCACAGATTCATGCGCCAGGGCCTCCAGCAGACAATGCACCTTGGTTTATTGCGCTATCTCTAATAGCACCCGAGATATCACCAGACATATATTGGATTTTTCCCTGACCCTGAGTGTCCGACCCCATGAGACGGTAGTTTTCTCGGCCGCTGGCGGTCCGAGGTCGTTCCCGCTGCACAGATTCATGCGCCAGTGCCTCCTGCAGACAATGCACTTTGATTTATTTCGCTATCTCTAATAGCACCCGAGATATCACCAGATATATATTGGATTTTTACCTGACCCTGACAGTCCGGGCCCATGAGACGGTGATTTTCTCTGCCCCTGGTGGTCCGAGGTCGTTCCCGCTGCACAGATTCATGCGCCAGGGCCTGCTGCAGACAATGCACTTTGGTTTATTGCGCTATCTCTAATAGCACCCGAGATATCACCAGATACATATTGGATTTTTCCCTGACCCTGACAGTCCGACCCCATGAGACGGTGGTTTTCTCGTCCCCTGGTGGTCCGAGGTCGTTCCCGCTGTACAGATTCATGCGCCAGGGCCTGCTGCAGACAATGCACTTTGGTTTATAGCGCTGTCTCTTATAGCACCCGAGATATCACCAGATATATATTGGATTTTTCCCTGACCCTGAGTGTCCGACCCCATGAGACGGTAGTTTTCTCGGCCGCTGGCGGTCCGAGGTCGATCCCGCTGCACAGATTCATGCGCCAGGGCCTCCTACAGACAATGCACTTTGATTTATTGCGCTATCTGTAATAGCTCCCGAGGTATCACCATATATATATTGGATGTTCCCCTGGCCCTGAGTGTCCGGCCCCATGAGACTGTGGTCTTCTCGGCCCCTGGTGGTCCGAGGTCGTTCCCGCTGCACAGATACATGCGCCAGGGCCTCCTGCAGACAATGCACTTTGATTTATTGCGCTATCTGTAATAGCACCCGAGATATCACCAGATATATATTGGATTTTTCCCTGTCCCTGAGTGTCCGGCCCCATGAGACGGTAGTTTTCTCGGCCCCTGGTGGTCCGAGGTCGTTCCCGCTGCACAGATTCATGGGCCAGGGCCTCCTGCAGGCAATGCACTTTGATTTATTTCGCTATCTCTAATAGCACCCGAGATATCAACATATATATATTGGATTTTTCCCTGACCCTGACAGTTCGGCCCCATGAGACGGTGATTTTCTCGGCCCGTGGTGGTCCGAGGGGGTTCCCGCTGCACAGATTCATGCGCCAGGGCCTGCTACAGACAATGCACTTTGATTTATTGCCCTATCTGTAATAGCACCCGAGATATCACAATATATATATTGGACTTTCCCCTGACCCTGAGTGTCCGGACCCATGAGAAGGTTGTTTTCTCGGCCCCCGGTGGTCCGAGGTCGTTCGCGCAGCACAGATGCACGCGCCAGGACCTCCTGCAGACAATGCACTTTGGTTTATATCGCTATCTCTTATAGCACCCGAGATATCACCAGATATATATCGGATTTTTCCCTGACACTGAGTGTCCGGCCCCATGAGACGGTAGTTTTCTCGGCCCCTGGTGGTCCGAGGTCGTTCCCGCTGCACAGATTCATGGGCCAGGGCCTCCTGCAGATAATGCACTTTGATTTATTGCGCTATCTGTAATAGCACCAGAGATATCACCAGATATATATTGGATTTTTACCTGACCCTGACAGTCCGGCCCCATGAGACGGTGATTTTCTCTTTCCCTGGTGGTCCGAGGTCGTTCCCGCTGCACAGATTCATGCGCCAGGGCCTGCTGCAGACAATGCACTTTGGTTTATTGCGCTATCTCTAATAGCACCCGAGATATCACCAGATACATATTGGATTTTTCCCTGACCCTGACAGTCCGACCCCATGAGACGGTGGTTTTCTCGTCCCCTGGTGGTCCGAGGTCGTTCCCGCTGTACAGATTCATGCGCCAGGGCCTGCTGCAGACAATGCACTTTGGTTTATAGCGCTATCTCTTATAGCACCCGAGATATCACCAGATGTATATTGGATTTTTCCCTGACCCTGACAGTCCGGCCCCATCAGACGGTGATTTTCTCGGCCCCTGGTGGTCCGAGGTCGATCCCGCTGCACAGATTCATGCGCCAGCGCCTCCTACAGACAATGCACTTTGATTTATTGCGCTATCTGTAATAGCACCCGAGATATCACCAGATACATATTGGATTTTTCACTGACCCTGAGTGTCCGACCCCATGAGACGGTGGTTTTCTCGGCCCTGGTGGTACGAGGTCGTTCCCGCTGTACAGATTCATGCGCCAGGGCCTGCTGCAGACAATGCACTTTGGTTTATATCGCTATCTCTTATAGCACCCGAGATATCACCAGATATATAATGGATTTTTCCCTGACACTGAGTGTCCGGCCCCATGAGACGGTAGTTTTCTCGGCCCCTGGTGGTCCGAGGTCGTTCCCGCTGTACAGATTCATGCGCCAGGGCCTCCTGCAGACAATGCACTTTGGTTTATTGCGCTATCTCTAATAGCACCCGAGATATCACCAGATACATATTGGATTTTTCCCTGACCCCGACAGTCCGGCCCCATGAGACGGTGATTTTCTCGGCCCCTGGTGGTCCGAGGTCGTTCCCGCTGCACAGATTCATGCGCCAGGGCCTGCTGCAGACAATGCACTTTGGTTTATATAGCTATCTCTTATAGCACCCGAGATATCACCAGATATATATTGGATTTTTCCCTGACACTGAGTGTCCGGCCCCATGAGACGGTGATTTCTCGGCCCCTGGTGGTCCGAGGTCGTTCCCGCTGCACAGATTCATGCGCCAGGGCCTCCTGCAGATAATGCACTTTGATTTATTGCGCTATCTGTAATAGCACCAGAGATATCACCAGATATATATTGGATTTTTACCTGACCCTGACAGTCCGGCCCCATGAGACGGTGATTTTCTCTTTCCCTGGTGGTCCGAGGTCGTTCCCGCTGCACAGATTCATGCGCCAGGGCCTGCTGCAGACAATGCACTTTGGTTTATTGCGCTATCTCTAATAGCACCCGAGATATCACCAGATACATATTGGATTTTTCCCTGACCCTGACAGTCCGACCCCATGAGACGGTGGTTTTCTCGTCCCCTGGTGGTCCGAGGTCGTTCCCGCTGTACAGATTCATGCGCCAGGGCCTGCTGCAGACAATGCACTTTGGTTTATAGCGCTATCTCTTATAGCACCCGAGATATCACCAGATGTATATTGGATTTTTCCCTGACCCTGACAGTCCGGCCCCATCAGACGGTGATTTTCTCGGCCCCTGGTGGTCCGAGGTCGATCCCGCTGCACAGATTCATGCGCCAGCGCCTCCTACAGACAATGCACTTTGATTTATTGCGCTATCTGTAATAGCACCCGAGATATCACCAGATACATATTGGATTTTTCACTGACCCTGAGTGTCCGACCCCATGAGACGGTGGTTTTCTCGGCCCTGGTGGTACGAGGTCGTTCCCGCTGTACAGATTCATGCGCCAGGGCCTGCTGCAGACAATGCACTTTGGTTTATATCGCTATCTCTTATAGCACCCGAGATATCACCAGATATATAATGGATTTTTCCCTGACACTGAGTGTCCGGCCCCATGAGACGGTAGTTTTCTCGGCCCCTGGTGGTCCGAGGTCGTTCCCGCTGTACAGATTCATGCGCCAGGGCCTCCTGCAGACAATGCACTTTGGTTTATTGCGCTATCTCTAATAGCACCCGAGATATCACCAGATACATATTGGATTTTTCCCTGACCCTGAGTGTCCGACCGCATGAGACGGTGGTTTTCTCGGCCCCTGGTGGCCCGAGGTCGTTCCCGCTGCACAGGTCCATGCGCCAGGGCCACCTACAGACTATGCACTTTTATTTATTGCGCTATCCCTAATAGCACCCGAGATATCACCAGATATATATTGGATTTTTCCCTGACCCTGACAGTCCGGCCCCATGAGACGGTGATTTTCTCGGCCCCTGGTGGTCCAAGGCCGATCCCGCTGCACAGATTCATGCGCCAGGGCCTCCTGCAGACAATGCACTTTGATTTATTTCGCTATCTCTAATAGCACCCGAGATATCAACAGATATATATTGGATTTTTCCCTGACCCTGACAGTCCGGCCCCATCAGACGGTGATTTTCTCGGCCCCTGGTGGTCCGAGGTCGATCCCGCTGCACAGATTCATGCGCCAGCGCCTCCTACAGACAATGCACTTTGATTTATTGCGCTATCTGTAAGAGCACGCGACATATCACCAGATATATATTGGATTTTTCCCTGACCCTGAGTGTCCGACCCCATCAGACGGTGGTTTTCTCGGCCCCTGGTGTTCCGAGGTCGTTCCCGCTGCACAGATTCATGCGCCAGGGCCTCCTGCAGACAATGCACTTTGATTTATTGCCCTATCTGTAATAGCACCCGAGATATCACCAGATACATATTGGATTTTTCACTGACCCTGAGTGTCCGACCCCATGAGACGTTGGTTTTCTCGGCCCCTGGTGGTACGAGGTCGTTCCCGCTGTACAGATTCATGCGCCAGGGCCTGCTGCAGACAATGCACTTTGGTTTATATCGCTATCTCTTATAGCACCCGAGATATCACCAGATATATATTGGATTTTTCCCTGACACTGAGTGTCCGGCCCCATGAGACGGTGATTTCTCGGCCCCTGGTGGTCCGAGGTCGTTCCCGCTGCACAGATTCATGCGCCAGGGCCTCCTGCAGATAATGCACTTTGATTTATTGCGCTATCTGTAATAGCACCTGAGATATCACCAGATATATATTGGATTTTTACCTGACCCTGACAGTCCGGCCCCATGAGACGGTGATTTTCTCTTTCCCTGGTGGTCCGAGGTCGTTCCCGCTGCACAGATTCATGCGCCAGGGCCTGCTGCAGACAATGCACTTTGGTTTATTGCGCTATCTCTAATAGCACCCGAGATATCACCAGATACATATTGGATTTTTCCCTGACCCTGACAGTCCGACCCCATGAGACGGTGGTTTTCTCGTCCCCTGGTGGTCCGAGGTCGTTCCCGCTGTACAGATTCATGCGCCAGGGCCTGCTGCAGACAATGCACTTTGGTTTATAGCGCTATCTCTTATAGCACCCGAGATATCACCAGATGTATATTGGATTTTTCCCTGACCCTGACAGTCCGGCCCCATCAGACGGTGATTTTCTCGGCCCCTGGTGGTCCGAGGTCGATCCCGCTGCACAGATTCATGCGCCAGCGCCTCCTACAGACAATGCACTTTGATTTATTGCGCTATCTGTAATAGCACCCGAGATATCACCAGATACATATTGGATTTTTCACTGACCCTGAGTGTCCGACCCCATGAGACGGTGGTTTTCTCGGCCCTGGTGGTACGAGGTCGTTCCCGCTGTACAGATTCATGCGCCAGGGCCTGCTGCAGGCAATGCACTTTGGTTTATATCGCTATCTCTTATAGCACCCGAGATATCACCAGATATATAATGGATTTTTCCCTGACACTGAGTGTCCGGCCCCATGAGACGGTAGTTTTCTCGGCCCCTGGTGGTCCGAGGTCGTTCCCGCTGTACAGATTCATGCGCCAGGGCCTCCTGCAGACAATGCACTTTGGTTTATTGCGCTATCTCTAATAGCACCCGAGATATCACCAGATACATATTGGATTTTTCCCTGACCCCGACAGTCCGGCCCCATGAGACGGTGATTTTCTCGGCCCCTGGTGGTCCGAGGTCGTTCCCGCTGCACAGATTCATGCGCCAGGGCTTGCTGCAGACAATGCACTTTGGTTTATTGCGCTATCTCTAATAGCACCTGAGATATCACCAGATACATATTGGATTTTTCCCTGACCCTGACAGTCCGGCCCCATGAGACGGTGATTTTCTCGGCCCCTGGTGGTCCGAGGGCGTTCCCGCTGCAGTGATTCATGCGCCAGGGCCTCCTGCAGACAATGCACTTTGGTTTGTTGCGCTATCTCTTATAGCACCCGAGATATCACCAGATATATATTGGATTTTTCCCTGACCCAGAGTCTCCGACCCCATGAGACGGTGGTTTTCTCGGCCCCTGGTGGTCCGAGGTCGTTCCCGCTGCACAGATTCATGCGTCAGGACCTCCTACAGACAATGCACTTTGATTTATTGCGCTATCTGTAAGAGCACCCGAGATATCACCAGATATATATTGGATTTTTCACTGACCCTGAGCGTCCGACCCCATGAGACGGTGGTTTTCTCGGCCCCTGGTGGTCCGAGGTCGTTCCCGCTGCACAGATTCATGCGCCAGGGCATGCTGCAGACAATGCACTTTGGTTTATAGCGCTATCTCTAATAGCACCCGAGATATCACCAGATACATATTGGATTTTTCCCTGACCCTGACAGTCCGGCCCCATGAGACGGTGATTTTCTCGGACCCTGGTGGTCCGAGGGCGTTCCCGCTGCACTGATTCATGCGCCAGGGCTTCCTACAGACAATGCACTTTTATTTATTGCGCTATCTCTAATAGCACCCGAGATATCACCAGATATATATTTGATTTTTCCCTGACCCTGAGTGTCCGGCCCCATGAGACGGTAGTTTTCTCTGCCCCTGGTGGTCGGAGGTCGTTCCCGCTGCACCGATTCATGGGCCAGGGCCTCCTGCAGACAATGCACTTTGATTTATTGCGCTATCTGTAATAGCATCCGAGATATCACCAGACATATATTGGATTTTTCCCTGTCGCTGAATGTCCGGCCCCATGAGACGGTGATTTTCTCGGCCCCTGGTGGTCCGAGGGCGTTCCCGCTGCACAGATTCATGCGCCAGGGCCTGCTGCAGACAATGCACTTTGGTTTATTGCGCTATCTCTAATAGCACCCGAGATATCACCAGATACATATTGGATTTTTCCCTGACCCTGACAGTCCGACCCCATGAGACGGTGGTTTTCTCGGCCCCTGGTGGTCCGAGGTCGTTCCCGCTGTACAGATTCATGCGCCAGGGCCTTCTGCAGACAATGCACTTTGGTTTATAGCGCTATCTCTTATAGCACCCGAGATATCACCAGATATATATTGGATTTTTCCCTGACCCTGAGTGTCCGACCCCATGAGACGGTAGTTTTCTCGGCCGCTGGCGGTCCGAGGTCGTTCCCGCTGCACAGATTCATGCGTCAGGACCTTCTGCAGACAATGCACTTTGGTTTATAGCGCTATCTCTTATAGCACCCGAGATATCACCAGATATATATTGGATTTTTCCCTGACCCTGACAGTCCGGCCCCATGAGACGGTAGTTTTTTCGGCCCCTGGTGGTCCGAGGTCGTTCCCGCTGCACAGATTCATGCGCCAGGGCCCCCTGCATATAATTCACTTTGATTTATTGCGCCATCTGTAATAGCTTCCGAGATATCACCATATATATATTGGATTTTCCCCTGACCCTGAGTGTCCGGACCCATGAGACGGTGGTTTTCTCGGCGCGTGGTGGTCCGAGGTCGTTCCTGCTGCACCGATTCATGGGCCAGGGCCTCCTGCAGACAATGCACTTTGATTTATTGCGCTATCTGTAATAGCATCCGAGATATCACCAGACATATATTGGATTTTTCCCTGTCGCTGAATGTCCGGCCCCATGAGACGGTGATTTTCTCGGCCCCTGGTGGTCCGAGGGCGTTCCCGCTGCACAGATTCATGCGCCAGGGCCTGCTGCAGACAATGCACTTTGGTTTATTGCGCTATCTCTAATAGCACCCGAGATATCACCAGATACATATTGGATTTTTCCCTGACCCTGACAGTCCGACCCCATGAGACGGTGGTTTTCTCGGCCCCTGGTGGTCCGAGGTCGTTCCCGCTGTACAGATTCATGCGCCAGGGCCTTCTGCAGACAATGCACTTTGGTTTATAGCGCTATCTCTTATAGCACCCGAGATATCACCAGATATATATTGGATTTTTCCCTGACCCTGAGTTTCCGACCCCATGAGACGGTAGTTTTCTCGGCCGCTGGCGGTCCGAGGTCGTTCCCGCTGCACAGATTCATGCGTCAGGACCTTCTGCAGACAATGCACTTTGGTTTATAGCGCTATCTCTTATAGCACCCGAGATATCACCAGATATATATTGGATTTTTCCCTGACCCTGACAGTCCGGCCCCATGAGACGGTAGTTTTTTCGGCCCCTGGTGGTCCGAGGTCGTTCCCGCTGCACCGATTCATTCGCCAGGGCCTCCTATTGATAATTCACTTTAGTTTATTGCACTATCTCTAATAGCACCCGAGATATCACCAGATATATATCGGATTTTTCCCTGACCATGACAGTCCGGCCCCATTAGACGGTGATTTTCTCGGCCCCTGGTGGTCCGAGGTCGTTCCCGCTGCACAGATTCATGCGCCAGGGCTTCCTACAGACAATGCACTTTGATTTATTGCGCTTTCTGTAATAGCACCTGAGATATCACCAGATATATATCGGATTTTTCCCTGACCCTGACAGTCCGGCCCCTATGAGACGGTAGTTTCCTCGCCCCTGGTCGTCCGAGGTCGTAGCCGCTGCACAGATTCATGCGCCAGGGAATCCTACAGACAATATACTTTGATTTATTGCGCTATCTGTAATAGCACCCGAGATATCACCAGATATATATTGGATTTTTCCCTGACCCTGAGTGTCCGGCCCCATTAGACGGTGATTTTCTCGGACCCTGGTGGTCCGAGGTCGTTCCCGCTGCACAGATTCATGCGCTAGGGCCTCCTGCAGACAATGTATTTTGATTTATTGCGCTATCTCTAATAGCACCCGAGATATCACCAGATATATAATGGATTTTTCCCTGACCCAGACAGTCCGGCCCCATGGGACGGTGATTTTCTCGGCCCCTGGTGGTCCGAGGTCGATCCCGCAGCACAGATTCATGCGCTAGGTTCTTCTGCAGACAATGCACTTTGATTTATTGCGCTATCTCTAATAGCACCCAAGATATCACCAGATATATATTGGATTTTTCCCTGACCCTGAGTGCCCGGCTCCATGTTTCGGTGGTTTTCTCGACCCCTGGTGGTCCGAGGTCGATCCCGCTGCACAGATTCATGCGCTAGGGCCTCCTGCAGACAATGCACTTTGATTTATTGCGCTATCTCTAATAGCACCCGAGATATCACCAGATATATAATGGATTTTTCCCTGACCCAGACAGTCCGGCCCCATGAGACGGTGATTTTCTCGGCCCCTGGTGGTCCGAGGTTGATCCCGCTGCACAGATTCATGCGCCAGGGCTTCCTACAGACAATGCACTTTGATTTATTGCGCTTTCTGTAATAGCACCAGAGATATCACCATATATATATTGGATTTACCCCTGACCCTGAGTGTCCGGCCCCATGTGACGGTGGTTTTCTCGGCCCCTGGTGGTCCGAGGTCGTTCCCGCTGCACAGATTCATGCGCCAGGGCCCCCTGCATATAATTCACTTTGATTTATTGCGCCATCTGTAATAGCTCCCGAGATATCACCATATATATATTGGATTTTTCCCTGACCCTGAGTGTCCGGCCCCATTAGACGGTGATTTTCTCGGCCCCTGGTCGTCCGAGGTCGTTCCCGCTGCACAGATTCATGCGCTAGGGCCTCCTGCAGACAATGTATTTTGATTTATTGCGCTATCTCTAATAGCACCCGAGATATCACCAGATATATAATTGATTTTTCCCTGACCCAGACAGTCCGGCCCCATGGGACGGTGATTTTCTCGGCGCGTGGTGGTCCGAGGTCGTTCCTGCTGCACAGATTCATTCGCCAGTGCCTCCTATAGACAATGCACTTTGATTTATTGCGCTATATCTAATAGCACCCGAGATATCACCAGATATATATCGGATTTTTCCCTGACCCTGACAGTCCGGCCCCATGAGACGGTGATTTTCTCGGCCCCTGGTGGTCCGAGGTCTATCCCGCTGCACAGATTCATGCGCCAGGGCCTCCTACAGACAATGCACTTTGATTCATTTCGCTATCTCTAATAGCACCCGAGATATCATCATATATATATTGGATTTTCCCCTGACCCTGAGCGTCCGGCCCCATGAGACGGTGGTTTTCACGGCCCCTGGTGGTCCGAGGTCGATCCCGCTACGCAGATTCATGCACCAGGGCCTCCTACAGACAATGCACTTTGATTTATTGCGCAATCTGTAATACCACCCGAGATATCACCAGATATATATTAGATTTTTCCCTGACCCTGACAGTCCGGTCCCATGAGACGGTGGTTTTCTCGGCCCCTGGTGGTCCGAGGTCGTGCCCGCTGCACAGATTCATGCGCCTGGGCCTCCTGCAGACAACGCACTTTGATTTATTGCGCTATCTATAATAGCACCCGAGATATCACCAGATAGATATTGGATTTTTCCCAGACCCTGTCAGTCCTGCCCCATGAGACGGTGATTTTCTCGGCCCCTGGTGGTCCGAGGTCCTTCCCGCTGCACAGATTCGTGCGCCAGGGCCTCCTGCAGACAATGCACTTTGATTTATTGCGCTATCTATAATAGCACCCGAGATATCACCAGATAGATATTGGATTTTTCCCAGACCCTGTCAGTCCTGCCCCATGAGACGGTGATTTTCTCGGCCCCTGGTGGTCCCAGGTCGTTCCCGCTGCACAGATTCGTGCGCCAGGGCCTCCTGCAGACAATGCACTTTGATTTATTGCGCTATCTATAATAGCACCCGAGATATCACCAGATAGATATTGGATTTTTCCCTGACCCTGTCAGTCCTGCCCCATGAGCCGGTGATTTTCTCGGCCCCTGGTGGTCCGAGGTCGTTCCCGCTGCACAGATTCATGCGCCAGGGCCTCCTGCAGACAATGCACTTTGATTTATTGCGCTATCTATAATAGCACCCGAGATATCACCAGATAGATATTGGATTTTTCCCAGACCCTGTCAGTCCTGCCCCATGAGACGGTGATTTTCTCGGCCCCTGGTGGTCCCAGGTCGTTCCCGCTGCACAGATTCATACCCTAGGGCCTCCTGCAGACAATGCACTTTGATATATTGCGCTATCTGTAATAGCACCCGAGATATCACCAGATATATATTGGATTTTTCACTGACCCTGAGTGTCAGACCCCATGAGACGGCGGTTTTCTCGACCCCTGGTGGTCCGAGGTCGATCCCGCTGCACAGATTGATGCGCCAGGGCCTCCTACAGACAATACCCTTTGGTTTATTGCGCTATCTCTAATAGCACCTGAGATATCACCACATATATATTGGATTTTTCCCTGACCCGGAGTCTCCGACCCCATGAGACGGTGGTTTTCTCGGCCCCTGGTGGTACGAGGTCGTTTCCGCTGCACAGATTCATGCGCCAGGGCTTCCTACAGACAATGCACTTTGGTTTATTGCGCTATCTCTAATAGCACCCGAGATATCACCAGAGATATATTGGATTTTTCCCTGACCCTGAGTGTCCGGCCCCATGAGACGGTAGTTTTCTCGGCCCCTGGTGGTCCGAGGTCGTTCCCGCTGCGCAGATTCATGCGCCAGGGCCTCCTACAGACAATGCACTTTGATTTATTACGCTATCTCTAATAGCAGCCGAGATATCACCACATATATATTGGATTTTTCCCTGACCCAGACAGTCCGGCCCCATGTGTCGATGGTTTTCTCGGTCCCTCGTGGTCCGAGGTCGATCCCGCTGAACAGATTCATGCGCCTGGGCTTCCTGCAGACAATTCACTTTGATTTATTGCGCTATCTCTAATAGCACCCGAGATATCACCAGATATATATCGGATTTTTCCCTGACCCTGACAGTCCGGCCTCATGAGACGGTGATTTTCTCGGCCCCTGGTGGTCCGAGGTAGATCCCGCTGCACAGATTCATGCGCCAGGGCCTCCTACACACAATGCACTTTGATTTATGGCGCTTTCTGTAATAGCACCAGAGATATCACCATATATATATTGGATTTACCCCTGACCCTGAGTGTCCGGCCCCATGTGACGGTGGTTTTCTCGGCCCCTGGTGGTCCGAGGTCGTTCCCGCTGCACAGATTCATGCGCCAGGGCCTCCTACAGACAATGCACTTTGGTTTATTGCGCTATCTCTAATAGCACCCGAGGTATCACCAGATATATATTCGATTTTTCCCTGACCCTGACAGTCCGGCCCCATGGGACGGTGATTTTCTCGGCCCCAGGTGGTCCGAGGTTGTTCCAGCTGCACACAATCATGATCCAGGACCTCTTACAGACAATGCACTTTGGTTTATTGCGCTATCTCTAATAGCAGCCGAGATATCACCAGATATATATTCGATTTTTCCCTGACCCTGACAGTCCGGCCCCATGGGACGGTGATTTTCTCGGCCCCAGGTGGTCCGAGGTTGTTCCCGCTGCACACAATCATGAGCCAGGACCTCTTACAGACAATGCACTTTGATTTATTGCGCTATCTGTAATAGCACCCGAGATATCACCAGATTTATATTGGATTTTTCCCTGACCCTGACAGTCCGGCCCCATGAGACGGTAGTTTTCTCGGCCCCTGGTGGTCCTAGGTCGTTCCCACTGCACAGATTCATGCGCCAGGGCCTCCTACAGACAACGCACTTTGACTTATTGCGCTATCTGTAATAGCATCCGAGATATCACCAGATATATATTGGATTTATCCCTGACCCTGCGTGTCCGGCCCTATGCGACGGTAGTTTTCTCGGCCCCTGGCGGTCCGAGGTCGTTCCCGCTGCACAGATTAATTCCCTAGGGCCTCCTGCAGACAATGCACTTTGATATATTGCGCTATCTATAATAGCACCCGAGATATCACCATATATATATTGCATTTTCCCCTGAGACTGAGTGCCCGGCCCCATGTATCGGTGGTTTTCTCGACCCTTGGCGGTCCGAGGTCGATCCCGCTGCACAGATTCATGCGCTAGGGCCTCCTGCAGGCAATGCCCTTTTGTTTATTGCGCTATCTCTAATAGCACCTGAGATATCACCACATATATATTGGATTTTCCCCTGACCCTGAGTGTCCGACCCCATGAGACTGTGGTTTTCTCGGCCCCTGGGGGTCCGAGGTCGTTCCCGCTGCACAGATTCATGCGCCAGGGCCTCCTACAGACAATGCCCTTTGGTTTATTGCGCTATCTCTAATAGCACCTGAGATATCACCACATATATATTGGATTTTCCCCTGACCCTGAGTGTCCGACACCATGAGACGGTGGTTTTCTCGGCCCCTGGTGGTCCGAGGTCGTTCCCGCTGAACAGATTCATGTGCCAGGGCCTCCTGCAGACAATGCACTTTGATTTATTTCGCTATCTCTAATAGCACCCGAGATATCACCAGATATATATTGGATTTTTCCTTGACCCTGACAGTCCGGCCCCATGTGTTGATGGTTTTGTCGGTCCCTCGTGGTCCGAGGTCGATCCCGCTGCACAGATTCATGCGCCAGGGCCCCCTGCAGATAATTCACTTTGATTTACTGCACTATCTCTAATAGCACCCGAGATATCACCAGATATATATCGGATTTTTCCCTGACCCTGAGTGTCCGACCCCATGAGACGGTGGTTTTCTCGGTCCCTGATGGTCCGAGGTCGTTCCCGCTCCACAGATTCATGCGCCAGGGCCTCCTGCAGACAATGCACTGTGATTTATTTCGCTATCTCTAATAGCACCCGAGATATCACCAGATATATATTGGATTTTTCCCTGACCCTGAGTGCCCGGCCCCATGTTTCGGTGGTTTTCTCGACCCCTGGTGGTCCGAGGTCGATCCCGCTGCACAGATTCATGCGCCAGGGCCCCCTGCATATAATTCAATTTGATTTATTGCGCTATCTGTAATAGCACCCGAGATATCACCAGATATATATTGGATTTTTCACTGACCCTGAGTGTCAGACCCCATGAGACGGCGGTTTTCTCGAACCCTGGTGGTCCGAGGTCGATCCCGCTGCACAGATTCATGCGCCAGGGCCTCCTACAGACAATGCCCTTTGGTTTATTGCGCTATCTCTAATAGCACCTGAGATATCACCAGATATATATCGGATTTTTCCACGACCCTGAGAGTCCGGCCGCATGAGACGGTGATTTTCTCGGCCCCTGGTGGTCCGAGGTCGATCCCGCTGCACAGCTTCAGGCGCCAGGGCCTCCTACAGACAATGCACTTTGATTTATTACGCTATCTCTAATAGCAGCCGAGATATCACCACACATATATTGGATTTTTCCCTGACCCAGACAGTCCGGCCCCATGTGTCGATGGTTTTCTCGGTCCCTCGTGGTCCGAGGTCGATCCCGCTGAACAGATTCATGCGCCAGGGCCTCCTGCAGACAATGCACTTTGATTTATTGCGCTATCTGTAATAGCACCCGAGATATCACCAGATTTATATTGGATTTTACACTGACCCTGAGTGTCAGACCCCATGAGACGGTGATTTTCTCGGCCCCTGGTGGTCCGAGGTCGATCCCGCTGAACGGATTCTTGCGCCAAGGCTTCCTGCAGACAATTCACTTTGGTTTATTGCGCTATGTGTAATAGCACCCGAGATATCACCAGATATATGCTGGATTTTTAAATGATCTTGGGTGACGGATTCCGAATATCTGTAATTTTCTCGGCCCCTGGTGCTCCGAAGTCGATCCCGCTGCACAGATTCATGCGCCAGGGCCTCCTACAGACAATGCACTTTGATTTATTGCTCTATCTATAATAGCACCCGAGATATCACCAGATAGATATCGGATTTTTCCCTGACCCTGAGTGTCCGGCCCCATGTGTTGATGGTTTTCTCGGTCCCTCGTGGTCCGAGGTCGATCCCGCTACCAAAGATTCATGCACCAAGGCCTCCTGCAGACAATGCACTTTGATTTATTGCGCTATCTGTAATAGCGCCCGAGATATCACCAGATTTATATTGGATTTTTCCCTGACCCGGAGTCTCCGACCCCATGAGACGGTGGTTCTCTCGGCCCCTGGTGGTAAGAGGTCGTTTCCGCTGCACAGATTCATGCGCCAGCGCTTCCTACAGACAATGCACTTTGATTTATTGCGCTATCTCTAATAGCACCCGAGATATCACCAGATATATATCGGATTTTTCCCTGACCCTGACAGTCCGGCCCCATGAGACGGTGATTTTCTCGGCCCCTGGTGGTCCGAGGTAGATCCCGCTGCACAGATTCATGCGCCAGGGCCTCCTACAGACAATGCACTTTGATTTATTGCGCTTTCTGTAATAGCACCAGAGATATCACCATATATATATTGGATTTACCCCTGACCCTGAGTGTCCGGCCCCATGTGACGGTGGTTTTCTCGGCCCCTGGTGGTCCGAGGTCGTTCCCGCTGCACAGATTCATGCGCTAGGGCCTCCTGCAGACAATGTATTTTTATTTATTGCGCTATCTCTAATAGCAGCCGAGATATCACCAGATATATATTCGATTTTTCCCTGACCCTGACAGTCCGGCCCCATGGGACGGTGATTTTCTCGGCCCCAGGTGGTCCGAGGTTGTTCCCGCTGCACACAATCATGAGCCAGGACCTCTTACAGACAATGCACTTTGATTTATTGCGCTATCTGTAATAGCACCCGAGATATCACCAGATTTATATTGGATTTTTCCCTGACCCTGACAGTCCGGCCCCATGAGACGGTAGTTTTCTCGGCCCCTGGTGGTCCTAGGTCGTTCCCACTGCACAGATTCATGCGCCAGGGCCTCCTACAGACAATGCACTTTGACTTATTGCGCTATCTGTAATAGCATCCGAGATATCACCAGATATATATTGGATTTATCCCTGACCCTGATTGTCCGGCCCTATGCGACGGTAGTTTTCTCGGACCCTGGTGGTCCGAGGTCGTTCCCGCTGGAAAGATTCATGCGCCAGGGCCTCCTACAGACAATGCCCTTTGGTCTATTGCGCTATCTCTAATAGCACCTGAGATATCACCACATATATATTGGATTTTCCCCTGACCCTGAGTGTCCGACCCCATGAGACGGTGGTTTTCTCGGCCCCTGGTGGTCCGAGGTCGTTCCCGCTGGACAGATTCATGCGCCAGGGCCTCCTACAGACAATGCCCTTTGGTCTTTGCGCTATCTCTAATAGCACCCGAGATATCACCACATATATATTGGATTTTCCCCTGACCCTGAGTGTCCGACCCCATGAGACGGTGGTTTTCTCGGCCCCTGGTGGTCCGAGGTCGTTCCCGCTTCTCACATTCATGCGCCAGGGCCTCCTGCAGACAATGCACTTTGATTTATTTCGTTATCTCTAATAGCACCCGCGATATCACCAGATATATATTGGATTTTTCCTTGACCCTGACAGTCCGCCGCCATGTGTCGATGGTTTTCTCGGTCCCTCGTGGTCCGAGGTCGTTCCCGCTGCACAGATTCATGCGCCAGGGCCTCCTACAGACAATGCACTTTGATTTATTTCGCTATCTCTAATAGCACCCGAGATATCACCAAATATATATTGGAGTTTTCCCTGACCCAGACAGTCCGGCCCCATGTGTCGATGGTTTTCTCGGTCCCTCGTGGTCCGAGGTCGATCCCGCTGAACAGATTCATGCGCCTGGCCTTCCTGCAGACAATTCACTTTGATTTATTGCGCTATCTCTAATAGCACCCGAGATATCACCAGATATATATCGGATTTTTCCCTGACCCTGACAGTCCGGCCTCATGAGACGGTGATTTTCTCGGCCCCTGGTGGTCCGAGGTAGATCCCGCTGCACAGATTCATGCGCCAGGGCCTCCTACAGACAATGCACTTTGTTTATTGCGCTTTCTGTAATAGCACCAGAGATATCACCATATATATATTGGATTTACCCCTGACCCTGAGTGTCCGGCCCCATGAGACTGTGGTTTTCTCGGCCCCTGGTGGTCCGAGGTCGTTCCCGTTGCACAGATTCATGCGCCAGGGCCTCCTGCAGATAATTCACTTTGGTTTATTGCGCTATCTCTAATAGCACCCGAGATATCACCAGATATATATTGGATTTTTCCCTGACCCTGACAGTCCGGCCCCATGAGACGGTGATTTTCTCGGCCCCTTGTGGTCCGAGGTCGTCCCCGCTGCACAGATTCATGCGCCATGGCCTCCTACAGACAATGCACTTTGATTTATTGCGCTATCTGTAATAGCACCCGAGATATCACCAGATTTATATTGGATTTTTCCCCTGACCCTGAGTGTCCGGCCCCATGAGACGGTGGTTTTCTCGGCCCCTGGTGGTCCGAGGTCGTTCCTGCTGCACAGATTCATGCGTCAGGGCTTCCTGCAGACAATGCACTTTAGTTTCCTGCGCTATCTCTAATAGCACCCGAGATATCACCAGATATATATTGGATTTTTCCATGTCCCTGAGTGTCCGGCCCCATGAGACGGTGATTTTCTCGGCCCCTTGTGGTCCGAGGTCGTTCCCGCTGCACAGAATCATGCGCCATGGCTTCCTGCAGACAATGCACTTTGATTTATTGGGCTATCTCTAATAGCACCCGAGATATCACCAGATATATGCTGGATTTTTACATGACCCTGAGTGTCCGGCCCCATGAGATTGTGGTTTTCTCGGCCCCTGGTGGTCCGAGGTCGTTCCCGTTGCACAGATTCATGCGCCAGGGCCTCCTGCAGATAATTCACTTTGGTTTATTGCGCTATCTCTAATAGCACCCGAGATATCACCAGATATATATTTGATTTTCCCCTGACCCTGAGTGTCCGGCCCCATGAGACTGTGGTTTTCTCGGCCACTGGTGGTCCGAGGTCGTTCCCGCTGCACAGATTCATGCGCCAGGGCCTCCTACAGACAATGCACTTTGATTTATTTCGCTATCTGTAATAGCACCAGAGATATCACCAGATATATATTGGATTTTACCCTGACCCTGAGTGTCCGGCCCTATGAGACGGTGGTTGTCTCGGCCCCTGGAGGTCCGAGGACGTTCCCGCTGCCCAGATTCATGCGCCAGTGCCTCCTGCAGATAATTCACTTTGGTTTACTGCGCTATCTCTAATAGTACCCGAGATATCACCAGATACATATTGGATTTTTTCCTGACCCTGAGTGTCCGACCCCATGAGACTGTGGTTTTCTCTGCCGATGGCGGTCCGAGGTCGTTCCCGCTGCACGGATTCATGCACCAGGGCCTCCTACAGACAATGCACTTTGATTTATTGCGCTATCTCTAATAGCACCCGAGATATCACCAGATATATATTGGATTTTCCCCTGACCCTGAGTGTCCGGCCCCATGAGACTGTGGTTTTCTCGTCCCCTGGTTGTCCGAGGTCGTTCCCACTGCACAGATTCAAGCGCCAGGGCCTCCTACAGGCAATGCATTTTGATTTATTGCGCTATCTGTAATAGCACCCGAGATATCACCAGATATATGCTGGATTTTTACATGACGTTGGGTGACGGATTCCGAATATCAGTAATTTTCTCTGCCCCTGGTGGTCCGAGGTCGTTCCTGCTACACAGATTCATTCGCCAGTGCCTCCTACAGACAATGCACTTTGATTTATTGCGCTATCTGTAATAGCACCCGAGATATCACCAGATATATATTGGATTTTTCCCTGACCATGAGAGTCCGGCCCAATGAGACGGTGGTTTTATCGGCCCCTGGTGGTCCGAGGTCGTTGCCACTGCACAGATTCATGCGCCAGGGCCTCCTACAGACAATGCACTTTGATTTATTGCGCTATCTGTAATAGCACCCGAGATATCACCAGATATATATTGGATTTTTGCCTGACCCTGAGTTCTCGGCCCCACGAGACTGTGGTTTTCTCGGCCCCTGGTGGTCCGAGGTCGTTCCCGCTGCACAGATTCATGTGTCAGGGCCTCCGGCAGACAATGCCCTTTGATTTATCGCGCTATCTCTAATGGCACCCGATATATCACCAGATATATAATGGATTTTTCGCTGACCCTGAGTGTCCGGCCCAATGAGACGTTGGTTTTCTCGGCCCCTGGTCGTCCGAGGTCGTTCCCGCTGCGCAGAATCATGCGCCACGGCTTCCTGCAGATAATTCACTTTGTTTTATTGCGCTATCTCTAATGGCACCCGAGATATCACCAGATGTATATTGGATTTTTCCCCGACCCTGAGTGTCCGGCCCTATGAGACGGTGGTTTTCTCGGCCCTGGTGGTCCGAGGTCGTCCCCGCTGCACAGATTCATGCGCCAGGGCCTCCTACAGACAATGCACTCTGGTTTATTGCGCTATCTGTAATAGCACCCGAGATATCACCAGATATATGCTGGATTTTTACATGATCTTGGGTGACGGATTCCGAATATCTGTAATTTTCTCGGCCCCTGGTGGTCCGAGGTCGTTCCTGCTGCACAGATTCATTCGCCAGTGCCACCTACAGACAATGCACTTTGATTTATTGCGCTATCTCTAATAGCACCCGAGATATCACCAGATATATATTGGATTTTCCCCTGACCCTGAGTGTCCGGCCCCATGAGACTGTGGTTTTCTCGGCCACTGGTGGTCCGAGGTCGTTCCCGCTGCACAGATTCATGCGCCAGGGCCTCCTACAGACAATGCACTTTGATTTATTTCGCTATCTGTAATAGCACCAGAGATATCACCAGATATATATTGGATTTTACCCTGACCCTGAGTGTCCGGCCCTATGAGACGGTGGTTGTCTCGGCCCCTGGTGGTCCGAGGTCGTTCCCTCTGCACAGATTCATGCGCTAGGGACTCTGCAGACAATGCACTTTGATTTATTGCGCTATCTCTAATAGCACCCGAGATATCACCAGATATATATTGGATTTTTCACTGACCCTGAGTGTCCGGCCCCATGAGACGGCAGTTTTCTCGGTCCCTGGTGGTCCGAGGTCGTTCCCGCTGCACAGATTCATGCGCTAGGGCCTCCTGCAGGCAATGCACTTTGATTTATTGCGCTATCTGTAATAGCACCCGAGATATCACCAGATATATATTGGATTTTTCCCTGACCTTGTCAGTCCGACCCCATGAGACGGTGGTTTTCTCGGCCCCTGGTGGTCCGAGGTCGTTCCCGCTGCACCGATTCATGCGCCGGGGCCCCCTGCAGATAATTCACTTTGGTTTATTGCGCTATCTCTAATAGCACCCGAGATATCACCAGATATATATTGGGTTTTTCCCCGACCCTGAGTGCCCGGCCCCATGTGTCGGTGGTTTTCTCGGCCCCTGGTGCTCCGTGGTCGATCTCGCTGCACAGATTCATGCGCTAGGGCCTCCTGCAGAAAATGCACTCTGATTTATTGCGCTATCTGTAATAGCACCCGAGATATCACCAGGTGTATATTGGATTTTTCCCTGACCCAGAGTGCCCGGCCCCATGTGTCGGTGGTTTTCTCGGCCCCTGGTGGTCCGTGGTCGTTCCCTCTGCACAGATGCATGCGCCAGGGACTCCTGCCGATAATTCACTTTGGTTTATTGGGCTATCTCTAATAGCACCCGAGTTATCACCAGATATATATTGGATTTTCCCCTGACCATGAGTGTCCGGCCCCATGAGACGGTGGTTCCCTCGGCCCCTGGTGGTCCGAGGTCGTTCCCGATGCACAGATTCATGCGCCAGGGCCTCCTACAGACAATGCACATTGATTTATTGCGCAATCTGTAATAGCACCCGAGATATCACCAGATATATATTGGATGTTTCCATGACCCTGACAGTCCGGCCCCATGTGTCGATGGTTTTCTCGGTCCCTCGTGGTCCGAGGTCGATCCCGCTGCACAGACTCATGCGCCAGTGCCCCCTGCAGATAATTCACTTTGATTTATTGCGCTATCTCTAATAGCACCCGAGATATCACCAGATATATATTGGATTTTTCCCTGACCCTGACAGTCCGGCCCCATGAGACGGTGATTTTCTCGGCCCCTGGTGGTCCGAGGTCGTTCCCGCTGCACAGATTCATGCGCCAGGGCCTCCTACAGACAATGCACTTTGATTTATTGCGCTATCTATAATAGCACCCGAGATATCACCAGATATATATTGGATTTGTCACTGACCCTGAGTGTCCGACCCAATGAGACGGTGGTTTTCTCGGCCCCTGGCGGTCCGATGTCGTTCCTGCTGCACAGATTCATGCGCCAGGGCTTCCTGCAGACAATGCACTTTAGTTTCCTGCGCTATCTCTAATAGCACCCGAGATATCACCAGATATATATTGGATTTTTCCATGACCCTGAGTGTCCGGCCCCATGAGACGGTCGTTTTCTCTGCCCCTGGTGGTCCGAGGTCGTTCCCGCTGCACAGATTCATGCGCCAGGGCCTCCTACCGACAATGCACTTTGATTTATTGCGCTATCTGTAATAGCAGCCGAGATATCACCAGATATATGTTGGATTTTTCCCTGACCCTGAGTGTCCGGCCCCATGTGACGGTGGTTTTCTCGGACCCTGGTGGTCCGAGGTCGTTCCCGCTGCACAGATGCATGCACCAGGGCCTCCTGCAGATAATTCACTTTGGATTATTGCGCTATCTCTAATAGCACCCGAGATATCACCAGATATATATTGGATTTTCCCCTGACCCTGAGTGTCCGGCCCCATGATACTGTGGTTTTCTCGGCCCCCTGGTAGTCCGAGGTCGATCCCGCTGCACAGATTCATGCGCCAGGGCCTCCTACAGACAATGCACTTTGATTTATTGCGCTATCTATAATAGCACCCGAGATATCACCAGATATATATTGGATTTGTCACTGACCCTGAGTGTCCGACCCAATGAGACGGTGGTTTTCTCGGCCCCTGGCGGTCCGAGGTCGTTCCCGCTGCACAGATTCATGCGCCAGGGCTTCCTGCAGACAATGCACTTTAGTTTCCTGCGCTATCTCTAATAGCACCCGAGATATCACCAGATATATATTGGATTTTTCCATGACCCTGAGTGTCCGGCCCCATGAGACGGTCGTTTTCTCTGCCCCTGGTGGTCCGAGGTCGTTCCCGCTGCACAGATTCATGCGCCAGGGCCTCCTACAGACAATGCACTCTGATTTATTGCGCTATCTGTAATAGCACCAGAGATATCACCATATATATATTGCATTTTTCCCTGACCCTGACAGTCCGGCCCCATGAGACTGTGGTTTTCTCGGCCCCTGGTGGTCCAAGGTCGCTCGCGCTGCACAGATTCATGCGCCAGGGCCTCCCGCAGACAATGCACTTTTATTTATTGCGCTATCTCTAATAGCACCCGAGATATCATCAGATACATCCTGGGTTTTTACATGACCTTGGGTGTCCGGCGCCATGTGTCGGTGGTTTTCTCGGCCCCTGGTGGTCCGTTGTCGTTCCCGCTGCACAGATTCATGCCCCAGGGCCCGCTGCAGATAATTCACTTTGGTTTAGTGCGCTATCTGTAAGAGAACCCTCGATATCACCAGATATATATTGGATTTTTCCCTGACCCTGAGTGTCCGGCCCCATGAGACGGTAGTTTTCTCGGCCCCTGGTGGTCCGAGGTCGTTCCCGCTGCATAGATTCATGCGCTAGGGCCTCCTGCAGACAATGCACTTTGATTTATTGCGCTATCTGTAATAGCACCCGAGATATCAGCATATATATAATGGATTTTTCTCTGACCCTGACAGTCCGGCCCCATGAGACGATGATTTTCTCGGCCCCTGGTGGTCCGAGGACGATCCCGCTGCACAGATTCATGCCCCAGGGCCTCCTGCAGACAATGCACTTTGGTTTATTGCGCTATCTCTAATAGCACCCGAGATATCACCAGATATATATTGGATTTTTCCCTGACCCTGACAGTCCGGCCCCATGAGACGGTGGTTTTCTCGACACCTGGGGGTCCGTGGTCGTTCCCGCTGCACAGATTCATGCGCCAGGGCCTTCTACAGACAATGCACTTTGATTTATTGCGCTATCTGTAATAGCACCCGAGATATCACCACATATATATTGGATTTTTCCCCTGACCCTGAGTGTCCGGCCCCATGAGACGGTGGTTTTCTCGGCCCCTGGTGGTCCGAGGTCGTTCCCGCTGCACAGATTCATGCGCCAGGGCCTGCTATAGATAATTCACTTTGGTTTATTGCGCTATCTCTAATAGCACCCGAGATATCACCAGATATATGTTGGATTTTTCCCTGACCCTGGGTGTCCGGCCCCATGAGACGGTAGTTTTCTCGGCCCCTGGTGGTCCGAGGTCATTCCCGCAGCACAGATTCATGCGCCAGGGCCTGCTATATATAATTCACTTTGGTTTATTGCGCTATCTCTAATAGCACCCGAGATATCACCAGATATATGTTGGATTTTTCCCTGACCCTGGGTGTCCGGCCCCATGAGACGGTAGTTTTCTCGGCCCCTGGTGGTCCGAGGTCGTTCCCGCTGTACAGATTCATGCGCCAGGGCCTCCTGCAGACAATGCACTTTGGTTTATTGAGCTATCTCTAATAGCACCCGAGATATCACCAGATATATATTGGATTTTTCCCTGACCCTGACAGTCCGGCCACATGAGACGGTAGTTTTCTCGGCCCCTGGTGGTCCGAGGTCGTTCCCGCTGCATAGATTCATGCGCTTGGGCCTCCTGCAGACAGTTCACTTTGATTTATTGCGCTATCTGTAATAGCACCCGAGATATCACCACATATATATTGGATTTTCCCCTGACTCTGAGTGTCCGGCCCCATGAGACGCTGGTTTTCTCGGACCCTGGTGATCCGAGGTCGTTCCCGCTGCACAGATTCAGGTGTCAGGGCCTCCGGCAGACAATGCACTTTGATTTATCGCGCTATCTCTAATGGCACCCGATATATCACCAGATATATAATGGATTTTTCCCTGACCCTGAGTGTCCGACCCCATGAGACGTTGGTTTTCTCGGCCCCTGGTCGTCCGAGGTCGTTCCCGCTGCGGAGAATCATGCGCCACGGCTTCCTGCAGATAATTCACTTTGTTTTATTGCGCTATCTGTAATAGCACCCGAGATATCACCAGATATATATTGGATTTTTCCCTGACCATGAGAGTCCGGCCCCATGAGACGGTGGTTTTATCGGCCCCTGGTGGTTCGAGGTCGATCCCGCTGCACAGATTCATGCGCCAGGGCCTCCTACAAGCAATGCACGTTGGTTTATTGCGCTATCTGTAATAGCACCCGAGATATCACCAGATATATATTGGATTTTTGCCTGACCCTGAGTTCTCGGCCCCACGAGACTGTGGTTTTCTCGGCCCCTGGTGGTCCGAGGTCGTTCCCGCTGCACAGATTCATGTGTCAGGGCCTCCGGCAGACAATGCACTTTGATTTATCGCGCTATCTCTAATGGCACCCGATATATCACCCGATATATAATGGATTTTTCTCTGACCCTGAGTGTCCGGCCCAATGAGACGTTGGTTTTCTCGGCCCCTGGTCGTCCGAGGTCGTTCCCGCTGCACAGAATCATGCGCCACGGCTTCCTGCAGATAATACACTTTGGTTTATTGCGCTATCTCTAATGGCACCCGAGATATCACCAGATGTATATTGGATTTTTCCCCGACCCTGAGTGTCCGGCCCCATGAGACGGTGGTTTTCTCGGCCCTGGTGGTCCGAGGTCGTCCCCGCTGCACAGATTCATGCGCCAGGGCCTCCTACAGACAATGCACTTTGGTTTATTGCGCTATCTGTAATAGCACCCGAGATATCACCAGATATATGCTTGATTTTTACATGATCTTGGGTGACGGATTCCGAATATCTGTAATTTTCTCGGCCCCTGGTGGTCCGAGGTCGTACCTGCTGCACAGATTCATTCGCCAGTGCCTCCTACAGACAATGAACTTTGATTTATTGCGCTATCTCTAATAGCACCCGAGATATCACCAGATATATGCTGGATTTTTACGTGACCCTGAGTGTCCGGCCCCATGAGACGGTGGTTTTCTCGGCCCTGGTGGTCCGAGGTCGTCCCCGCTGCACAGAATCATGCGCCAGGGCTTCCTGCAGACAATGCACTTTGGTTTATTGCGCTATCTCTAATAGCACCCGAGATATCACCAGATATATATTGGATTTTCCGCTGACCCTGAGTGTCCGGCCCCATGAGATGGTGGTTTTCTCGGCCCCTGGTGATCCGATGTCGTTCCCGCTGCACAGATTCATGTGCCAGGGCCTCTTGCAGATAATTCACTTTGGTTTATTGCGCTATCTGTAATAGCACCCGAGATATCACCAGATATATATTGGATTTTTCCCTGACCATGAGAGTCCGGCCCCATGAGACGGTGGTTTTATCGGCCCCTGGTGGTTCGAGGTCGATCCCGCTGCACAGATTCATGCGCCAGGGCCTCCTACAAGCAATGCACGTTGGTTTATTGCGCTATCTGTAATAGCACCCGAGATATCACCAGATATATATTGGATTTTTGCCTGACCCTGAGTTCTCGGCCCCACGAGACTGTGGTTTTCTCGGCCCCTGGTGGTCCGAGGTCGTTCCCGCTGCACAGATTCATGTGTCAGGGCCTCCGGCAGACAATGCACTTTGATTTATCGCGCTATCTCTAATGGCACCCGACATATCACCAGATATATAATGGATTTTTCTCTGACCCTGAGTGTCCGGCCCAATGAGACGTTGGTTTTCTCGGCCCCTGGTCGTCCGAGGTCGTTCCCGCTGCACAGAATCATGCGCCACGTCTTCCTGCAGATAATTCACTTTGGTTTATTGCGCTATCTCTAATGGCACCCGAGATATCACCAGATGTATATTGGATTTTCCCCGACCCTGAGTGCCCGGCCCCATGTGTCGGTGGTTTTCTCGGCCACTGGTGGTCCGAGGTCGTTCCCGCTGCACAGATTCATGCGCCAGGGCCTCCTACAGACAATGCACTTTGATTTATTTCGCTATCTGTAATAGCACCAGAGATATCACCAGATATATATTGGATTTTACCCTGACCCTGAGTGTCCGGCCCTATGAGACGGTGGTTGTCTCGGCCCCTGGAGGTCCGAGGCCGTTCCCTCTGCCCAGATTCATGCGCCAGTGCCTCCTGCAGATAATTCACTTTGGTTTACTGCGCTATCTCTAATAGTACCCGAGATATCACCAGATACATATTGGATTTTTTCCTGACCCTGAGTGTCCGACCCCATGAGACTGTGGTTTTCTCTGCCGATGGCGGTCCGGGGTCGTTCCCGCTGCACGGATTCATGCACCAGGGCCTCCTACAGACAATGCACTTTGATTTATTGCGCTATCTCTAATAGCACCCGAGATGTCATCAGATACATCCTGGATTATTACATGACCTTGGGTGTCCGGCACCATGTGTCGGTGGTTTTCTCGGCCCCTGGTGGTCCGAGGTCGTTCCCGCTGCACAGAATCATGCGCCAGGGCTTCCTGCAGACAATGCACTTTGGTTTATTGCGCTATTTCTAATAGCACCCTAGATATCACCAGATATATATTGGATTTTTCCCTGACCCTGAGTGTCCGGCCCCATGAGACGGTGGTTTTCTCGGCCCCTGGCGGTCCGAGGTCGTTCCCGCTGTACAGATTCATGCGCCAGGGCCCCCTGCAGATAATTCACTTTGGTTTAGTGCGCTATCTGTAAGAGCACCCGAGATATCACCAGATATATATTGGATTTTCCCCTGACCCTGAGTGTCCGGCCCCATGAGACTGTGGTTTTCTCGGCCCCCTGGTGGTCCGAGGTCGATCCCGCTGCACAGATTCATGCGACAGGGCCTCCTACAGACAATGCACTTTGATTTATTGCGCTATCTCTAATAGCACCCGAGATATCACCATATATATATTGCATTTTCCCCTGACCCTGAGTGCCCGGCCCCATGTGTCGGTGGTTTTCTCGGCCCCTGGTGGTCCGAGATCGATCTCGCTGCACAGATTCATGCGCTAGGGCCTCCTGCAGATAATTCCCTTAGGTTTATTGCGCTATCTCTAATAGCACCCGAGATATCATGAGATATATATTGGATTTTTCCCTGACCCTGAGCGTCCGGCCCCATGAGACGGTGGTTTTCTCGGCCCCTGGTGGTCCGAGGTCGTTCCCGTTGCACAGATGCATGCGCCAGGGTCTCCTGCAGATAATTCACTTTGGTTTATTGCGCTGTCTCTAATAGCACCCGAGATATCACCAGATATATATTGGATTTTCCCCTGACCCTGAGTGTCTGGCCCAATGAGACGGTGGTTTTCTCGGCCCCTGGTGGTCCGAGGTCGCTCCCGCTGCACAGATGCATGCAACAGGGCCTCCTGCAGATAATTCACTTTGATTTATCGCGCTATCTCTAATAGCACCCGACATATCACAAGATATATGCTGGATTATTACATGACCTTTGGTGACGGATACCGAATATCTGTAATTTTTTTGGCCCCTGGTGTGCCGACGTCGTTGCTGCTGCACAGATTCATGCGCCAGGGCTTCCTGCAGGCAATGCACTTTGATTTATCGCGCTATCTGTAATAGAACCCGAGATATCACCAGATATATATTGGATTTTTCCCTGACCCTGAGTGTCTGGCCCCATGTGTCGGTGGTATTCTCGGCCCCTGGTGGTCCGATTACGATCCCGCTGCACAGATTCATGCGCTAGGGCCTCCTGCAGACAATGCACTTTGATATATCGCGCTATCTCCAATAGCACCCGAGATATCATCAGATACATCCTGGATTATTACATGACCTTGGGTGTCCGGCACCATGTGTCGGTGGTTTTCTCGGCCCCTGGTGGTCCGAGGTCGCTCCCGCTGCACAGATTCATGCGCCAGGGCCCCCTGCAGATAATTCACTTTGGTTTAGTGCGCTATCTGTAAGAGCACCCGAGATATCACCAGATATATATTGGATTTACCCCTGACCCTGAGTGTCCGGCCCCATGAGACGGTGGTTGTCACGGCCCCTGGTGGTCCGAGGTCGTCCCCGCTGCACAGATTCATGCGCCAGGGCCTCCTACAGACAATGCACATTGATTTATTGCGCTATATGTAATAGCACCCGAGATATCACCAGATATATATTGGATTTTCCCCTGACCCTGAGTGTCCGGCCCCATGAGACGGTGGTTTTCTCGGCCCCTGGTGGTCCGAGGTCGTTCCCTCTGCACAGATTCATGCGCTAGGGCCTCTGCAGACAATGTACTTTGATTTATTGCGCTATCTCTAATAGCACCCGAGATATCACCAGATATATATTGGATTTTTCACTGTCCCTGAGTGTCCGGCCCCATGAGACGGCAGTTTTCTCGGTCCCTGGTGGTCCGAGGTCGTTCCCGCTGCACAGATTCATGCGCTAGGGCCTCCTGCAGGCAATGCACTTTGATTTATTGCGCTATCTGTAATAGCACCCGAGATATCACCAGATATATATTGGATTTTTCCCTGACCCTGTCAGTCCGACCCCATGAGACGGTGGTTTTCTCGGCCCCTGGTGGTCCGAGGTCGTTCCCGCTGCACAGATTCATGCGCCGGGGCCCCCTGCAGATAATTCACTTTGGTTTATTGCGCTATCTCTAATAGCACCCGAGATATCACCAGATATATATTGGGTTTTTCCCCGACCCTGAGTGCCCGGCCCCATGTGTCGGTGGTTTTCTCGGCCCCTGGTGGTTCGTGGTCGATCTCGCTGCACAGATTCATGCGCTAGGGCCTCCTGCAGACAATGCACTTTGATTTATTGCGCTATCTGTAATAGCACCCGAGATATCACCAGGTATATATTGGATTTTTCCCTGACCCAGAGTGCCCGGCCCAATGTGTCGGTGGTTTTCTCGGCCCCTGGTGGTCCGTGGTCGTTCCCTCTGCACAGATGCATGCGCCAGAGACTCCTGCCGATAATTCACTTTGGTTTATTGGGCTATCTCTAATAGCACCCGAGATATCACCAGATATATATTGGATTTTCCCCTGACCATGAGTGTCCGGCCCCATGAGACGGTGGTTCCCTCGGCCCCTGGTGGTCCGAGGTCGTTCCCGATGCACAGATTCATGCGCCAGGGCCTCCTACAGACAATGCACATTGATTTATTGCGCAATCTGTAATAGCACCCGAGATATCACCAGATATATATTGGATGTTTCCATGACCCTGACAGTCCGGCCCCATGTGTCGATGGTTTTCTCGGTCCCTCGTGGTCCGAGGTCGATCCCGCTGCACAGACTGATGCGCCAGTGCCCCCTGCAGATAATTCACTTTGATTTATTGCGCTATCTCTAATAGCACCCGAGATATCACCAGATATATATTGGATTTTTCCCTGACCCTGACAGTCCGGCCCCATGAGACGGTGATTTTCTCGGCCCCTGGTGGTCCGAGGTCGTTCCCGCTGCACAGATTCATGCGCCAGGGCCTCCTACAGACAATGCACTTTGATTTATTGCGCTATCTATAATAGCACCTGAGATATCACCAGATATATATTGGATTTGTCACTGACCCTGAGTGTCCGACCCAATGAGACGGTGGTTTTCTCGGCCCCTGGCGGTCCGAGGTCGTTCCTGCTGCACAGATTCATGCGCCAGGGCTTCCTGCAGACAATGCACTTTAATTTCCTGCGCTATCTCTAATAGCACCCGAGATATCACCAGATATATATTGGATTTTTCCATGACCCTGAGTGTCCGGCCCCATGAGACGGTCGTTTTCTCTGCCCCTGGTGGTCCGAGGTCGTTCCCGCTGCACAGATTCATGCGCCAGGGCCTCCTACAGACAATGCACTTTGATTTATTGCGCTATCTGTAATAGCAGCCGAGATATCACCAGATATATATTGGATTTTTCCCTGACCCTGAGTGTCCGGCCCCATGTGACGGTGGTTTTCTCGGACCCTGGTGGTCCGAGGTCGTTCCCGCTGCACAGATGCATGCACCAGGGCCTCCTGCAGATAATTCACTTTGGATTATTGCGCTACCTCTAATAGCACCCGAGATATCACCAGATATATATTGGATTTTCCCCTGACCCTGAGTGTCCGGCCCCATGAGACTGTGGTTTTCTCGGCCCCCTGGTAGTCCGAGGTCGATCCCGCTGCACAGATTCATGCGCCAGGGCCTCCTACAGACAATGCACTTTGATTTATTGCGCTATCTATAATAGCACCCGAGATATCACCAGATATATGCTGGATTTTTACGTGACCCTGAGTGTCCGGCCCCATGAGACGGTGGTTTTCTCGGCCCTGGTGGTCCGAGGTCGTCCCCGCTGCACAGAATCATGCGCCAGGGCTTCCTGCAGACAATGCACTTTGGTTTATTGCGCTATCTCTAATAGCACCCGAGATATCACCAGATATATATTGGATTTTCCGCTGACCCTGAGTGTCCGGCCCCATGAGATGGTGGTTTTCTCGGCCCCTGGTGATCCGATGTCGTTCCCGCTGCACAGATTCATGTGCCAGGGCCTCTTGCAGATAATTCACTTTGGTTTATTGCGCTATCTGTAATAGCACCCGAGATATCACCAGATATATATTGGATTTTTCCCTGACCATGAGAGTCCGGCCCCATGAGACGGTGGTTTTATCGGCCCCTGGTGGTTCGAGGTCGATCCCGCTGCACAGATTCATGCGCCAGTGCCTCCTACAAGCAATGCACGTTGGTTTATTGCGCTATCTGTAATAGCACCCGAGATATCACCAGATATATATTGGATTTTTGCCTGACCCTGAGTTCTCGGCCCCACGAGACTGTGGTTTTCTCGGCCCCTGGTGGTCCGAGGTCGTTCCCGCTGCACAGATTCATGTGTCAGGGCCTCCGGCAGACAATGCACTTTGATTTATCGCGCTATCTCTAATGGCACCCGACATATCACCAGATATATAATGGATTTTTCTCTGACCCTGAGTGTCCGGCCCAATGAGACGTTGGTTTTCTCGGCCCCTGGTCGTCCGAGGTCGTTCCCGCTGCACAGAATCATGCGCCACGGCTTCCTGCAGATAATTCACTTTGGTTTATTGCGCTATCTCTAATGGCACCCGAGATATCACCAGATGTATATTGGATTTTCCCCGACCCTGAGTGCCCGGCCCCATGTGTCGGTGGTTTTCTCGGCCACTGGTGGTCCGAGGTCGTTCCCGCTGCACAGATTCATGCGCCAGTGCCTCCTGCAGATAATTCACTTTGGTTTACTGCGCTATCTCTAATAGTACCCGAGATATCACCAGATACATATTGGATTTTTTCCTGACCCTGAGTGTCCGACCCCATGAGACTGTGGTTTTCTCTGCCGATGGCGGTCCGGGGTCGTTCCCGCTGCACGGATTCATGCACCAGGGCCTCCTACAGACAATGCACTTTGATTTATTGCGCTATCTCTAATAGCACCCGAGATGTCATCAGATACATCCTGGATTATTACATGACCTTGGGTGTCCGGCACCATGTGTCGGTGGTTTTCTCGGCCCCTGGTGGTCCGAGGTCGTTCCCGCTGCACAGAATCATGCGCCAGGGCTTCCTGCAGACAATGCCCTTTGGTTTATTGCGCTATTTCTAATAGCACCCTAGATATCACCAGATATATATTGGATTTTTCCCTGACCCTGAGTGTCCGGCCCCATGAGACGGTGGTTTTCTCGGCCCCTGGCGGTCCGAGGTCGTTCCCGCTGTACAGATTCATGCGCCAGGGCCCCCTGCAGATAATTCACTTTGGTTTAGTGCGCTATCTGTAAGAGCACCCGAGATATCACCAGATATATATTGGATTTTCCCCTGACCCTGAGTGTCCGGCCCCATGAGACTGTGGTTTTCTCGGCCCCCTGGTGGTCCGAGGTCGATCCCGCTGCACAGAATCATGCGCTAGGGCCTCCTGCAGACAATGCACTTTGATTTATTGCGCTTTCTGTAATAGCACCCGTGATATCACCATATATATATTGGATTTTCCCCTGACACTGAGTGTCCGGCCCCATGAGACTGTGGTTTTCTCGGCCCCTGGACGTCCGAGGTCGTTCCCGCTGCACAGATTCATGCGCCAGGGCCTCCTACAGACAATGCACTTTGATTTATTGCGCTATCTGTAATAGCACCCGAGATATCACCAGATATATATTGGATTTTACCCTGACTCTGAGTGTCTGGCCCCATGAGACGGTCGTTGTCTCGGCCCCTGGAGGTCCGAGGACGTTCCCGCTGCACAGATTCATGCGCCAGGTCCTCCTACAGACAATGCACTTTGGTTTACGGCGCTATCTGTAATAGCACCCGAGATATCACCAGATATATATTGGATTTTACCCTGACCCTGAGTGTCCGGCCCCATGAGACGGTGGTTGTCTCGGCCCCTGGTGGTCCGAGGTCGTTCCCGCTGCACAGATTCATGCGGCAGGGCCTCCTGCAGATAATTCACTTTGGTTTATTGGGCTATCTCTAATAGCACCCGAGATTTCACCAGATATATATTGGATTTTACCCTGACCCTGAGTGTCCGGCCCCATGAGGCGGTCGTTTTCTCGGCCCGTGGTGGTCCGAGGTCGTTCCCGCTGCACAGATTCATGCGCCAGGGCCTCCTGCAGATAATTCACTTTGGTTTATTGCGCTATCTCTAATAGCACCCGAGATATCACCAGATATATATTGGATTTTCCCCTGACCCAGACTGTCCGGCCCCATGAGACTGTGGTTTTCTCGGCTCCTGGTGGTCCGAGGTCGTTGCCGCTACACAGGTTCATGCGCCAGGACCTCCTGCAGACAATGCACTTTGATTTATTGCGCTATCTGTAATAGCACCCGAGATATCACCAGACTTATATTGGATTTTACCCTGACCCTGAGTGTCCGGCCCCATGAGACGGTCGTTTTCTCGGCCCGTGGTGGTCCGAGGTCGTTCAGGCTGCACAGATTCATGCGCCAGGGCCTCCTGCAGATAATTCACTTTGGTTTATTGCGCTATCTCTAATAGCACCCGAGATATCACCAGATATATATTGGATTTTACCCTGACCCTGAGTGTCCGGCCCCATGACACTGTGGTTTTCTCGGCCCCTGGTGGTCCGAGGTCGTTCCCGCTGCACAGATTCATACGCCAGGGCCTCCTACAGACAATGCACTTTGATTTATTGCGCTATCTGTAATAGCACCCGAGATATCACCAGTTATATACTGGATTTTCCCCTGACCCTGAGCGTCCGGCCCCATGAGACTGTGGTTCTCTCGGCCCCTGGTGGTCCGAGGTCGTTGCCGCTGCACAGGTTCATGCGCCAGGGCCACCTACAGACAATGCACTTTGATTTATTGCGCTATCTGTAATAGCACCCGAGATATCACCAGATATATATTGGATTTTACCCTGACCCTGATTGTCCGGCCCCATGAGACGGTCGTTGTCTCGGCCCCTGGAGGTCCGAGGACGTTCCCGTTGCACAGATTCATGCGCCAGGGCCTCCTGCAGATAATTCACTTTGGTTTATTGCGCTATATGTATTAGCACCCGAGATATCACCAGATATATATTGGATTTTCCCCTGACCCTGTGTGTCCGGCCCCATGTGACTGTGGTTTTTTCGGCCCCTGGTGGTCCGAGGTCGTTCCCGTTGCACAGATTCATGCGCCAGGGCCTCCTGCAGATAATTCACTTTGGTTTATTGCGCTATCTCTAATAGCACCCAAGATATCACCAGATATATATTGGATTTTTCCCTGACCCTGAGAGTCCGGCCCCATGAGACTGTGGTTTTCTCGGCCCCTGGTGGTCCGAGGTCGTTCCCTCTGCCCAGATTCATGCGCCAGGGCCTCCTACAAACAACGCACTTTGATTTACTGCGCTATCTGTAATAGCAACCGAGATATCACCAGATATATCCTGGATTTTTCGCTGACCCTGAGCGTCCGGCCCCATGAGACGGTGGTTTTCTCGGCCCCTGGTGGTCCGAGGTCGTTCCCGCTGCACAGATTCATGCGCCAGGGCCTCCTGCAGATAATTCACTTTGGTTTATTGCGCTATCTCTAATAGCACCCGAGATATCACCAGATATATACTGGATTTTCCCCTGACCCTGAGTGTCCCGCCTCATGAGACTGTGGTTTTCTCGGCCCCTGGTGGTCCGAGGTCGTTCCCGCTGCCCAGATTCATGCGCCAGGGCCTCCTGCAAATAAATCACTTTGGTTTATTGCGCTATCCCTAAAAGCACCCGAGATATCACCAGAAATATATTGGATTTTCCCCTGACCCTGAGTGTCCGGCCCCATGTGACGGTGGTTTTCTCGGCCCCGGGTGGTCCGAGGTCGTTCCCGCTGCACAGATTCAGGCGCCTGGGCCTCCTACAAACGACGCACTTTGATTTACTGCGCTATCTGTAATAGCAACCGAGATATCACCAGATATATCCTGGATTTTTCCCTGACCGTGTGGGTCCGGCCCCATGAGACTGTGGTTTTCTCGGCCCCTGGTGGTCCGAGGTCGTTCCCGTTGCACAGATTCATGCGCCAGTGCCTCCTGCAGATAATTCACTTTGATTTATTGCGCTATCTGTAATAGCACCCGAGATATCACCAGATATATATTGGATTTTTCACTGACCCTAAGTGTCCGGCCCCACGGGACGGTGGTTTTCTCGGCCCCTGGTGGTCCGAGGTCGTTCCTGCTGCACAGATTCATCCGGCAGGGCCTCCTACAGGCAATGCACTTTGATTTATTTCGCTATATGTAATAGCACCCGAGATATCACCAGAAATGTATTGGATTTTCCCCTGACCCTGAGTGTCCGGCCCCATGTGACGCTGGTTTTCTCGGCCCCGGGTGGTCCGAGGTCGTTCCCGCTGCACAGATTCAGGCGCCTGGGCCTCCTACAAACGACGCACTTTGATTTACTGCGCTATCTGTAATAGCAACCGAGATATCACCAGATATATCCTGGATTTTTCGCTGACCCTGAGCGTCCGGCCCCATGAGACGGTGGTTTTCTCGGCTTCTGGTGGTCCGAGGTCGTTCCCGCTGCACAGATTCATGCGCCAGGGCCTCCTGCAGATAATTCACTTTGGTTTATTGCGCTATCTCTAATAGCACCCGAGATATCACCAGATATATACTGGATTTTCCCCTGACCCTGAGTGTCCGGCCTCATGAGACTGTGGTTTTCTCGGCCCCTGGTGGTCCGAGGTCGTTCCCGCTGGCCAGATTCATGCGCCAGGGCCTCCTACAGACAATGCACTTTGATTTATTGCGCTATCTGTAATAGCACCCGAGATATCACCAGGTATATAGTGGATTTTTCCCTGCCCCTGTGTGTCCGGCCCCATGGGACGGTGCTTGTCTCGGCCCCTGGTGGTCCGAAGTCGTTCCCGCTGCACAGATTCATGCGCCAGGGCCTCCTGCAGACAATGCACTTTGATTTATTGCGCAATCTGTAATAGCACCCGAGATATCACCAGATATATATTGGATGTTTCCATGACCCTGACAGTCCGGCCCCATGTGTCGATGGTTTTCTCGGTCCCTCGTGGTCCGAGGTCGATCCCGCTGCACAGACTCATGCGCCAGTGCCCCCTGCAGATAATTCACTTTGATTTATTGCGCTATCTCTAATAGCACCCGAGATATCACCAGATATATATTGGATTTTTCCCTGACCCTGACAGTCCGGCCCCATGAGACGGTGATTTTCTCGGCCCCTGGTGGTCCGAGGTCGTTCCCGCTGCACAGATTCATGCGCCAGGGCCTCCTACAGACAATGCACTTTGATTTATTGCGCTATCTATAATAGCACCTGAGATATCACCAGATATATATTGGATTTGTCACTGACCCTGAGTGTCCGACCCAATGAGACGGTGGTTTTCTCGGCCCCTGGCGGTCCGAGGTCGTTCCTGCTGCACAGATTCATGCGCCAGGGCTTCCTGCAGACAATGCACTTTAATTTCCTGCGCTATCTCTAATAGCACCCGAGATATCACCAGATATATATTGGATTTTTCCATGACCCTGAGTGTCCGGCCCCATGAGACGGTCGTTTTCTCTGCCCCTGGTGGTCCGAGGTCGTTCCCGCTGCACAGATTCATGCGCCAGGGCCTCCTACAGACAATGCACTTTGATTTATTGCGCTATCTGTAATAGCAGCCGAGATATCACCAGATATATATTGGATTTTTCCCTGACCCTGAGTGTCCGGCCCCATGTGACGGTGGTTTTCTCGGCCCTGGTGGTCCGAGGTCGTCCCCGCTGCACAGAATCATGCGCCAGGGCTTCCTGCAGACAATGCACTTTGGTTTATTGCGCTATCTCTAATAGCACCCGAGATATCACCAGATATATATTGGATTTTCCGCTGACCCTGAGTGTCCGGCCCCATGAGATGGTGGTTTTCTCGGCCCCTGGTGATCCGATGTCGTTCCCGCTGCACAGATTCATGTGCCAGGGCCTCTTGCAGATAATTCACTTTGGTTTATTGCGCTATCTGTAATAGCACCCGAGATATCACCAGATATATATTGGATTTTTCCCTGACCATGAGAGTCCGGCCCCATGAGACGGTGGTTTTATCGGCCCCTGGTGGTTCGAGGTCGATCCCGCTGCAGAGATTCATGCGCCAGTGCCTCCTACAAGCAATGCACGTTGGTTTATTGCGCTATCTGTAATAGCACCCGAGATATCACCAGATATATATTGGATTTTTGCCTGACCCTGAGTTCTCGGCCCCACGAGACTGTGGTTTTCTCGGCCCCTGGTGGTCCGAGGTCGTTCCCGCTGCACAGATTCATGTGTCAGGGCCTCCGGCAGACAATGCACTTTGATTTATCGCGCTATCTCTAATGGCACCCGACATATCACCAGATATATAATGGATTTTTCTCTGACCCTGAGTGTCCGGCCCAATGAGACGTTGGTTTTCTCGGCCCCTGGTCGTCCGAGGTCGTTCCCGCTGCACAGAATCATGCGCCACGGCTTCCTGCAGATAATTCACTTTGGTTTATTGCGCTATCTCTAATGGCACCCGAGATATCACCAGATGTATATTGGATTTTCCCCGACCCTGAGTGCCCGGCCCCATGTGTCGGTGGTTTTCTCGGCCACTGGTGGTCCGAGGTCGTTCCCGCTGCACAGATTCATGCGCCAGGGCCTCCTACAGACAATGCACTTTGATTTATTTCGCTATCTGTAATAGCACCAGAGATATCACCAGATATATATTGGATTTTACCCTGACCCTGAGTGTCCGGCCCTATGAGACGGTGGTTGTCTCGGCCCCTGGAGGTCCGAGGCCGTTCCCGCTGCCCAGATTCATGCGCCAGTGCCTCCTGCAGATAATTCACTTTGGTTTACTGCGCTATCTCTAATAGTACCCGAGATATCACCAGATACATATTGGATTTTTTCCTGACCCTGAGTGTCCGACCCCATGAGACTGTGGTTTTCTCTGCCGATGGCGGTCCGGGGTCGTTCCCGCTGCACGGATTCATGCACCAGGGCCTCCTACAGACAATGCACTTTGATTTATTGCGCTATCTCTAATAGCACCCGAGATGTCATCAGATACATCCTGGATTATTACATGACCTTGGGTGTCCGGCACCATGTGTCGGTGGTTTTCTCGGCCCCTGGTGGTCCGAGGTGGTTCCTGCTGCACAGATTCATCCGGCAGGGCCTCCTACAGGCAATGCACTTTGATTTATTTCGCTATATGTAATAGCACCCGAGATATCACCAGATATATATTGGATTTTTCCCTGACCCTGAGTGTCAGGCCCCATGAGACTCTGGTTTTCTCGGCCCCTGGTGGTCCGAGGTCGTTCCCGCTGACCACATTTATGCGCCAGGGCATCCTACAGACAATGCACTTTGATTTATTGCGCTATATGTATTAGCACCCGAGATATCACCAGATATATATTGGATTTTCCCCTGACCCTGTGTGTCCGGCACCATGTGACTGTGGTTTTTTCGGCCCCTGGTGGTCCGAGGTCGTTCCCGTTGCACAGATTCATGCGCCAGGGCCTCCTGCAGATAATTCACTTTGGTTTATTGCGCTATCCCTAAAAGCACCCGAGATATCACCAGAAATGTATTGGATTTTCCCCTGACCCTGAGTGTCCGGCCCCATGTGACGCTGGTTTTCTCGGCCCCGGGTGGTCCGAGGTCGTTCCCGCTGCACAGATTCAGGCGCCTGGGCCTCCTACAAACGACGCACTTTGATTTACTGCGCTATCTGTAATAGCAACCGAGATATCACCAGATATATCCTGGATTTTTCGCTGACCCTGAGCGTCCGGCCCCATGAGACGGTGGTTTTCTCGGCTTCTGGTGGTCCGAGGTCGTTCCCGCTGCACAGATTCATGCGCCAGGGCCTCCTGCAGATAATTCACTTTGGTTTATTGCGCTATCTCTAATAGCACCCGAGATATCACCAGATATATACTGGATTTTCCCCTGACCCTGAGTGTCCGGCCTCATGAGACTGTGGTTTTCTCGGCCCCTGGTGGTCCGAGGTCGTTCCCGCTGGCCAGATTCATGCGCCAGGGCCTCCTACAGACAATGCACTTTGATTTATTGCGCTATCTGTAATAGCACCCGAGATATCACCAGGTATATAGTGGATTTTTCCCTGCCCCTGTGTGTCCGGCCCCATGGGACGGTGCTTGTCTCGGCCCCTGGTGGTCCGAAGTCGTTCCCGCTGCACAGATTCATGCGCCAGGGCCTCCTGCAGACAATGCACTTTGATTTATTGCGCTATCTCTAATAGCACCCGAGAAAGCTCCATATATATGCTGGATTTTTACATGACTTTGGGTGACGGATACCGAAAATCGGTCATTTTTTTGGCCCCTGGTGTTCCGACGTCGTTGCTGCTGCACAGATTCATGCGCCAGGGCTTCCAGCAGGCAATGCACATTGATTTATCGCGCTATCTGTAATAGACCCCGAGATATCACCAGATATATGCTGGATTTTTACATGACCTTGGGTGACGGATACCGAAAATCTGTAATTTTCTCGGCCCCTGGTGGTCCGAGGTCGTTCCCGCTGCACAGATGCATGCGCCAGTGCCTCCTGCAGATAATTCACTTTGGTTTATTGCGCTATCTCTAATAGCACCCGAGATATCATCAGATATATATTGTATTTTCCCCTGACCCTGAGTGTCCGGCCCCATGAGACGGTGGTTTTCTCGGCCCCTGGTGGACCGAGGTCGTTCCCGCGGCATAGATTCATGCGCCGGAGCCTCCTACAGACAATGCACATTGATTTATCGCGCTATCTGTAATAGACCCCGAGATATCACCAGATATATGCTGGATTTTTACATGACCTTGGGTGACGGATACCGAAAATCTGTAATTTTCTTGGCCCCTGGTGTTCCGACGTCGTTGCTGCTGCACAGATGCATGCGCCAGGGCCTCCTGCAGACAATGCACTTTGATTTATCGCGCTATCTCTAATAGCACCCGAGATATCACCAGATATATGCTGGATTTTTACATGACCTTGGGTGACGGATACCGAAAATCGGTCATTTTTTTGTCCCCTGGTGTTCCGACGTCGTTGCTGCTGCACAGATTCATGCGCCAGGGCTTCCAGCAGGCAATGCACATTGATTTATCGCGCTATCTGTAATAGACCCCGAGATATCACCAGATATATGCTGGATTTTTACATGACCTTGGGTGACGGATACCGAAAATCTGTAATTTTCTTGGCCCCTGGTGTTCCGACGTCGTTGCTGCTGCACAGATGCATGTGCCAGGGCCTCCTGCAGACAATGCACTTTGATTTATCGCGCTATCTCTAATAGCACCCGAGATATCACCAGATATATGGTTAATTTTTACATGACCATGGGTGACGGATACCGAAAATCTGTAATTTTTTTGGCCCCTGGTGTTCCGACGCCGTTGCTGCTGCACAGATGCATGCGCCGGGGCCTCCTGCAGACAATGCACTTTGATTTATCGCGCTATCTCTAATAGCACCCGAGATATCACCAGATATATGCTGGATTTTTACATAACCTTGCGTGACGGATACCGAAAATCTGTAATTTTTTTGGCCCCTGGTGTTCCGACGTCGTTGCTGCTGCACAGATTCGTGCGCCAGGGCTTCCTGCAGGCAATGCACTTTGATTTATCGCGCTATCTGTAATAGAATCCGAGATATCACCAGATATATATTGGATTTTCCCCTGACCCTGAGTGTCCGGCCCCATGAGACGGTCGTTTTCTCGGCCCCTGGTGGTCCGAGGTCGTTCCCGCTGCACAGATGCAAGCGCCACGGCCTCCTGCAGGTAATTCACTTTGGTTTATTGCGCTATATCTAATAGCACCCGAGATATCACCAGATATATATTGGATTTTTCCCTGACCCTGAGTGTCCGGCCCCATGAGACGGTGGTTTTCTCGGCCCCTGGTGGTCCGAGGTCGTTCCCGCTGGCCAGATTCATGCGCCAGGGCCTCCTGCAGACAATGCACTTTGATTTATTGCGCTATATCTAATAGCACCCGAGATATCACCAGATATATATTGGATTGTCCCCTGACCCAGAGTGTCCGGCCCCATGAGACGGTGGTTTCCTCGGACCCTGGTGGTCCGAGGTCGCTCCCGCTGCGCAGATTCATGCGCCAGGGCCTCCTACAGACAATGCACTTTGATTTATTGCGCTATCTGTAATAGCACCCGAGATATCACCAGATATATATTGGATTTTTCCCTGACCCTGAGTGTCCGGCCCTATGTGACGATGGTTTTCTCGGCCCCTGGTGGTGCGAGGTCATTCCCGCTGCACAGATGCATGCGCCAGGGCCTCCTGCAGATAATTCACTTTGGTTTATGGCGCTATCTCTAATAGCACCCGAGATATCACCAGATATATATTGGATTTGACCCTGACCCTGAGTGTCCGGCCCCATGAGACTGTGGTTTTCTCGGCCCCTGGTGGTCCGAGGTCGTTCCCGTTGCACAGATTCATGCGCCAGGGCCTCCTGCAGATAATTCACTTTGGTTTATTGCGCTATCTCTAATAGCACCCGAGATATCACCAGATACATATTGGATTTTCCCCTGACACAGACTGTCCGGCCCCATGAGACTGTGGTTTTCTCGGCCCCTGGTGGTCCGAGGTCGCTGCCGCTGCACATGTTCATGCGCCAGGGCCTCCTACAGACAATGCACTTTGATTTATTGCGCTATCTGTAATAGCACCCGAGATATCACCAGATATATATTGGTTTTTACCCTGACCCTGAGTGCCCGGCCCCATGAGACGGTCGTTGTCTCGGCCCCTGGAGGTCCGAGGACGTTCCCGCTGCACAGATTCATGCGCCAGGGCCTCCTACAGACAATGCACTTTGATTTATTGCGCTATCTGTAATAGCACCCGAGATATCACCAGATAAATATTGGATTTTCCCCTGACCCAGACTGTCCGGCCCCATGAGACTGTGGTTTTCTCGGCCCCTGGTGGTCCGAGGTCGCTGCCGCTGCACATGTTCATGCGCCAGGGCCTCCTACAGACAATGCACTTTGATTTGTTGCGCTATCTGTAATAGCACCCGAGATATCACCAGATATATATTGGATTTTCCCCTGACCCTGAGTGTCCGGCCCCATGAGACGGTGGTTGTCTCGGCCCCTGGAGGTCCGAGGACGTTCCCGCTGCACAGATTCATGCGCCAGGGCCTCCTGCAGATAATTCACTTTGGTTTATTGCGCTATCTCTAATAGCACCCGAGATATCACCAGTTATATACTGTATTTTACCCTGACCCTGAGTGTCCGGCCCCATGAGACGGTGGTTTTCTCGGCCCCTGGTGGTCCGAGGCCGTTCCTGCTGCACAGGTTCATCCGGCAGGGCCTCCTACAGGCAATGCACTTTGATTTATTGCGCTATATGTAATAGCACCCGAGATATCACCAGATATATATTGGATTTTACCCTGACCCTGAGTGTCCGGCCCCATGAGACGGTGCTTGTCTCGGCCCCTGGTGGTCCGAGGTCGTTCCCGCTGAACAGATTCATGCGCCAGGGCCTCCTGCAGATAATTCACTTTGGTTTATTGCGCTATCTCTAGTAGCACCCAAGATATCACCAGATATATATTGGATTTTTCCCTGACCCTGAGTGTCCGGCCCCATGAGACTGTGGTTTTCTCGGCCCCTGGTGGTCCGAGGTCGTTCCCGTTGCACAGATTCATGCGCCAGGGCCTCCTGCAGATAATTCACTATGGTTTATTGCGCTATCTCTAATAGCACCCGAGATATCACCAGATATATATTGGATTTTCCCCTGACCCTGAGTGTCCGGCCCCATGAGACTGTGATTTTCTCGGACCCTGGTGGTCCGAGGTCGTTCCCGCTGCACGGATTCATGCGCCAGGGCCTCCTACAGACAATGCACTTTGATTTATTGCGCTATCTGTAATAGCACCCGAGATATCACCAGATATATATTGGATTTTTCCTGACCCTGAGCGTCCGGCCCCATGAGACGGTGGTTTTCTCGGCCCCTGGTGGTCCGAGGTCGTTCCCGCTGCACAGATTCATTCGCCAGGTGCTCCTGCAGATAATTCACTTTGGTTTATTGCGCTATCTCTAATAGCACCCGAGACATCACAAGTTATATACTGGATTTTCCCCTGACCCTGAGTGTCCGGCCCCATGAGACGGTGGTTTTCTCGGCCCCTGGTGGTCCGAGGCCGTTCCTGCTGCACAGATTCTTCCGGCAGGGCCTCCTATAGGCAATGCACTTTGATTTATTGCGCTATATGTAATAGCACCCGAGATATCACCAGATATATATTGGATTTTACCCTGACCCTGAGTGTCCGGCCCCATGAGACGGTGGTTGTCTCGGCCCCTATTGGTCCGAGGTCGTTCCCGCTGCACAGATTCATGCGCCAGGGCCTCCTGCAGATAATTGACTTTGGTTTATTGCGCTATCTCTAGTAGCACCCAAGATATCACCAGATATATATTGGATTTTTCCCTGACCCTGAGTGTCCGGCCCCATGAGACGGTGAGTTTATCGGCCCCTGGTGGTCCGAGGTCGTTCCCGCTGCACAGATTCATGCGCCAGGGCCTCCTGCAGATAATTCACTTTGGTTTATTGCGCTATCTCCAATAGCACCCGAGATATCACCAGATATATATTGGATTTTCCCCTGACCCTGAGTGTCCGGCCCCATGAGACTGTGGTTTTCTCGGCCCCTGGTGGTCCGAGGTCGTTCCCGCTGGCCAGATTCATGCGCCAGGGCCTCCTACAGACAATGCACTTTGATTTATTGCGCTATCTGTAATAGCACCCGAGATATCACCAGATATATATTGGATTTGACCCTGACCCTGAGTGTCCGGCCCCATGAGACTGTGGTTTTCTCGGCCCCTGGTGGTCCGAGGTCGTTCCCGTTGCACAGATTCATGCGCCAGGCCCTCCTGCAGATAATTCACTTTGGTCTATTGCGCTATCTCTAATAGCACCCGAGATATCACCAGATATATATTGGATTTTCCCCTGACCCAGACTGTCCGGCCCCATGAGACTGTGGTTTTCTCGGCCCCTGGTGGTCCGAGGTCGCTGCCGCTGCACATGTTCATGCGCCAGTGCCTCCTACAGACAATGTACTTTGATTTATTGCGCTATCTGTAATAGCACCCGAGATATCACCAGATATATATTGGATTTTACCCTGACCCTGAGTGCCCGGCCCCTTGAGACGGTCGTTGTCTCGGCCCCTGGAGGTCCGAGGACGTTCCCGCTGCACAGATTCATGCGCCAGGGCCTCCTACAGACAATGCACTTTGATTTATTGCGCTATCTGTAATAGCACCCGAGATATCACCAGATATATATTGGATTTTACCCTGACCCTGAGTGTCCGGCCCCATGAGACTGTGGTTTTTTCGGCCCCTGGTGGTCCGAGGTCGTTCCCTCTGCACGGATTCATGCGCCAGGGCCTCCTACAGACAATGCACTTTGATTAATTGCGCTATCTGTAATAGCACCCGAGATATCACCAGATATATATTGGATTTTCCCCTGACCCTGAGTGTCCGGCCCCATGAGACTGTGGTTTTTCCGGCCCCTGGTGGTCTGAGGTCGTTCCCGTTGCACAGATTCATGCGCCAGGGCCTCCTGCAGATAATTCACTTTGGTTTATTGCGCTATCTCTAATAGCACCCGAGATATCACCAGTTATATACTGGATTTTCCCCTGACCCTGAGTGTCCGGCCCCATGAGACGGTGGTTTTCTCGGACCCTGGTCTTCCGAGGTCGTTCCCGTTGCACAGAATCATGCGCCAGGGCCTCCTGCAGATAATTCGCTTTGGTTTATTGCGCTATCTCTAATAGCACCCGAGATATCACCAGTTATATACTGGATTTTCCCCTCACCCTGAGTGTCCGGCCCCATGAGACGGTGGTTTTCTCGGCCCCTGGTGGTCCGAGGGCGTTCCTGCTGCACAGATTCATCCGGCAGGGCCTCCTACAGGCAATGCACTTTGATTTATTGCGCTATATGTAATAGCACCCGAGATATCACCAGATATATATTGGATTTTACCCTGACCCTGAGTGTCCGGCCCCATGAGACGGTGGTTTTCTCTGCCCCTGGTGGTCCGAGGTCGTTCCCGTTGCACAGATTCATGCGCCAGGGCCTCCTGCAGATAATTCACTTTGGTTTATTGCGCTATCTCTAATAGCACCCGAGATATCACCAGATATATATTGGATTTTCCCCTGACCCTGAGTGTCCGGCCCCATGAGACGGTGGTTTTCTCGGCCCCTGGTGGTCCGAGGCCGTTCCTGCTGCACAGATTCATCCGGCAGGGCCTCCTACAGGCAATGCACTTTGATTTATTGCGCTATATGTAATAGCACCCGAGATAGCACCAGATATATATTGGATTTTACCCTGACCCTGAGTGTCCGGCCCCATGAGACTGTGGTTTTTTCGGCCCCTGGTGGTCCGAGGTCGTTCCCGTTGCACAGATTCATGCGCCAGGGCCTCCTGCAGATAATTCACTTTGATTTATTGCGCTATCTGTAATTGCACCCGTGATATCACCAGATATATATAGGATTTTTCACTGACCCTAAGTGTCCGACCCCTCGGGACGGTGCTTTTCTCGGCCGCTGGTGGTCCGAGGTCGTTCCCGTTGCACAGATTCATGCGGCAGGGCCTCCTGCAGATAATTCACTTTGGCTTATTGGGCTATCTGTAATAGCACCCGAGATATCACCAGATATATATTGGATTTTCCCCTGACCCTGAGTGTCCGGCCCCATGAGACTGTGATTTTCTCGCACCCTGGTGGTCCGAGGTCGTTCCCGCTGCACAGATTCATGCGCCAGGGCCTCCTACAGACAATGCACTTTGATTTATTGCGCTATCTGTAATAGCACCCGAGATATCACCAGATATATATTGGATTTTTCACTGTCCCTGAGCGCCCGGCCCCATGAGACGGTGGTTCTCTCGGCCCCTGGTGGTCCGAGGCCGTTCCTGCTGCACAGATTCATCCGGCAGGGCCTCCTACAGGCAATGCACTTTGATTTATTGCGCTATATGTAATAGCACCCGAGATATCACCAGATATATATTGGATTTTACCCTGACCCTGAGTGTCCGGCCCCATGAGACGGTGGTTGTCTCGGCCCCTGGTTGGTCCGAGGTCGTTCCCGCTGCACAGATTCATGCGCCAGGGCCTCCTGCAGATAATTCACTTTGGTTTATTGCGCTATCTCTAGTAGCACCCATGATATCACCAGATATATATTGGATTTTTCCCTGACCCTGAGTGTCCGGCCCCATGAGACTGTGGTTTTCTCGGCCCCTGGTGGTCCGAGGTCGTTCCCGTTGCACAGATTCATGCGCCAGGGCCTCCTGCAGATAATTCACTTTGGTTTATTGCGCTATCTCTAATAGTACCCGAGCTATCACCAGATATATATTGGATTTTCCCCTGACCCTGAGTGTCCGGCCCCATGAGACGGTGGTTTTCTCGGCCCCTGGTGGTCCGAGGTCGTTCCCGCTGGCCACATTTATGCGTCATGGCCTCCTACAGACAATGCACTTTGATTTATTGCGCTATCTGTAATAGCACCCGAGATATCACCAGATATATATTGGATTTTCCCCTGACCCTGAGTGTCCGGCCCCATGAGACTGTGGTTTTTTCGGCCCCTGGTGGTCCGAGGTCGTTCCCGTTGCACAGATTCATGCGCCAGGGACTCCTGCAGATAATTCACTTTGGTTTATTGCGCTATCTCTAATAGCACCCAAGATATCACCAGATATATATTGGATTTTTCCCTGATCATGAGTGTCCGGCCCCATGAGACTGTGGTTTTCTCGGCCCCTGGTCTTCTGAGGTCGTTCCCGTTGCACAGAATCATGCGCCAGGGCCTCCTGCAGATAATTCACTTTGATTTATTGCGCTATCTGTAATTGCACCCGTGATATCACCAGATATATATAGGATTTTTCACTGACCCTAAGTGTCGGGCCCCTCGGGACGGTGCTTTTCTCGGCCGCTGGTGGTCCGAGGTCGTTCCCGTTGCACAGATTCATGCGGCAGGGCCTCCTGCAGATAATTCACTTTGGCTTATTGGGCTATCTGTAATAGCACCCGAGATATCACCAGATATATATTGGATTTTACCCTGACCCTGAGTGTCCGGCCCCATGAGACGGTCGTTGTCTCGGCCCATGGAGGTCCGAGGTCGTGCCCGCTGCACAGATTCATGCGCCAGGGTCTCCTACAGACAATGCACTTTGATCTATTGCGCTATCTGTAATTGCACCCGAGATATCACCAGATATATATTGGATTTTCCCCAGACCCTGATTGTCCGGCCCCATGAGACTGTAGTTTTCTCGGCCCCTGGTGGTCCGAGTTCGTTCCCGCTGCACAGATTCATGCGCCAGGGCCTCCTGCAGATAATTCACTTTGGTTTATTGCGCTATCTCTAATAGCACCCGAGACATAACCAGATATATATTGGATTTTCCCCTGACCCTGAGTGTCCGGCCCCATGTGACGGTGGTTTTCTCGGCCCCTGGTGGTCCTAGGTCGTTCCCGCTGCACAGATGCATGCGCCAGGGCCTCCTGCAGATAATTCCCTTTGGCTTATTGCGCTATCTCTAATAGCACCCGAGATATCACCAGATATATATTGGATTTTCCCCTGATCCTGAGTGGCCGGCCCCATGAGACGGTGGTCTTCTCGGCCCCTGGTGGTCCGAGGTCGTTCCCGCTGCCCAGATTCATGCGCCACGGCCTCCTACAGACAATGCACTTTGATTTATTGCGCTATCTGTAATAGCACCCGAGATATCACCGGATATATATTGGTTTTTTCCCTGACCCTGAGTGTCCGGCCCCATGAGACGGTGGTTGTCTCGGCCCCTGGTGGTCCGAGGTCGTTCCCGCTGCACACATTCATGCGCCAGGGCCTCCTGCAGATAATTCACCTTCGTTTATTGGGCTATCTCTAATAGCACCCGAGATATCACCAGATATATATTGGATTTTCCCCTGACCCTGAGTGTCCCGCCCCATGAGACGGTGGTTTTCTCGGTCCCTAGTGGTCCGAGGTCGTTCCCGCTGCACAGATTCATGCGCCAGGGCCTCCTGCAGATAATTCACTTTGGTTTATTGCGCTATCTCTAGTAGCGCCCAAGATATCACCAGATATATATTGGATTTTTCCCTGACCCTGAGTGTCCGGCTCCATGAGACTGTGGTTTTCTCGGCCCCTGCTCTTCCGAGGTCGTTCCCGCTGCACAGATTCATGCGGCAGGGCCTCCTGCAGATAATTCACTTTGGTTTATTGGGCTATCTCTAATAGCACCCGAGATATCACCAGATATATATTGGATTTTTCCCTGACCCTGAGTGTCCGGCCCCATGAGACGGTGGTTGTCTCGGTCCCTGGTGGTCCGAGGTCGTTCCCGCTGCACAGATTCGTGCGCCCGGGCCTCCTACAGACAATGCACGTTGATTTATTGCGCTATCTGTAATAGCACCCGAGATATCACCAGATAAATATTGGATTTTCCCCTGACCCTGAGTGTCCGGCCCCATGAGACTGTGGTTTTTTCGACCCCTGGTGGTCCGAGGTCGTTCCCGCTGCACAGATTCATGCGCCAGGGCCTCCTGCAGATAATTCACTTTGGTTTATTGCGCTATCTGTAATAGCACCCGTGATATCACCAGATATATATAGGATTTTTCACTGACCCTAAGTGTCCGGCCCCTCGGGACGGTGCTTTTCTCGGCCCCTGGTGGTCCGAGGTCGTGCCCGCTGCACAGATTCATGCGCCAGGGCCTCCTACAGACAATGCACTTTGATTTATTGCGGTATCTGTAATAGCACCCGAGATATCACCAGATATATATTGGATTTTTCCCTGACCCTGAGTGTCCGGCCCCATGAGACGGTGGTTGTCTCGGTCCCTGGTGGTCCGAGGTCGTTCCCGCTGCACAGATTCATGCGCCAGGGCCCCCAGCAGATAATTTACTTTGATTTATTACGCTATCTCTAATAGCACCCGAGAGATCACCAGATCTACATTGGATTTTCCCCTGACCCTGAGTGTCCGGCCCCATGAGACTGTGGTTTTCTCGGCCCCTGGTGGTCCGAGGTCGTTCCCGTTGCACATATTCATGCGCCAGGGCCTCCTGCAGATAATTCACTTTGGTTTATTGCGCTATCTCTAATAGCAGCCGAGATATCACCAGATATATATTGGATTTTCCCCTGACCCTGAGTGTCCGGCCCCATGAGACGGTCGTTATCTCGGCCCCTGGAGGTCCGAGGACGTTCCCGCTGCACAGATTCATGCGCCAGGGCCTCCTACAGACAATGCACTTTGATTTATTGCGCTATCTGTAATAGCACCCGAGATATCACCAGATATATATTGGATTTTCCCCTGACCCTGAGTGTCCGGCCCCATGAGACTGTGATTTTCTCGGCCCCTGGACGTCCGAGGTCGTTCCCGCTGCACAGATTCATGCGCCAGGGCCTCCTACAGACAATGCACTTTGATTTATTGCGCTATCTGTAATAGCACCCGAGATATCGCCAGATTTATATTGGATTTTTCCATGACCCTGAGTGTCCGACCCCATGAGACGGTGGTTTTCTCGGCCCCTGGTGGTCCGAGGTCGTTCCCGCTGCACAGATTCATGCGCCAGGGCATCCTACAGACAATGCACTTTGATTTATTGCGCTATCTGTAATAGCACCCGAGATATCACCAGATATATATTCGACTTTTCCCTGACCCTGAGTGTCCGACCCCATGAGACGGTAGTTTTCTCGGCCCCTGGTGGTCCGAGGTCGATCCCGCTGAACAGAATCATGCGCCGGGGCTTCCTGCAGACAAAGCACTTTGATTTATTGCGTTATCTCTAATAGCACCCGAGATATCACCAGATATATATTGAATTTTTCCCCGACCCTGAGTGTCCGTCCCCATGTATCGGTGGTTATCTCGGCCCCTGGTGGTCCGAGGTCGATCCCGCTGCACAGATTCATGCGCCAGGGCTTCCTGCAGACAATGCACTTTGATTTATTGCGTTATCTCTAATAGCACCCGAGATATCACCAGATATATATTGAATTTTTCCATGACCCTGAGTGTCCGTCCCCATGTATCGGTGGTTATCTCGGCCCCTGGTGGTCCGAGGTCGATCCCGCTGCACAGAATCATGCGCTAGGGCCTCCTGCAGACAATGCACTTTGATTTATTGCGCTTTCTGTAATAGCACCCGTGATATCACCATATATATATTGGATTTTCCCCTGACACTGAGTGTCCGGCCCCATGAGACGGTGGTTTTCTCGGCCCCTGGTGGTCCGAGGTCGTTCCCGCTGCACAGATTCATGCGCCAGGGAATCGTACAGACAATATACTTTGATTTATTGCGCTATCTGTAATAGCACCCGAGATATCACCAGATATATATTGGATTTGTCCCTGACCCTGAGAGTCCGACCCCATGAGACGGTGGTTTTCTCGGCCCCTGGTGGTCCGAGGTCGTTCCTGCTGCACAGATTCATTCGCCAGTGCCCCCTACAGACAATGCACTTTGATTTATTGCGCTATCTCTAATAGCCCCCGAGATATCACCAGATTTATATTGGATTTTTCCATGACCCTGAGTGTCCGACCCCATGAGACGGTGGTTTTCTCGGCCCCTGGTGGTCCGAGGTCGTTCCCGCTGCACTGATTCATGCGCCAGGGCCTCCTACAGACAATGCACTTTGATTTATTGCGCTATCTGTAACAGCACCCGAGATATCACCAGATATATATTCGACTTTTCCCTGACCCTGAGTGTCCGACCCCATGAGACGGTAGTTTTCTCGGCCCCTGGTGGTCCGAGGTCGTTCCCGCTGCACAGATTCATGCGCTAGGGCCTCCTGCAGACAATGCACTTTGATTTATTGCGCTATCTGTAATAGCACCCGAGATATCACCAGATATATATTGGATTTTTCCCTGACCCTGACAGTCCGGCCACATGAAACTGTGGTTTTCTCGGCCCCTGGTGGTCCGAGGACGTTCCTGCTTCACAGATTCATTCGCCAGTGCCTCCTACAGACAATGCACTTTGATTTATTGCGCTATTTCTAATACCACCCGAGATATGACCAGATATATATTGGATTTTTCCCTGACCCTGACAGTCCGGCCACATGAAACTGTGGTTTTCTCGGCCCCTGGTGGTCCGAGGTCGTTCCCGCTGCACAGATTCATGCGCCAGGGCCTCCTGCAGACAATGCACTTTGATTTATTTCGCTATCTCTAATAGCACCCGAGATAGCACCAGATATATGATGGATTTTTACATGACCTTGGGTGACGGAATCCGAATATCTGTAATTTTCGCGGCGCCTGGTGGTCCGAGGACGTTCCTGCTTCACAGATTCATTCGCCAGTGCCTCCTACAGACAATGCACTTTGATTTATTGCGCTATTTCTAATACCACCCGAGATATCACCAGATATATATTGTATTTTTCCCTGACCCTGACAGTCCGGCCCCTTGAGACGGTGATTTTCTCGGCCCCTGGTGGTCCGAGGTCGATCCCGCTGCACAGCTTCATGCGCCAGGGCCTCCTACAGATAATGCACTTTGATTTATTGCGCTATCTGTAATAGCACCCGAGGTATCACCAGATATATATTGGATTTTTCCCTGACCCTGACAGTCCGGCCACATGAGACGGTGATTTTCTCGGCTCCTGGTGGTCCGAGGTCGATCCCGCTGCACAGATTCATGCGCCAGGGCCCCCTGCAGATAATTCACTTTGATTTATTGCGCTATCTGTAATAGCACCCGAGATATCACCATATATATATTGGATTTTTCCCTGACCCTGACAGTCCGGCCCCCTGAGACGGTGATTTTCTCGGCCGCTGGTGGTCCGAGGTCGATCCCGCTGCACAGATTCATGCGCCAGGGCCTCCTACAGACAATGCACTTTGATTTATTGCGCTATCTGTAACAGCACCCGAGATATCACCAGATATATATTCGACTTTTCCCTGACCCTGAGGGTCCGGCCCCATGAGACGGTGGTTTTCTCGGCCCCTGGTGGTCCGAGGTCAATCCCGCTGCACAGATTCATGCCCTAGGGCCTCCTGCAGACAGTGCACTTTGATTTATTGCGCTATCTGTAATAGCGCCCGAGAAATCACCAGATATATATTGGATTTTTCCCTGCCCCTGAGTGTCCGGCCCCATGAGACGGTGGTTTTCTCGGCCCCCGGTGGTCCGAGGTCGTTCCCGCTGCACAGATTCATGCGCCAGGGACTCCTGCAGATAATTCACTTTGGTTTATGGCGCTATCTCAAATAGCACCCGAGATATCACCAGATATATACTGGATTTTCCCCTGACCCTGAGTGTCCGGCCCCATGAGACGGTGGTTTTCTCGGCCCCTGGTGGTCCGAGGTCGTTCCCGCTGCCCAGATTCATGCGCCAGGGCCTCCTACAGACAATGCACTTTGATTTATTGCGATATCTGTAATAGCACCCGAGAAAGCACCATATATATGCTGGATTTTTACATGACTTTGGGTGATGGATATCGAAAATCTGTAATTTTCTCGGCCTCTGGTGGTCCGATGTCGTCCCTGCTGCGCAGATTCATGCGCAAGGGCCTCCTACGGACAATGCACTTTGATTTATTGTGCTATCTCTAATAGCACCCGAGATATCACCAGATATATATTGGATTTTTCCCCGACTCTGACTGTCCGGCCCCATGAGACGGTGGTTTTCTCGGCCCCTGGTGGTCCGAGGTCGTTCCCGCTGCACAGATTCATGCGCCAGGGACTCCTGCAGATAATTCGCTTTGGTTTATGGCGCTATCGCAAATAGCACCCGAGATATCAACAGATATATATTGGATTTTCCCCTGACCCTGAGTGTCCGGCCTCATGAGACGGTGGTTTTCTCGGCCCCTGGTGGTCCGATGTCGTTCCCGCTGCACAGATGTATGCGCCAGGGCCTCCTGCAGACAATGCACATTGATTTATGGCGCTATCTGTAATAGAACCCGAGATATCACCAGATATATGCTGGATTTTTACATGATATTGGGTGACGGATACCGAAAATCTGTAATTTTCTCGGCCCCTGGTGGTCCGATTCGTTCCAGCTGCACAGATTCATGCGCAAGGGCCTCCTCCAGACAATCCACTTTGATTTATTGCGCTATCTCTAATAGCACCCGAGATATCACCAGATATATATTGGATTTTTCCCTGAACCTGAGTGTCCGGCTCCATGAGACGGTGGTTTTCTCGGCCCCTGGTGGTCCGAGGTCGTTCCCGCTGCGCAGATTCATGCGCCAGGGCCTCCTGCAGATAATTCACTTTGTTTTATTGCGCTATCTCTAATAGCACCCGAGATATCACCAGATATATACTGGATTTTCCCCTGACCCTGAGTGTCCGGCCCCATGAGACGGTGGTTTTCTCGGCCCCTGGTGGTCCGAGGTCGTTCCCGCTGCCCAGATTCATGCGCCAGGGCCTCCTACAGACAATGCACTTTGATTTATTGCGATATCTGTAATAGCACCCGAGAAAGCACCATATATATGCTGGATTTTTACATGACTTTGGGTGATGGATATCGAAAATCTGTAATTTTCTCGGCCCCTGGTGGTTCGATGTCGTCCCTGCTGCGCAGATTCATGCGCAAGGGCCTCCTACGGACAATGCACTTTGATTTATTGTGCTGTCTCTAATAGCACCCGAGATATCACCAGATATATATTGGATTTTTCCCACGACTCTGACTGTCCGGCCCCATGAGACGGTGGTTTTCTCGGCCCCTGGTGGTCCGAGGTCGTTACCGCTGCCCAGATTCATGCGCCAGGGCCTCCTACAAACAACGCACTTTGATTTACTGCGCTATCTCTAATAGCACCCGAGATATCACCAGATATATATTGGATTTTTCCCTGAACCTGAGTGTCCGGCTCCATGAGACGGTGGTTTTCTCGGCCCCTGGTGGTCCGAGGTCGTTCCCGCTGCGCAGATTCATGCGCCAGGGCCTCCTGCAGATAATTCACTTTGTTTTATTGCGCTATCTCTAATAGCACCCGAGATATCACCAGATATATACAGGATTTTCCCCTGACCCTGAGTGTCCGGCCCCATGAGACGGTGGTTTTCTCGGCCCCTGGTGGTCCGAGGTCGTTCCCGCTGCCCAGATTCATGCGCCAGGGCCTCCTACAGACAATGCACTTTGATTTATTGCGATATCTGTAATAGCACCCGAGAAAGCACCATATATATGCTGGATTTTTACATGACTTTGGGTGATGGATATCGAAAATCTGTAATTTTCTCGGCCCCTGGTGGTCCGATGTCGTCCCTGCTGCGCAGATTCATGCGCAAGGGCCTCCTACGGACAATGCACTTTGATTTATTGTGCTATCTCTAATAGCACCCGAGATATCACCAGATATATATTGGATTTTTCCCTGAACCTGAGTGTCCGGCCCCATGAGACGGTGCTTGTCTCGGCCCCTGGTGGTCCGAGGTCGTTCCCGGCGCCCAGATTCATGCGCCAGGGCCTCCTACAGACAATGCACTTTGATTTATTGCGCTATTTGTAATAGCACCCGAGAAATCACCAGATATATATTGGATTTTTCCCTGCCCCTGAGTGTCCGGCCCCATGAGAGGGTGGTTTTCTCGGCCCCTGGTGGTCCGAGGTCGTTCCCGCTGCACAGATTCATGCGCTAGGGACTCCTACAGACAATGCATTTTGATTTATTGCGATATCTGTAATAGCACCCGAGAAAGCACCATATATATGCTGGATTTTTACATGACTTTGGGTGATGGATATCGAAAATCTGTAATTTTCTCGGCCCCTGGTGGTCCGATGTCGTCCCTCCTGCGCAGATTCATGCGCAAGGGCCTCCTACGGACAATGCACTTTGATTTATTGTGCAATCTCTAATAGCACCCGAGATATCACCAGATATATATTGGATTTTTCCCCGACTCTGACTGTCCGGCCCCATGAGACGGTGGTTTTCTCGGCCCCTGGTGGTCCGAGGTCGTTCCCGCTGCCCAGATTCATGCGCCAGGGCCTCCTACAAACAACGCACTTTGATTTACTGCGCTATCTCTAATAGCACCAGAGATATCACCAGATATATACTGGATTTTCCTCTGACCCTGAGTGTCCGGCCTCATGAGACTGTGGTTTTCTCAGCCCCTGGCGGTCCGAGGTCGTTCCCGCTGCACAGATTCATGCGCCAGGGCCTCCTGCAGATAATCCACGTTGGTTTATTGCGCTATCTCTAATAGCACCCGAGATGTCACCAGATATATACTGGATTTTCCCCTGACCCTGAGTGTCCGGCCTCATGAGACTGTGGTTTTCTCGGCCCCTGGTGGTCCGATGTCGTTCTCGCTGGCCGCATTCATGCGCAAGGGCCTCCTACAGACAATGCACTTTGATTTATTGCGCGATCTATAATAGCACCCGAGATATCACCAGATATATATTAGATTTTTCCCTGACTCTGAGTGTCCGGCCCCATGAGACGGTGGTTTTCTCGGCCCCTGGTGGTCTGAGGTCGTTCCAGCTGCACACATTCATGCGCCAGGGCCTCCTACAGACAATGCACTTTGATTTATTGGGCTGTCTGTAATAGCACCCGAGATATCACCAGATATATATTGGATTTTCCCCTGACACTGAGTGTCAGGCCCCATGAGACGGTGGTTGTCTCGGCCCCTGGTGGTCCGAGGTCGTTCCCGCTGCACAGATTCATGCGCCAGGGCCTCCTACAGACAATGCACTTTGATTTATTGCGCTATCTGTAATAGCACCCGAGAAATCACCAGATATATATTGGATTTTTCCCTGACCCTGAGTGTCAGGCCCCATGAGACGGTGGTTTTCTCAGACCCTGGTGGTCCGAGGTCGTTCCCGCTGCCCAGATTCATGCGCCAGGGCCTCCTACAAACAACGCACTTTGATTTACTGCGCTATCTCTAATAGCACCCGAGATATCACCAGATATATATTGGATTTTTCCCTGAACCTGAGTGTCCGGCTCCATGAGACGGTGGTTTTCTCGGCCCCTGGTGGTCCGAGGTCGTTCCCGCTGCGCAGATTCATGCGCCAGGGCCTCCTGCAGATAATTCACTTTGTTTTATTGCGCTATCTCTAATAGCACCCGAGATATCACCAGATATATACTGGATTTTCCCCTGACCCTGAGTGTCCGGCCCCATGAGACGGTGGTTTTCTCGGCCCCTGGTGGTCCGAGGTCGTTCCCGCTGCCCAGATTCATGCGCCAGGGCCTCCTACAGACAATGCACTTTGATTTATTGCGATATCTGTAATAGCACCCGAGAAAGCACCATATATATGCTGGATTTTTACATGACTTTGGGTGATGGATATCGAAAATCTGTAATTTTCTCGGCCCCTGGTGGTCCGATGTCGTCCCTGCTGCGCAGATTCATGCGCAAGGGCCTCCTACGGACAATGCACTTTGATTTATTGTGCTATCTCTAATAGCACCCGAGATATCACCAGATATATATTGGATTTTTCCCTGAACCTGAGTGTCCGGCCCCATGAGACGGTGCTTGTCTCGGCCCCTGGTGGTCCGAGGTCGTTCCCGGCGCCCAGATTCATGCGCCAGGGCCTCCTACAGACAATGCACTTTGATTTATTGCGCTATTTGTAATAGCACCCGAGAAATCACCAGATATATATTGGATTTTTCCCTGCCCCTGAGTGTCCGGCCCCATGAGAGGGTGGTTTTCTCGGCCCCTGGTGGTCCGAGGTCGTTCCCGCTGCACAGATTCATGCGCTAGGGACTCCTACAGACAATGCACTTTGATTTATTGCGATATCTGTAATAGCACCCGAGAAAGCACCATATATATGCTGGATTTTTACATGACTTTGGGTGATGGATATCGAAAATCTGTAATTTTCTCGGCCCCTGGTGGTCCGATGTCGTCCCTGCTGCGCAGATTCATGCGCAAGGGCCTCCTACGGACAATGCACTTTGATTTATTGTGCAATCTCTAATAGCACCCGAGATATCACCAGATATATATTGGATTTTTCCCCGACTCTGACTGTCCGGCCCCATGAGACGGTGGTTTTCTCGGCCCCTGGTGGTCCGAGGTCGTTCCCGCTGCCCAGATTCATGCGCCAGGGCCTCCTACAAACAACGCACTTTGATTTACTGCGCTATCTCTAATAGCACCAGAGATATCACCAGATATATACTGGATTTTCCTCTGACCCTGAGTGTCCGGCCTCATGAGACTGTGGTTTTCTCAGCCCCTGGCGGTCCGAGGTCGTTCCCGCTGCACAGATTCATGCGCCAGGGCCTCCTGCAGATAATCCACGTTGGTTTATTGCGCTATCTCTAATAGCACCCGAGATGTCACCAGATATATACTGGATTTTCCCCTGACCCTGAGTGTCCGGCCTCATGAGACTGTGGTTTTCTCGGCCCCTGGTCGTCCGATGTCGTTCTCGCTGGCCGCATTCATGCGCAAGGGCCTCCTACAGACAATGCACTTTGATTTATTGCGCGATCTATAATAGCACCCGAGATATCACCAGATATATATTAGATTTTTCCCTGACTCTGAGTGTCCGGCCCCATGAGACGGTGGTTTTCTCGGCCCCTGGTGGTCTGAGGTCGTTCCAGCTGCACACATTCATGCGCCAGGGCCTCCTACAGACAATGCACTTTGATTTATTGGGCTGTCTGTAATAGCACCCGAGATATCACCAGATATATATTGGATTTTCCCCTGACACTGAGTGTCAGGCCCCATGAGACGGTGGTTGTCTCGGCCCCTGGTGGTCCGAGGTCGTTCCCGCTGCACAGATTCATGCGCCGGGGCCTCCTACAGACAATGCACTTTGATTTATTGCGCTATCTGTAATAGCACCCGAGAAATCACCAGATATATATTGGATTTTTCCCTGACCCTGAGTGTCAGGCCCCATGAGACGGTGGTTTTCTCAGACCCTGGTGGTCCGAGGTCGTTCCCGCTTCCCAGATTCATGCACCAGGGCCTCCTACAGACAATGCACTTTGATTTATGGCGCTATCTGTAATAGAACCCGAGATATCACCAGATATATGCTGGATTTTTACATGATATTGGGTGACGGATACCGAAAATCTGTAATTTTCTCGGCCCCTGGTGGTCCGATGTCGTTCCAGCTGCACAGATTCATGCGCAAGGGCCTCCTCCAGACAATCCACTTTGATTTATTGCGATATCTGTAATAGCACCCGAGAAAGCACCATATATATGCTGGATTTTTACATGACTTTGGGTGATGGATATCGAAAATCTGTAATTTTCTCGGCCCCTGGTGGTCCGATGTCGTCCCTGCTGCGCAGATTCATGCGCAAGGGCCTCCTACGGACAATGCACTTTGATTTATTGTGCTATCTCTAATAGCACCCGAGATATCACCAGATATATATTGGATTTTTCCCTGAACCTGAGTGTCCGGCCCCATGAGACGGTGCTTGTCTCGGCCCCTGGTGGTCCGAGGTCGTTCCCGGCGCCCAGATTCATGCGCCAGGGCCTCCTACAGACAATGCACTTTGATTTATTGCGCTATTTGTAATAGCACCCGAGAAATCACCAGATATATATTGGATTTTTCCCTGCCCCTGAGTGTCCGGCCCCATGAGAGGGTGGTTTTCTCGGCCCCTGGTGGTCCGAGGTCGTTCCCGCTGCACAGATTCATGCGCTAGGGACTCCTACAGACAATGCACTTTGATTTATTGCGATATCTGTAATAGCACCCGAGAAAGCACCATATATATGCTGGATTTTTACATGACTTTGGGTGATGGATATCGAAAATCTGTAATTTTCTCGGCCCCTGGTGGTCCGATGTCGTCCCTGCTGCGCAGATTCATGTGCAAGGGCCTCCTACGGACAATGCACTTTGATTTATTGTGCAATCTCTAATAGCACCCGAGATATCACCAGATATATATTGGATTTTTCCCCGACTCTGACTGTCCGGCCCCATGAGACGGTGGTTTTCTCGGCCCCTGGTGGTCCGAGGTCGTTCCCGCTGCCCAGATTCATGCGCCAGGGCCTCCTACAAACAACGCACTTTGATTTACTGCGCTATCTCTAATAGCACCAGAGATATCACCAGATATATACTGGATTTTCCTCTGACCCTGAGTGTCCGGCCTCATGAGACTGTGGTTTTCTCAGCCCCTGGCGGTCCGAGGTCGTTCCCGCTGCACAGATTCATGCGCCAGGGCCTCCTGCAGATAATTCACTTTGGTTTATTGCGCTATCTCTAATAGCACCCGAGATATCACCAGATATATATTGGATTTTCCCCTGACCCTGAGTGTTTTGCCCCATGAGACTGTGGTTTTCTCGGCCCCTGGTGGTCCGAGATCGTTCCCGTTGCACAGATTCATGCGCCAGGGCCTCCTGCAGATATTTCACTTTGGTTTATTGCGCTATCTCTAATAGCACCCGAGATATCACCAGATATATATTGGATTTTACCCTGACCCTGAGTGACCGGCCCCATGAGACTGTGGTTTTCTCGGCCCCTGGTGGTCCGAGGTCGTTCCCGCTGCACAGATTCATGCGCCAGGGCCTCCTACAGATAATGCACTTTGATTTATTGCGCTATCTGTAATAGCACCCGAGACATCACCGGATATATATTGGATTTTACCCTGACCCTGAGTGTCCGGCCCCATGAGACGGTCGTTGTCTCGGCCCCTGGAGGTCCGAGGACGTTCCCGCTGCACAGATTCATGTTCCAGGGCCTCCTACAGGTAATGCACTTTGATTTATTGCGCTATCTCGAATAGCACCCGAGATATCACCAGATATATATTTGATTTTCCCCTGACCCTGAGTATCCGGCCCCATGAGACTGTGGTTTTCTCGGCCCCTGGTGGTCCGAGGTCGTTCCCGTTGCACAGATTCATGCGCCAGGGCCTCCTGCAGATAATTCACTTTGGTTTATTGCGCTATCTCTAATAGCACCCGAGATATCACCGGATATATATTGGATTTTTCCCTGACCCTGAGTGTCCGGCCCCATGAGACGGTGGTTTTCTCTGCCCCTGGTGGTCCGAGGCTGTTTCCGCTGCATATATGCATGCGCCAGGGCCTCCTGCAGACAATGCACTTTGATTTATCGCGCTATCTATAATAGAACCCGAGATATCACCAGATATATGCTGGATTCTTACATGACCTTGGGTGACGGATACCGAAAATCTGTAATTTTCTTGGCCCCTGGTGTTCCGACGTCGTTGCTGCTGCACAGCTGCATGCGCCAGGGCCTCCTGCAGACAATGCACTTTGATTTATCGCGCTATGTCTAATAGCACCCGAGATATCACCAGATATATATTGGATTTTTCCCTGGCCCTGAGTGTCCGGCCCCATGAGACAGTGGTTTTCTCGGCCCCTGGTGGTCCGAGGTCGTTCCCGCTGCACAGATTCATTCGCCAGGTCCTCCTGCAGATAATTCCGTTTGGTTTATTGCGCTATATCTAATAGCACCCGAGATATCACCAGATATATATTGGATTTTCCCCTGACCCTGAGCGTCCGGCCCAATGAGACGGTGGTTTTCTCGTCCCCTGGTGGTCCGAGGTCGTTCCCGCTGGCCAGATTCATGCGCCAGGGCCTCCTACAGACAATGCACTTTGATTTATTGCGCTATCTGTAATAGCACCCGAGATATCACCAGATATATAGTGGATTTTTCCCTGCCCCTGTGTGACCGGCCCCATGAGTCGGTGCTTGTCTCGGCCCCTGGTGGTCCGAAGTCGTTCCCGCTGCACAGATTCATGCGCCAGGGCCTCCTGCAGACAATGCAATTTGATTTATTGCCCTATATCTAATAGCACCCGAGATATCACCAGACATATGCTGGATTTTTACATGACTTTGGGTGACGGATACCGAAAATCTGTAATTTTCTCATCCCCTGGTGGTGCGATGTCGTTCCTGCTGCACAGATTCATGCGCAAGGGCCTCCTACGGACAATGCACTTTGATTTATTGCTGTATCTCTGATAGCACCCGAGATATCACCAGATATATATTGGATTTTTCCCTGACCCAGAGTGTCCGGCCCCATGTGACGATGGTTTTCTCGGCCCCTGGTGGTGCGAGGTCATTCCCGCTGCACAGATTCATGCGCCAGGGCCTCCTACAGACAATGCACTTTGATTTATTGCGCTATCTGTAATAGCACCCGAGATATCACCAGATATATATTGGATTTTTCCCTGTACCTGAGTGTCCGGCCCCATGAGACGGTGGTTTTCTCGGCCCCTGGTGGTCCGTGGTCGTTCCCGCTGCACAGATGCATGCGCCAGGGCCTCGTGCAGATAATTCACTTTGGTTTATTGCGCTATCTCTAATAGCACCCGAGATATCACCAGTTATATATTGGATTTTTCCTGACCCTGGGCGTCCGGCCCCATGAGACGGTGGTTTTCTCGGCCCCTGGTGGTCCGAGGTCGTTCCCGCTGCCCAGATTCATGCGCCAGGGCCTCCTACAAACAAAGCACTTTGATTTACTGCGCTATCTGTAATAGCAACCGAGATATCACCAGATATATCCTGGATTTTTCGCTGACCCTGAGTGTCCGGCCTCATGAGACTGTGGTTTTCTCGGCCCCTGGTGGTCCGAGGTCGTTCCCGCTGCCCAGATTCATGCGCCAGGGCCTCCTGCAGATAAATCACTTTGGATTATTGCGCTATCCCTAAAAGCACCCGAGATATCACCAGATATATATTGGATTTTTCCCTGACCCTGAGTGTCGGGCCCCATGAGACGGTGGTTTTCTCGGCCCCTGGTGGTCCGAGGTCGTTCCCGCTGCACAGATTCATGCGCCAGGGCCTCCTCCAGATAATTCACTATGGTTTATTGCGCTATCTCTAATAGCACCCGAGATATCACCAGATATATATTGGATTTTTCCCTGAACCTGAGTGTCCGGCCCCATGAGACGGTGGTTTTCTCGGCCCCTGGTGGTCCGCGGTCGTTCCCGCTGCCTAGATTCATGCGCCAGGGCCTCCTGCAGATAAATCACTTTGGTTTATTGCGCTATCCCTAAAAGCACCCGAGATATCGCCAGAAATATATTGGATTTTCCCCTGACCCTGAGTGTCCGGCCCCATGAGACGGTCGTTGTCTCGGCCTCTGGAGGTCCGAGGACGTTCCCGCTGCACAGATTCATGCGCCAGGGCCTCCTACAGACAATGCACTTTGGTTTATTGCGCTATCTCTAATAGCACCCGAGATATCACCAGTTATATACTGGATTTTCCCCTGACCCTGAGTGTCCGGCCCCATGGGACTGTGGTTTTCTCGGCCCCTGCTGGTCCGAGGTCGTTCCCGCTGCACAGATTCATGCGCCAGGGCCTCCTACAGACAATGCACTTTGATTTATTGCGCTATCTGTAATAGCACCCGAGATATCACCAGATATATGTTGGATTTGACCCTGACCCTGAGTGTCCGGCCCCTTGAGACGGTCGTTGTCTCGGCCCCTGGAGGTCCGAGGACGTTCCCGCTGCACAGATTCATGCGCCAGGGCCTCCTACAGACAATGCAATTTGATTTATTGCGCTATCTCTAATAGCACCCGAGATATCACCAGATATATATTGGATTTTACCCTGTCCCTGACTGTCCGGCCCCATGAGACTGTGGTTTTTTCGGCCTCTGGTAGACCGAGGTCCTTCCCGCTGCACGGATTCATGCGCCAGGGCCTCCTACAGACAATGCACTTTGATTTATTGCGCTATCTGTAATAGCACCCGAGATATCACCAGATATATATTGGATTTTACCCTGACCCTGAGTGTCCGGCCCCATGAGACGGTGCTTGTCTCGGCCCCTGGAGGTCCCAGGACGTTCCCGCTGCCCAGATTCATGCGCCAGGGCCTCCTGCAGATAATTCACTTTGGTTTATTGCGCTATCTCTAATAGCACCCTAGATATCACCAGTTATATACTGGATTTTCCCCTGACCCTGAATGTCCGGCCCCATGGGACTGTGGTTTTCTCGGCCCCTGGTGGTCCGAGGTCGTTCCCGCTGCACAGATTCATGCGCCAGGGCCTCCTACGGACAATGCACTTTGATTTATTGCGCTATCTCGAATAGCACCCGAGATATCACCAGATATATATTTGATTTTCCCCTGACCCTGAGTATCCGGCCCCATGAGACTGTGGTTTTCTCGGCCCCTGGTGGTCCGAGGTCGTTCCCGCTGCACAGATTCATTCGCCAGGTCCTCCTGCAGATAATTCCGTTTGGTTTATTGCGCTATATCTAATAGCACCCGAGATATCACCAGATATATATTGGATTTTCCCCTGACCCTGAGCGTCCAGCCCAATGAGACGGTGGTTTTCTCGTCCCCTGGTGGTCCGAGGTCGTTCCCGCTGGCCAGATTCATGCGCCAGGGCCTCCTACAGACAATGCACTTTGATTTATTGCGCTATCTGTAATAGCACCCGAGATATCACCAGATATATAGTGGATTTTTCCCTGCCCCTGTGTGACCGGCCCCATGAGTCGGTGCTTGTCTCGGCCCCTGGTGGTCCGAAGTCGTTCCCGCTGCACAGATTCATGCGCCAGGGCCTCCTGCAGACAATGCACTTTGATTTATTGCCCTATATCTAATAGCACCCGAGATATCACCAGACATATGCTGGATTTTTACATGACTTTGGGTGACGGATACCGAAAATCTGTAATTTTCTCATCCCCTGGTGGTGCGATGTCGTTCCTGCTGCACAGATTCATGCGCAAGGGCCTCCTACGGACAATGCACTTTGATTTATTGCTGTATCTCTGATAGCACCCGAGATATCACCAGATATATATTTGATTTTTCCCTGGCCCTGAGTGTCCGGCCCCATGAGACAGTGGTTTTCTCGGCCCCTGGTGGTCCGAGGTCGTTCCCGCTGCACAGATTCATTCGCCAGGTCCTCCTGCAGATAATTCCGTTTGGTTTATTGCGCTATATCTAATAGCACCCGAGATATCACTAGATATATATTGGATTTTACCCTGACCCTGAGTGTCCGGCCCCATGAGACGGTGCTTGTCTCGGCCCCTGGAGGTCCCAGGACGTTCCCGCTGCCCAGATTCATGCGCCAGGGCCTCCTGCAGATAATTCACTTTGGTTTATTGCGCTATCTCTAATAGCACCCTAGATATCACCAGTTATATACTGGATTTTCCCCTGACCCTGAGTGTCCGGCCCCATGGGACTGTGGTTTTCTCGGCCCCTGGTGGTCCGAGGTCGTTCCCGCTGCACAGATTCATGCGCCAGGGCCTCCTACGGACAATGCACTTTGATTTATTGCACTATCTGTAATAGCACCCGAGATATCACCAGATATATATTGGATTTTACCCTGACCCTGAGTGTCCGGCCCCATGAGACGGTCGTTTTCTCGGCCCGTGGTGGTCCGAGGTCGTCCCCGCTGCACAGATTCATGCGCCAGGGCCTCCTGCAGATAATTCACTTTGGTTTATTGCGCTATCTCTAATAGCACCCGAGATATCACCAGATATATATTGGATTTTCCCCTGACACCGAGTGTTTTGCCCCATGAGACTGTGGTTTTCTCGGCCCCTGGTGGTCCGAGGTCGTTCCCGTTGCACAGATTCATGCGCCAGGGCCTCCTGCAGATATTTCACTTTGATTTATTGCGCTATCTCGAATAGCACCCGAGATATCACCAGATATATATTTGATTTTCCCCTGACCCTGAGTATCCGGCCCCATGAGACTGTGGTTTTCTCGGCCCCTGGTGGTCCGAGGTCGTTCCCGTTGCACAGATTCATGCGCCAGGGCCTCCTGCAGATAATTCACTTTGGTTTATTGCGCTATCTCTAATAGCACCCGAGATATCACCGGATATATATTGGATTTTTCCCTGACCCTGAGTGTCCGGCCCCATGAGACGGTGGTTTTCTCTGCCCCTGGTGGTCCGAGGCTGTTCCCGCTGCATATATGCATGCGCCAGGGCCTCCTGCAGACAATGCACTTTGATTTATCGCGCTATCTATAATAGAACCCGAGATATCACCAGATATATGCTGGATTCTTACATGACCTTGGGTGACGGATACCGAAAATCTGTAATTTACTTGGCCCCTGGTGTTCCGACATCGTTGCTGCTGCACAGCTGCATGCGCCAGGGCCTCCTGCAGACAATGCACTTTGATTTATCGCGCTATCTCTAATAGCACCCGAGATATCACCAGATATATATTGGATTTTTCCCTGGCCCTGAGTGTCCGGCCCCATGAGACAGTGGTTTTCTCGGCCCCTGGTGGTCCGAGGTCGTTCCCGCTGCACAGATTCATTCGCCAGGTCCTCCTGCAGATAATTCCGTTTGGTTTATTGCGCTATATCTAATAGCACCCGAGATATCACCAGATATATATTGGATTTTCCCCTGACCCTGAGCGTCCGGCCCAATGAGACGGTGGTTTTCTCGGCCCCTGGTGGTCCGAGGTCGTTCCCGCTGGCCAGATTCATGCGCCAGGGCCTCCTACAGACAATGCACTTTGATTTATTGAGCTATATCTAATAGCACCCGAGATATCACCAGACATATGCTGGATTTTTACATGACTTTGGGTGACGGACACCGAAAATCTGTAATCTTCTCATCCCCTGGTGGTGCGATGTCGTTCCTGCTGCACAGATTCATGCGCAAGGGCCTCCTACGGACAATGCACTTTGATTTATTGCTGTATCTCTAATAGCACCCGAGATATCACCAGATATATATTGGATTTTCCCCTGACCCTGAGTGTCCGGCCCCATGAGACTGTGGTTTTCTCGGCCCCTGGTGGTCCGAGGTCGTTCCCGTTGCACAGATTCATGCGCAAGGGCCTCCTACAGACAATGCACTTTGATTTATTGCGCTATCTCTAATAGCACCCGAGATATCACCAGTTATATATTGGATTTTTCCTGACCCTGGGCGTCCGGCCCCATGAGACGGTGGTTTTCTCGGCCCCTGGTGGTCCGAGGTCGTTCCCGCTGCCGAGATTCATGCGCCAGGGCCTCCTACAAACAAAGCACTTTGATTTACTGCGCTATCTGTAATAGCAACCGAGATATCACCAGATATATCCTGGATTTTTCGCTGACCCTGAGTGTCCGGCCTCATGAGACTGTGGTTTTCTCGGCCCCTGGTGGTCCGAGGTCGTTCCCGCTGCCCAGATTCATGCGCCAGGGCCTCCTGCAGATAAATCACTTTGGATTATTGCGCTATCCCTAAAAGCACCCGAGATATCACCAGATATATATTGGATTTTTCCCTGACCCTGAGTGTCGGGCCCAATGAGACGGTGGTTTTCTCGGCCCCTGGTGGTCCGAGGTCGTTCCCGCTGCACAGATTCATGCGCCAGGGCCTCCTACAGATAATTCACTATGGTTTATTGCGCTATCTCTAATAGCACCCGAGATATCACCAGATATATATTGGATTTTTCCCTGAACCTGAGTGTCCGGCCCCATGAGACGGTGGTTTTCTCGGCCCCTGGTGGTCCGCGGTCGTTCCCGCTGCCCAGATTCATGCGCCAGGGCCTCCTGCAGATAAATCACTTTGGTTTATTGCGCTATCCCTAAAAGCACCCGAGATATCACCAGAAATATATTGGATTTTCCCCTGACCCTGAGTGTCCGGCCCCATGAGACGGTCGTTGTCTCGGCCTCTGGAGGTCCGAGGACGTTCCCGCTGCACAGATTCATGCGCCAGGGCCTCCTGCAGATAATTCACTTTGGTTTATTGCGCTATCTCTAATAGCACCCGAGATATCACCAGTTATATACTGGATTTTCCCCTGACCCTGAGTGTCCGGCCCCATGGGACTGTGGTTTTCTCGGCCCCTGGTGGTCCGAGGTCGTTCCCGCCGCACAGATTCATGCGCCAGGGCCTCCTGCAGATAATTCACTTTGGTTTATTGCGCTATCTGTAATAGCACCCGAGATATCACTAGTTATATACTGGATTTTCCCCTGACCCTGAGTGTCCGTCCCCATGGGACTGTGGTTTTCTCGGCCCCTGGTGGTCCGATGTCGTTCCCGCTGCACAGTTTCATGCGCCAGGGCCTCCTACAGACAATGCACTTTGGTTTATTGCGCTATCTCTAATAGCACCCGAGATATCACCAGTTATATACTGGATTTTCCCCTGACCCTGAGTGTCCGGCCCCATGGGACTGTGGTTTTCTCGGCCCCTGCTGGTCCGAGGTCGTTCCCGCTGCACAGATTCATGCGCCAGGGCCTCCTACAGACAATGCACTTTGATTTATTGCGCTATCTGTAATAGCACCCGAGATATCACCAGATATATATTGGATTTTACCCTGACGCTGAGTGTCCGGCCCCATGAGACGGTCGTTTTCTCGGCCCGTGGTGGTCCGAGGTCGTTCCCGCTGCTCAGATTCATGCGCCAGGGCCTCCTGCAGATAATGCACTTTGATTTATTCCGCTATCTGTAACAGCACCCGAGATATCACCAGATATATATTGGATTTTCCCCTGACCCTGAGTGTCCGGCCCCATGAGACGGTCGTTGTCTCGGCCTCTGGAGGTCCGAGGACGTTCCCGCTGCACAGATTCATGCGCCAGGGCCTCCTGCAGATAATTCACTTTGGTTTATTGCGCTATCTCTAATAGCACCCGAGATATCACCAGTTATATACTGGATTTTCCCCTGACCCTGAGTGTCCGGCCCCATGGGACTGTGGTTTTCTCGGCCCCTGGTGGTCCGAGGTCGTTCCCGCCGCACAGATTCATGCGCCAGGGCCTCCTGCAGATAATTCACTTTGGTTTATTGCGCTATCTGTAATAGCACCCGAGATATCACCAGTTATATACTGGATTTTCCCCTGACCCTGAGTGTCCGTCCCCATGGGACTGTGGTTTTCTCGGCCCCTGGTGGTCCGATGTCGTTCCCGCTGCACAGATTCATGCGCCAGGGCCTCCTACAGACAATGCACTTTGGTTTATTGCGCTATCTCTAATAGCACCCGAGATATCACCAGTTATATACTGGATTTTCCCCTGACCCTGAGTGTCCGGCCCCATGGGACTGTGGTTTTCTCGGCCCCTGCTGGTCCGAGGTCGTTCCCGCTGCACAGATTCATGCGCCAGGGCCTCCTACAGACAATGCACTTTGATTTATTGCGCTATCTGTAATAGCACCCGAGATATCACCAGATATATATTGGATTTTACCCTGACGCTGAGTGTCCGGCCCCATGAGACGGTCGTTTTCTCGGCCCGTGGTGGTCCGAGGTCGTTCCCGCTGCTCAGATTCATGCGCCAGGGCCTCCTGCAGATAATGCACTTTGATTTATTCCGCTATCTGTAACAGCACCCGAGATATCACCAGATATATATTGGATTTTCCCCTGACCCTGAGTGTCCGGCCCAATGAGACGGTGGTTTTCTCGGCCCCTGGTGGTCCGAGGTCGTTCCCGCTGGCCAGATTCATGCGCCAGGGCCTCCTACAGACAATGCACTTTGATTTATTGAGCTATATCTAATAGCACCCGAGATATCACCAGACATATGCTGGATTTTTACATGACTTTGGGTGACGGACACCGAAAATCTGTAATCTTCTCATCCCCTGGTGGTGCGATGTCGTTCCTGCTGCACAGATTCATGCGCAAGGGCCTCCTACGGACAATGCACTTTGATTTATTGCTGTATCTCTAATAGCACCCGAGATATCACCAGATATATATTGGATTTTCCCCTGACCCTGAGTGTCCGGCCCCATGAGACTGTGGTTTTCTCGGTCCCTGGTGGTCCGAGGTCGTTCCCGTTGCACAGATTCATGCGCAAGGGCCTCCTACAGACAATGCACTTTGATTTATTGCGCTATCTCTAATAGCACCCGAGATATCACCAGTTATATATTGGATTTTTCCTGACCCTGGGCGTCCGGCCCCATGAGACGGTGGTTTTCTCGGCCCCTAGTGGTCCGAGGTCGTTCCCGCTGCCGAGATTCATGCGCCAGGGCCTCCTACAAACAAAGCACTTTGATTTACTGCGCTATCTGTAATAGCAACCGAGATATCACCAGATATATCCTGGATTTTTCGCTGACCCTGAGTGTCCGGCCTCATGAGACTGTGGTTTTCTCGGCCCCTGGTGGTCCGAGGTCGTTCCCGCTGCCCAGATTCATGCGCCAGGGCCTCCTGCAGATAAATCACTTTGGATTATTGCGCTATCCCTAAAAGCACCCGAGATATCACCAGATATATATTGGATTTTTCCCTGACCCTGAGTGTCGGGCCCAATGAGACGGTGGTTTTCTCGGCCCCTGGTGGTCCGAGGTCGTTCCCGCTGCACAGATTCATGCGCCAGGGCCTCCTACAGATAATTCACTATGGTTTATTGCGCTATCTCTAATAGCACCCGAGATATCACCAGATATATATTGGATTTTTCCCTGAACCTGAGTGTCCGGCCCCATGAGACGGTGGTTTTCTCGGCCCCTGGTGGTCCGCGGTCGTTCCCGCTGCCCAGATTCATGCGCCAGGGCCTCCTGCAGATAAATCACTTTGGTTTATTGCGCTATCCCTAAAAGCACCCGAGATATCACCAGAAATATATTGGATTTTCCCCTGACCCTGAGTGTCCGGCCCCATGAGACGGTCGTTGTCTCGGCCTCTGGAGGTCCGAGGACGTTCCCGCTGCACAGATTCATGCGCCAGGGCCTCCTGCAGATAATTCACTTTGGTTTATTGCGCTATCTCTAATAGCACCCGAGATATCACCAGTTATATACTGGATTTTCCCCTGACCCTGAGTGTCCGGCCCCATGGGACTGTGGTTTTCTCGGCCCCTGGTGGTCCGAGGTCGTTCCCGCCGCACAGATTCATGCGCCAGGGCCTCCTGCAGATAATTCACTTTGGTTTATTGCGCTATCTGTAATAGCACCCGAGATATCACTAGTTATATACTGGATTTTCCCCTGACCCTGAGTGTCCGTCCCCATGGGACTGTGGTTTTCTCGGCCCCTGGTGGTCCGATGTCGTTCCCGCTGCACAGTTTCATGCGCCAGGGCCTCCTACAGACAATGCACTTTGGTTTATTGCGCTATCTCTAATAGCACCCGAGATATCACCAGTTATATACTGGATTTTCCCCTGACCCTGAGTGTCCGGCCCCATGGGACTGTGGTTTTCTCGGCCCCTGCTGGTCCGAGGTCGTTCCCGCTGCACAGATTCATGCGCCAGGGCCTCCTACAGACAATGCACTTTGATTTATTGCGCTATCTGTAATAGCACCCGAGATATCACCAGATATATATTGGATTTTACCCTGACGCTGAGTGTCCGGCCCCATGAGACGGTCGTTTTCTCGGCCCGTGGTGGTCCGAGGTCGTTCCCGCTGCTCAGATTCATGCGCCAGGGCCTCCTGCAGATAATGCACTTTGATTTATTCCGCTATCTGTAACAGCACCCGAGATATCACCAGATATATATTGGATTTTCCCCTGACCCTGAGTGTCCGGCCCCATGAGACGGTCGTTGTCTCGGCCTCTGGAGGTCCGAGGACGTTCCCGCTGCACAGATTCATGCGCCAGGGCCTCCTGCAGATAATTCACTTTGGTTTATTGCGCTATCTCTAATAGCACCCGAGATATCACCAGTTATATACTGGATTTTCCCCTGACCCTGAGTGTCCGGCCCCATGGGACTGTGGTTTTCTCGGCCCCTGGTGGTCCGAGGTCGTTCCCGCCGCACAGATTCATGCGCCAGGGCCTCCTGCAGATAATTCACTTTGGTTTATTGCGCTATCTGTAATAGCACCCGAGATATCACCAGTTATATACTGGATTTTCCCCTGACCCTGAGTGTCCGTCCCCATGGGACTGTGGTTTTCTCGGCCCCTGGTGGTCCGATGTCGTTCCCGCTGCACAGATTCATGCGCCAGGGCCTCCTACAGACAATGCACTTTGGTTTATTGCGCTATCTCTAATAGCACCCGAGATATCACCAGTTATATACTGGATTTTCCCCTGACCCTGAGTGTCCGGCCCCATGGGACTGTGGTTTTCTCGGCCCCTGCTGGTCCGAGGTCGTTCCCGCTGCACAGATTCATGCGCCAGGGCCTCCTACAGACAATGCACTTTGATTTATTGCGCTATCTGTAATAGCACCCGAGATATCACCAGATATATATTGGATTTTACCCTGACGCTGAGTGTCCGGCCCCATGAGACGGTCGTTTTCTCGGCCCGTGGTGGTCCGAGGTCGTTCCCGCTGCTCAGATTCATGCGCCAGGGCCTCCTGCAGATAATGCACTTTGATTTATTCCGCTATCTGTAACAGCACCCGAGATATCACCAGATATATATTGGATTTTCCCCTGACCCTGAGTGTCCGGCCCAATGAGACGGTGGTTTTCTCGGCCCCTGGTGGTCCGAGGTCGTTCCCGCTGGCCAGATTCATGCGCCAGGGCCTCCTACAGACAATGCACTTTGATTTATTGAGCTATATCTAATAGCACCCGAGATATCACCAGACATATGCTGGATTTTTACATGACTTTGGGTGACGGACACCGAAAATCTGTAATCTTCTCATCCCCTGGTGGTGCGATGTCGTTCCTGCTGCACAGATTCATGCGCAAGGGCCTCCTACGGACAATGCACTTTGATTTATTGCTGTATCTCTAATAGCACCCGAGATATCACCAGATATATATTGGATTTTCCCCTGACCCTGAGTGTCCGGCCCCATGAGACTGTGGTTTTCTCGGCCCCTGGTGGTCCGAGGTCGTTCCCGTTGCCCAGATTCATGCGCCAGGGCCTCCTACAGACAATGCACTTTGATTTATTGCGCTATCTGTAATAGCACCCGAGATATCACCAGATATATATTGGATTTTCCCCTGACCCTGAGTGTCCGGCCCCATGAGACTGTGGTTTTCTCGGCCCCTGGTAGTCCGAGGTCGTTCCCGCTGCACAGATTCATGCGCCAGGGCCTCCTACAGACAATGCACTTTGATTTATTGCGCTATCTGTAATAGCACCCGAGATATCACCAGATATATATTGGATTTTTCCCCGACTCTGACTGTCCGGCCCCATGAGACTGTGGTTTTCTCGGACCCTGTTGATCCGAGGTCGTTCCCGCTGCACAGATTCATGCGCCAGGGCCTCCTGAAGATAATTCACTTTGGTTTATTGCGCTATCTCTAATCGCACCCGAGATATCACCAGATATATATTGGATTTTCCCCTGACCCTGAGTGTCCGGCCCCATGAGACTGTGGTTTTCTCGGCCCCTGGTGGTCCGAGGTCGTTCCCGTTGCACAGATTCATGCGCCAGGGCCTCCTGCAGATATTTCACTTTGGTTTATTGCGCTATCTCTAATAGCACCCGAGATATCACCAGATATATATTGGATTTTCCACCGACCCTGAGTGTCCGGCCCCATGAGACTGTGGTTTTCTCGGCCCCTGGTGGTCCGAGGTCGTTCCCGTTGCACAGATTCATGCGCCAGGGCCTCCTGCAGATATTTCACTTTGTTTTATTGCGCTATCTCTAATAGCACCCGAGATATCACCAGATATATATTGGATTTTACCCTGACCCTGAGTGTCCGGCCCCATGAGACGGTCGTTGTCTCAGCCTCTGGAGGTCCGAGGACGTTCCCGCTGCACAGATTCATGCGCCTGGGCCTCCTACAGACAATCCACTTTGATGTATTGGGCTATCTGTAATAGCACCCGAGATATCACCAGATATATATTGGATTTTTCCCTGGCCCTGAGTGTCCGGCACCATGAGACAGTGGTTTTTACGGCCCCTGGTGGTCCGAGGTCGTTCCCGTTGCACAGATTCATGCGCCAGGGCCTCCTACAGACAATGCACTTTGATTTATTGCGCTATCTGTAATAGCACCCGAGATATCACCAGATATATATTGGATTTTCCCCTGAGCCTGAGTGTCCGGCCCCATGAGACTGTGGTTTTCTCGGCCCCTGGTAGTCCGAGGTCGTTCCCGCTGCACAGATTCATGCGCCAGGGCCTCCTACAGACAATGCACTTTGATTTATTGCGCTATCTGTAATAGCACCCGAGATATCACCAGATATATATTGGATTTTTCCCCGACTCTGACTGTCCGGCCCCATGAGACGGTGGTTTTCTCGGACCCTGTTGATCCGAGGTCGTTCCCGCTGCACAGATTCATGCGCCAGGGCCTCCTGCAGATAATTCACTTTGGGTTACTGCGCTATCTCTAATAGCACCCGAGATATCACCAGTTATATATTGGATTTTTCCTGACCCTGGGCGTCCGGCCCCATGAGACGGTGGTTTTCTCGGCCCCTGGTGGTCCGAGGTCGTTCCCGCTGCCCAGATTCATGCGCCAGGGCCTCCTACAAACAAAGCACTTTGATTTACTGCGCTATCTGTAATAGCAACCGAGATATCACCAGATATATCCTGGATTTTTCGCTGACCCTGAGTGTCCGGCCTCATGAGACTGTGGTTTTCTCGGCCCCTGGTGGTCCGAGGTCGTTCCCGCTGCCCAGATTCATGCGCCAGGGCCTCCTGCAGATAAATCACTTTGGATTATTGCGCTATCCCTAAAAGCACCCGAGATATCACCAGATATATATTGGATTTTTCCCTGACCCTGAGTGTCGGGCCCCATGAGACGGTGGTTTTCTCGGCCCCTGGCGGTCCGAGGTCGTTCCCGCTGCACAGATTCATGCGCAAGGGCCTCCTACGGACAATGCACTTTGATTTATTGCTGTATCTCTAATAGCACCCGAGATATCACCAGATATATATATTGGATTTTCCCCTGACCCTGAGTGTCCGGCCCCATGTGACGGTGGTTTTCTCGGCCCCGGGTGGTCCGAGGTCGTTCCCGCTGCACAGATTCATGCGCCTGGGCCTCCTACAGACAATCCACTTTGATGTATTGGGCTATCTGTAATAGCACCCGAGATATCACCAGATATATATTGGATTTTTCCTGACCCTGGGCGTCCGGCCCCATGAGACGGTGGTTTTCTCGGCCCCTGGTGGTCCGAGGTCGTTCCCGCTGCACAGATTCATTCGCCAGGGCCTCCTACAAACAAAGCACTTTGATTTACTGCGCTATCTGTAATAGCAACCGAGATATCACCAGATATATCCTGGATTTTTCGCTGACCCTGAGTGTCCGGCCTCATGAGACTGTGGTTTTCTCGGCCCCTGGTGGTCCGAGGTCGTTCCCGCTGCCCAGATTCATGCGCCAGGGCCTCCTACAAACAAAGCACTTTGATTTACTGCGCTATCTGTAATAGCAACCGAGATATCACCAGATATATCCTGGATTTTTCGCTGACCCTGAGTGTCCGGCCTCATGAGACTGTGGTTTTCTCGGCCCCTGGTGGTCCGAGGTCGTTCCCGCTGCCCAGATTCATGCGCCAGGGCCTCCTGCAGATAAATCACTTTGGATTATTGCGCTATCCCTAAAAGCACCCGAGATATCACCAGATATATATTGGATTTTTCCCTGACCCTGAGTGTCGGGCCCCATGAGACGGTGGTTTTCTCGGCCCCTGGTGGTCCGAGGTCGTTCCCGCTGCACAGATTCATGCGCCAGGGCCTCCTACAGACAATGCACTTTGGTTTATTGCGCTATCTCTAATAGCACCCGAGATATCACCAGTTATATACTGGATTTTCCCCTGACCCTGAGTGTCCGGCCCCATGGGACTGTGGTTTTCTCGGCCCCTGCTGGTCCGAGGTCGTTCCCGCTGCACAGATTCATGCGCCAGGGCCTCCTACAGACAATGCACTTTGATTTATTGCGCTATCTGTAATAGCACCCGAGATATCACCAGATATATATTGGATTTTACCCTGACGCTGAGTGTCCGGCCCCATGAGACGGTCGTTTTCTCGGCCCGTGGTGGTCCGAGGTCGTTCCCGCTGCTCAGATTCATGCGCCAGGGCCTCCTGCAGATAATGCACTTTGATTTATTCCGCTATCTGTAATAGCACCCGAGATATCACCAGATATATGTTGGATTTGACCCTGACCCTGAGTGTCCGGCCCCTTGAGACGGTCGTTGTCTCGGCCCCTGGAGGTCCGAGGACGTTCCCGCTGCACAGACTCATGCGCCAGGGCCTCCTACAGACAATGCACTTTGATTTATTGCGCTATCTCTAATAGCACCCGAGATATCACCAGATATATATTGGATTTTACCCTGTCCCTGACTGTCCGGCCCCATGAGACTGTGGTTTTTTCGGCCTCTGGTAGACCGAGGTCCTTCCCGCTGCACGGATTCATGCGCCAGGGCCTCCTACAGACAATGCACTTTGATTTATTGCGCTATCTGTAATAGCACCCGAGATATCACCAGATATATATTGGATTTTACCCTGACCCTGAGTGTCCGGCCCCATGAGACGGTGCTTGTCTCGGCCCCTGGAGGTCCCAGGACGTTCCCGCTGCCCAGATTCATGCGCCAGGGCCTCCTGCAGATAATTCACTTTGGTTTATTGCGCTATCTCTAATAGCACCCGAGATATCACCAGTTATATACTGGATTTTCCCCTGACCCTGAGTGTCCGGCCCCATGGGACTGTGGTTTTCTCGGCCCCTGGTGGTCCGAGGTCGTTCCCGCTGCACAGATTCATGCGCCAGGGCCTCCTACGGACAATGCACTTTGATTTATTGCACTATCTGTAATAGCACCCGAGATATCACCAGATATATATTGGATTTTACCCTGACCCTGAGTGTCCGGCCCCATGAGACGGTCGTTTTCTCGGCCCGTGGTGGTCCGAGGTCGTCCCCGCTGCACAGATTCATGCGCCAGGGCCTCCTGCAGATACTTCACTTTGTTTTATTGCGCTATCTCTAATAGCACCCGAGATATCACCAGATATATATTGGATTTTCCCCTGACCCTGAGTGTTTTGCCCCATGAGACTGTGGTTTTCTCGGCCCCTGGTGGTCCGAGGTCGTTCCCGTTGCACAGATTCATGCGCCAGGGCCTCCTGCAGATATTTCACTTTGGTTTATTGCGCTATCTCTAATAGCACCCGAGATATCACCAGATATATATTGGATTTTACCCTGACCCTGAGTGACCGGCCCCATGAGACTGTGGTTTTCTCGGCCCCTGGTGGTCCGAGGTCGTTCCCGCTGCACAGATTCATGCGCCAGGGCCTCCTACAGATAATGCACTTTGATTTATTGCGCTATCTGTAATAGCACCCGAGACATCACCGGATATATATTGGATTTTACCCTGACCCTGAGTGTCCGGCCCCATGAGACGGTCGTTGTCTCGGCCCCTGGAGGTCCGAGGACGTTCCCGCTGCACAGATTCATGTTCCAGGGCCTCCTACAGGTAATGCACTTTGATTTATTGCGCTATCTCGAATAGCACCCGAGATATCACCAGATATATATTTGATTTTCCCCTGACCCTGAGTATCCGGCCCCATGAGACTGTGGTTTTCTCGGCCCCTGGTGGTCCGAGGTCGTTCCCGTTGCACAGATTCATGCGCCAGGGCCTCCTGCAGATAATTCACTTTGGTTTATTGCGCTATCTCTAATAGCACCCGAGATATCACCGGATATATATTGGATTTTTCCCTGACCCTGAGTGTCCGGCCCCATGAGACGGTGGTTTTCTCTGCCCCTGGTGGTCCGAGGCTGTTCCCGCTGCATATATGCATGCGCCAGGGCCTCCTGCAGACAATGCACTTTGATTTATCGCGCTATCTATAATAGAACCCGAGATATCACCAGATATATGCTGGATTCTTACATGACCTTGGGTGACGGATACCGAAAATCTGTAATTTTCTTGGCCCCTGGTGTTCCGACGTCGTTGCTGCTGCACAGCTGCATGCGCCAGGGCCTCCTGCAGACAATGCACTTTGATTTATCGCGCTATCTCTAATAGCACCCGAGATATCACCAGATATATATTGGATTTTTCCCTGGCCCTGAGTGTCCGGCCCCATGAGACAGTGGTTTTCTCGGCCCCTGGTGGTCCGAGGTCGTTCCCGCTGCACAGATTCATTCGCCAGGTCCTCCTGCAGATAATTCCGTTTGGTTTATTGCGCTATATCTAATAGCACCCGAGATATCACCAGATATATATTGGATTTTCCCCTGACCCTGAGCGTCCGGCCCAATGAGACGGTGGTTTTCTCGTCCCCTGGTGGTCCGAGGTCGTTCCCGCTGGCCAGATTCATGCGCCAGGGCCTCCTACAGACAATGCACTTTGATTTATTGCGCTATCTGTAATAGCACCCGAGATATCACCAGATATATAGTGGATTTTTCCCTGCCCCTGTGTGACCGGCCCCATGAGTCGGTGCTTGTCTCGGCCCCTGGTGGTCCGAAGTCGTTCCCGCTGCACAGATTCATGCGCCAGGGCCTCCTGCAGACAATGCACTTTGATTTATTGCCCTATATCTAATAGCACCCGAGATATCACCAGACATATGCTGGATTTTTACATGACTTTGGGTGACGGATACCGAAAATCTGTAATTTTCTCATCCCCTGGTGGTGCGATGTCGTTCCTGCTGCACAGATTCATGCGCCAGGGCCTCCTACGGACAATGCACTTTGATTTATTGCTGTATCTCTGATAGCACCCGAGATATCACCAGATATATATTGGATTTTTCCCTGACCCTGAGTGTCCGGCCCCATGTGACGATGGTTTTCTCGGCCCCTGGTGGTGCGAGGTCATTCCCGCTGCACAGATTCATGCGCCAGGGCCTCCTACAGACAATGCACTTTGATTTATTGCGCTATCTGTAATAGCACCCGAGATATCACCAGATATATATTGGATTTTTCCCTGTACCTGAGTGTCCGGCCCCATGGGACTGTGGTTTTCTCGGCCCCTGGTGGTCCGAGGTCGTTCCCGCTGCACAGATTCATGCGCCAGGGCCTCCTACGGACAATGCACTTTGATTTATTGCACTATCTGTAATAGCACCCGAGATATCACCAGATATATATTGGATTTTACCCTGACCCTGAGTGTCCGGCCCCCTGAGACGGTGGTTTTCTCGGCCCCTGGTGGTCCGAGGTCGTTCCCACTGGCCACATTCATTCCCCAGGGCCTCCTACAGACAATTCACTTTGATTTATTGCGCTATCTGTAATAGCACCCGAGATATCACCAGATATATATTGGATTTTTCCCTGGCCCTGAGTGTCCGGCGCCATGAGACAGTGGTTTTCTCGGCCCCTGGTGGTCCGAGGTCGTTCCCGCTGCACAGATTCATTCGCCAGGTCCTCCTGCAGATAATTCCGTTTGGTTTATTGCGCTATATCTAATAGCACCCGAGATATCAACAGATATATATTGGATTTTCCCCTGACCCTGAGCGTCCGGCCCAATGAGACGGTGGTTTTCTCGTCCCCTGGTGGTCCGAGGTCGTTCCCGCTGGCCAGATTCATGCGCCAGGGCCTCCTACAGACAATGCACTTTGATTTATTGCGCTATCTGTAATAGCACCCGAGATATCACCAGATATATAGTGGATTTTTCCCTGCCCCTGTGTGACCGGCCCCATGAGTCGGTGCTTGTCTCGGCCCCTGGTGGTCCGAAGTCGTTCCCGCTGCACAGATTCATGCGCCAGGGCCTCCTGCAGACAATGCACTTTGATTTATTGCCCTATATCTAATAGCACCCGAGATATCACCAGACATATGCTGGATTTTTACATGACTTTGGGTGACGGATACCGAAAATCTGTAATTTTCTCATCCCCTGGTGGTGCGATGTCGTTCCTGCTGCACAGATTCATGCGCAAGGGCCTCCTACGGACAATGCACTTTGATTTATTGCTGTATCTCTGATAGCACCCGAGATATCACCAGATATATATTGGATTTTTCCCTGACCCTGAGTGACCGGCCCCATGTGACGATGGTTTTCTCGGCCCCTGGTGGTGCGAGGTCATTCCCGCTGCACAGATTCATGCGCCAGGGCCTCCTACAGACAATGCACTTTGATTTATTGCGCTATCTGTAATAGCACCCGAGATATCACCAGATATATATTGGATTTTTCCCTGTACCTGAGTGTCCGGCCCCATGAGACGGTGGTTTTCTCGGCCCCTGGTGGTCCGTGGTCGTTCCCGCTGCACAGATTCATGCGCCAGGGCCTCCTACAGACAATGCACTTTGATTTATTGCGCTATCTGTAATAGCACCCGAGATATCACCAGATATATATTGGATTTTTCCCTGTACCTGAGTGTCCGGCCCCATGGGACTGTGGTTTTCTCGGCCCCTGGTGGTCCGAGGTCGTTCCCGCTGCACAGATTCATGCGCCAGGGCCTCCTACGGACAATGCACTTTGATTTATTGCACTATCTGTAATAGCACCCGAGATATCACCAGATATATATTGGATTTTACCCTGACCCTGAGTGTCCGGCCCCCTGAGACGGTGGTTTTCTCGGCCCCTGGTGGTCCGAGGTCGTTCCCACTGGCCACATTCATTCCCCAGGGCCTCCTACAGACAATTCACTTTGATTTATTGCGCTATCTGTAATAGCACCCGAGATATCACCAGATATATATTGGATTTTTCCCTGGCCCTGAGTGTCCGGCGCCATGAGACAGTGGTTTTCTCGGCCCCTGGTGGTCCGAGGTCGTTCCCGCTGCACAGATTCATTCGCCAGGTCCTCCTGCAGATAATTCCGTTTGGTTTATTGCGCTATATCTAATAGCACCCGAGATATCAACAGATATATATTGGATTTTCCCCTGACCCTGAGCGTCCGGCCCAATGAGACGGTGGTTTTCTCGTCCCCTGGTGGTCCGAGGTCGTTCCCGCTGGCCAGATTCATGCGCCAGGGCCTCCTACAGACAATGCACTTTGATTTATTGCGCTATCTGTAATAGCACCCGAGATATCACCAGATATATAGTGGATTTTTCCCTGCCCCTGTGTGACCGGCCCCATGAGTCGGTGCTTGTCTCGGCCCCTGGTGGTCCGAAGTCGTTCCCGCTGCACAGATTCATGCGCCAGGGCCTCCTGCAGACAATGCACTTTGATTTATTGCCCTATATCTAATAGCACCCGAGATATCACCAGACATATGCTGGATTTTTACATGACTTTGGGTGACGGATACCGAAAATCTGTAATTTTCTCATCCCCTGGTGGTGCGATGTCGTTCCTGCTGCACAGATTCATGCGCAAGGGCCTCCTACGGACAATGCACTTTGATTTATTGCTGTATCTCTGATAGCACCCGAGATATCACCAGATATATATTGGATTTTTCCCTGACCCTGAGTGACCGGCCCCATGTGACGATGGTTTTCTCGGCCCCTGGTGGTGCGAGGTCATTCCCGCTGCACAGATTCATGCGCCAGGGCCTCCTACAGACAATGCACTTTGATTTATTGCGCTATCTGTAATAGCACCCGAGATATCACCAGATATATATTGGATTTTTCCCTGTACCTGAGTGTCCGGCCCCATGAGACGGTGGTTTTCTCGGCCCCTGGTGGTCCGTGGTCGTTCCCGCTGCACAGATGCATGCGCCAGGGCCTCGTGCAGATAATTCACTTTGGTTTATTGCGCTATCTCTAATAGCACCCGAGATATCACCAGATATATATATTGGATTTTCCCCTGACCCTGAGTGTCCGGCCCCATGTGACGGTGGTTTTCTCGGCCCCGGGTGGTCCGAGGTCGTTCCCGCTGCACAGATTCATGCGCCTGGGCCTCCTACAGACAATCCACTTTGATGTATTGGGCTATCTGTAATAGCACCCGAGATATCACCAGATATATATTGGATTTTTCCCTGGCCCTGAGTGTCCGGCCCCATGAGACAGTGGTTTTCTCGGCCCCTGGTGGTCCGAGGTCGTTCCCGCTGCACAGATTCATTCGCCAGGTCCTCCTGCAGATAATTCCGTTTGGTTTATTGCGCTATATCTAATAGCACCCGAGATATCACCAGATATATATTGGATTTTCCCCTGACCCTGAGCGTCCGGCCCAATGAGACGGTGGTTTTCTCGGCCCCTGGTGGTCCGAGGTCGTTCCCGCTGGCCAGATTCATGCGCCAGGGCCTCCTACAGACAATGCACTTTGATTTATTGAGCTATATCTAATAGCACCCGAGATATCACCAGACATATGCTGGATTTTTACATGACTTTGGGTGACGGACACCGAAAATCTGTAATCTTCTCATCCCCTGGTGGTGCGATGTCGTTCCTGCTGCACAGATTCATGCGCAAGGGCCTCCTACGGACAATGCACTTTGATTTATTGCGCTATCTCTAATAGCACCCGAGATATCACCAGTTATATATTGGATTTTTCCTGACCCTGGGCGTCCGGCCCCATGAGACGGTGGTTTTCTCGGCCCCTGGTGGTCCGAGGTCGTTCCCGCTGCCCAGATTCATGCGCCAGGGCCTCCTACAAACAAAGCACTTTGATTTACTGCGCTATCTGTAATACCAACCGAGATATCACCAGATATATCCTGGATTTTTCGCTGACCCTGAGTGTCCGGCCTCATGAGACTGTGGTTTTCTCGGCCCCTGGTGGTCCGAGGTCGTTCCCGCTGCCCAGATTCATGCGCCAGGGCCTCCTGCAGATAAATCACTTTGGATTATTGCGCTATCTCTAAAAGCACCCGAGATATCACCAGATACATATTGGATTTTTCCCTGACCCTGAGTGTCGGGCCCCATGAGACGGTGGTTTTCGCGGCCCCTGGTGGTCCGAGGTCGTTCCCGCTGCACAGATTCATGCGCCAGGGCCTCCTCCAGATAATTCACTATGGTTTATTGCGCTATCTCTAATAGCACCCGAGATATCACCAGATATATATTGGATTTTTCCCTGAACCTGAGTGTCCGGCCCCATGAGACGGTGGTTTTCTCGGCCCCTGGTGGTCCGCGGTCGTTCCCGCTGCCCAGATTCATGCGCCAGGGCCTCCTGCAGATAAATCACTTTGGTTTATTGCGCTATCCCTAAAAGCACCCGAGATATCACCAGAAATATATTGGATTTTTCCCTGACCCTGAGTGTCCGGCCCCATGAGACGGTCGTTGTCTCGGCCTCTGGAGGTCCGAGGACGTTCCCGCTGCACAGATTCATGCGCCAGGGCCTCCTGCAGATAATTCACTTTGGGTTACTGCGCTATCTCTAATAGCACCCGAGATATCACCAGTTATATATTGGATTTTTCCTGACCCTGGGCGTCCGGCCCCATGAGACGGTGGTTTTCGCGGCCCCTGGTGGTCCGAGGTCGTTCCCGCTGCCCAGATTCATGCGCCAGGGCCTCCTACAAACAAAGCACTTTGATTTACTGCGCTATCTGTAATAGCAACCGAGATATCACCAGATATATCCTGGATTTTTCGCTGACCCTGAGTGTCCGGCCTCATGAGACTGTGGTTTTCTCGGCCCCTGGTGGTCCGAGGTCGTTCCCGCTGCTCAGATTCATGCGCCAGGGCCTCCTGCAGATAAATCACTTTGGATTATTGCGCTATCCCTAAAAGCACCCGAGATATCACCAGATATATATTGGATTTTTCCCTGACCCTGAGTGTCGGGCCCCATGAGACGGTGGTTTTCTCGGCCCCTGGTGGTCCGAGGTCGTTCCCGCTGCACAGATTCATGCGCCAGGGCCTCCTCCAGATAATTCACTATGGTTTATTGCGCTATCTCTAATAGCACCCGAGATATCACCAGATATATATTGGATTTTTCCCTGAACCTGAGTGTCCGGCCCCATGAGACGGTGGTTTTCTCGGCCCCTGGTGGTCCGCGGTCGTTCCCGCTGCCTAGACTCATGCGCCAGGGCCTCCTGCAGATAAATCACTTTGGTTTATTGCGCTATCCCTAAAAGCACCCGAGATATCGCCAGAAATATATTGGATTTTCCCCTGTCCCTGAGTGTCCGGCCCCATGAGACGGTCGTTGTCTCGGCCTCTGGAGGTCCGAGGACGTTCCCGCTGCACAGATTCATGCGCCAGGGCCTCCTACAGACAATGCACTTTGGTTTATTGCGCTATCTCTAATAGCACCCGAGATATCACCAGTTATATACTGGATTTTCCCCTGACCCTGAGTGTCCGGCCCCATGGGACTGTGGTTTTCTCGGCCCCTGCTGGTCCGAGGTCGTTCCCGCTGCACAGATTCATGCGCCAGGGCCTCCTACAGACAATGCACTTTGATTTATTGCGCTATCTGTAATAGCACCCGAGATATCACCAGATATATATTGGATTTTACCCTGACGCTGAGTGTCCGGCCCCATGAGACGGTCGTTTTCTCGGCCCGTGGTGGTCCGAGGTCGTTCCCGCTGCTCAGATTCATGCGCCAGGGCCTCCTGCAGATAATGCACTTTGATTTATTCCGCTATCTGTAATAGCACCCGAGATATCACCAGATATATATTGGATTTTCCCCTGACCCTGAGTGTCCGGCCCCATGAGACTGTGGTTTTTTCGGCCCCTGGTGGTCCGAGGTCGTTCCCGTTGCACAGATTCGTGCGCCAGGGCCTCCTGCAGATAACTCACTTTGGTTTATTGCGCTATCTGTAATAGCACCCGAGATATCACCAGATATATGTTGGATTTGACCCTGACCCTGAGTGTCCGGCCCCTTGAGACGGTCGTTGTCTCGGCCCCTGGAGGTCCGAGGACGTTCCCGCTGCACAGATTCATGCGCCAGGGCCTCCTACAGACAATGCACTTTGATTTATTGCGCTATCTCTAATAGCACCCGAGATATCACCAGATATATATTGGATTTCACCCTGTCCCTGACTGTCCGGCCCCATGAGACTGTGGTTTTTTCGGCCTCTGGTAGACCGAGGTCCTTCCCGCTGCACGGATTCATGCGCCAGGGCCTCCTACAGACAATGCACTTTGATTTATTGCGCTATCTCTAATAGCACCCGAGATATCACCAGTTATATACTGGATTTTCCCCTGACCCTGAGTGTCCGGCCCCATGGGACTGTGGTTTTCTCGGCCCCTGGTGGTCCGAGGTCGTTCCCGCAGCACAGATTCATGCGCCAGGGCCTCCTACGGACAATGCACTTTGATTTATTGCACTATCTGTAATAGCACCCGAGATATCACCAGATATATATTGGATTTTACCCTGACCCTGAGTGTCCGGCCCCATGAGACGGTCGTTTTCTCGGCCCGTGGTGGTCCGAGGTCGTCCCCGCTGCACAGATTCATGCGCCAGGGCCTCCTGCAGATACTTCACTTTGGTTTATTGCGCTATCTCTAATAGCACCCGAGATATCACCAGATATATATTGGATTTTCCCCTGACCCTGAGTGTTTTGCCCCATGAGACTGTGGTTTTCTCGGCCCCTGGTGGTCCGAGGTCGTTCCCGTTGCACAGATTCATGCGCCAGGGCCTCCTGCAGATATTTCACTTTGGTTTATTGCGCTATCTCTAATAGCACCCGAGATATCACCAGATATATATTGGATTTTACCCTGACCCTGAGTGACCGGCCCCATGAGACTGTGGTTTTCTCGGCCCCTGGTGGTCCGAGGTCGTTCCCGCTGCACAGATTCATGCGCCAGGGCCTCCTACAGATAATGCACTTTGATTTATTGCGCTATCTGAAATAGCACCCGAGACATCACCGGATATATATTGGATTTTACCCTGACCCTGAGTGTCCGGCCCCATGAGACGGTCGTTGTCTCGGCCCCTGGAGGTCCGAGGACGTTCCCGCTGCACAGATTCATGTTCCAGGGCCTCCTACAGGTAATGCACTTTGATTTATTGCGCTATCTCGAATAGCACCCGAGATATCACCAGATATATATTTGATTTTCCCCTGACCCTGAGTATCCGGCCCCATGAGACTGTGGGTTTCTCGGCCCCTGGTGGTCCGAGGTCGTTCCCGTTGCACAGATTCATGCGCCAGGGCCTCCTGCAGATAATTCACTTTGGTTTATTGCGCTATCTCTAATAGCACCCGAGATATCACCGGATATATATTGGATTTTTCCCTGACCCTGAGTGTCCGGCCCCATGAGACGGTGGTTTTCTCTGCCCCTGGTGGTCCGAGGCTGTTCCCGCTGCATATATGCATGCGCCAGGGCCTCCTGCAGACAATGCACTTTGATTTATCGCGCTATCTCTAATAGCACCCGAGATATCACCAGATATATATTGGATTTTCCCCTGACCCTGAGTGTTTTGCCCCATGAGACTGTGGTTTTCTCGGCCCCTGGTGGTCCGAGGTCGTTCCCGTTGCACAGATTCATGCGCCAGGGCCTCCTGCAGATATTTCACTTTGGTTTATTGCGCTATCTCTAATAGCACCCGAGATATCACCAGATATATATTGGATTTTACCCTGACCCTGAGTGACCGGCCCCATGAGACTGTGGTTTTCTCGGCCCCTGGTGGTCCGAGGTCGTTCCCGCTGCACAGATTCATGCGCCAGGGCCTCCTACAGATAATATACTTTGATTTATTGCGCTATCTGAAATAGCACCCGAGACATCACCGGATATATATTGGATTTTACCCTGACCCTGAGTGTCCGGCCCCATGAGACGGTCGTTGTCTCGGCCCCTGGAGGTCCGAGGACGTTCCCGCTGCACAGATTCATGTTCCAGGGCCTCCTACAGGTAATGCACTTTGATTTATTGCGCTATCTCGAATAGCACCCGAGATATCACCAGATATATATTTGATTTTCCCCTGACCCTGAGTATCCGGCCCTATGAGACTGTGGTTTTCTCGGCCCCTGGTGGTCCGAGGTCGTTCCCGTTGCACAGATTCATGCGCCAGGGCCTCCTGCAGATAATTCACTTTGGTTTATTGCGCTATCTCTAATAGCACCCGAGATATCACCGGATATATATTGGACTTTTCCCTGACCCTGAGTGTCCGGCCCCATGAGACGGTGGTTTTCTCTGCCCCTGGTGGTCCGAGGCTGTTCCCGCTGCATATATGCATGCGCCAGGGCCTCCTGCAGACAATGCACTTTGATTTATCGCGCTATCTATAATAGAACCCGAGATATCACCAGATATATGCTGGATTCTTACATGACCTTGGGTGACGGATACCGAAAATCTGTAATTTTCTTGGCCCCTGGTGTTCCGACGTCGTTGCTGCTGCGCAGCTGCATGCGCCAGGGCCTCCTGCAGACAATGCACTTTGATTTATCGCGCTATCTCTAATAGCACCCGAGATATCACCAGATATATATTGGATTTTTCCCTGGCCCTGAGTGTCCGGCCCCATGAGACAGTGGTTTTCTCGGCCCCTGGTGGTCCGAGGTCGTTCCCGCTGCACAGATTCATACGCCAGGTCCTCCTGCAGATAATTCCGTTTGCTTTGTTGCGCTATATCTAATAGCACCCGAGATATCACCAGATATATATTGGATTTTCCCCTGACCCTGAGCGTCCGGCCCAATGAGACGGTGGTTTTCTCGTCCCCTGGTGGTCCGAGGTCGTTCCCGCTGCACAGATTCATGCGCCAGGGCCTCCTGCAGACAATGCACTTTGATTTATTGCCCTATATCTAATAGCACCCGAGATATCACCAGACATATGCTGGATTTTTACATGACTTTGGGTGACGGATACCGAAAATCTGTAATTTTCTCATCCCCTGGTGGTGCGATGTCGTTCCTGCTGCACAGATTCATGCGCAAGGGCCTCCTACGGACAATGCACTTTGATTTATTGCTGTATCTCTGATAGCACCCGAGATATCACCAGATATATATTGGATTTTTCCCTGACCCTGAGTGTCCGGCCCCATGTGACGATGGTTTTCTCGGCCCCTGGTGGTGCGAGGTCATTCCCGCTGCACAGATTCATGCGCCAGGGCCTCCTACAGACAATGCACTTTGATTTATTGCGCTATCTGTAATAGCACCCGAGATATCACCAGATATATATTGGATTTTCCCCTGACCCTGAGTGTCCGGCCCCATGTGACGGTGGTTTTCTCGGCCCCGGGTGGTCCGAGGTCGTTCCCGCTGCACAGATTCATGCGCCTGGGCCTCCTACAGACAATCCACTTTGATGTATTGGGCTATCTGTAATAGCACCCGAGATATCACCAGATATATATTGGATTTTCCCCTGACCCTGAGTGTCCGGCCCCATGAGACTGTGGTTTTCTCGGCCGCTGGTGGTCCGAGGTCGTTCCCGTTGCACAAATTCATGCGCCAGGGCCTCCAACAGACAATGCACTTTGATTTATTGCGCTATCTCTAATAGCACCCGAGATATCACCAGTTATATATTGGATTTTTCCTGACCCTGGGCGTCCGGCCCCATGAGACGGTGGTTTTCTCGGCCCCTGGTGGTCCGAGGTCGTTCCCGCTGCCCAGATTCATGCGCCAGGGCCTCCTACAAACAAAGCACTTTGATTTACTGCGCTATCTGTAATAGCAACCGAGATATCACCAGATATATCCTGGATTTTTCGCTGACCCTGAGTGTCCGGCCTCATGAGACTGTGGTTTTCTCGGCCCCTGGTGGTCCGAGGTCGTTCCCGCTGCCCAGATTCATGCGCCAGGGCCTCCTGCAGATAAATCACTTTGGATTATTGCGCTATCCCTAAAAGCACCCGAGATATCACCAGATATATATTGGATTTTTCCCTGACCCTGAGTGTCGGGCCCCATGAGACGGTGGTTTTCTCGGCCCCTGGTGGTCCGAGGTCGTTCCCGCTGCACAGATTCATGCGCCAGGGCCTCCTACAGATAATATACTTTGATTTATTGCGCTATCTGTAATAGCACCCGAGACATCACCGGATATATATTGGATTTTACCCTGACCCTGAGTGTCCGGCCCCATGAGACGGTCGTTGTCTCGGCCCCTGGAGGTCCGAGGACGTTCCCGCTGCACAGATTCATGTTCCAGGGCCTCCTACAGGTAATGCACTTTGATTTATTGCGCTATCGCGAATAGCACCCGAGATATCACCAGATATATATTTGATTTTCCCCTGACCCTGAGTATCCGGCCCTATGAGACTGTGGTTTTCTCGGCCCCTGGTGGTCCGAGGTCGTTCCCGTTGCACAGATTCATGCGCCAGGGCCTCCTGCAGATAATTCACTTTGGTTTATTGCGCTATCTCTAATAGCACCCGAGATATCACCGGATATATATTGGATTTTTCCCTGACCCTGAGTGTCCGGCCCCATGAGACGGTGGTTTTCTCTGCCCCTGGTGGTCCGAGGCTGTTCCCGCTGCATATATGCATGCGCCAGGGCCTCCTGCAGACAATGCACTTTGATTTATCGCGCTATCTATAATAGAACCCGAGATATCACCAGATATATGCTGGATTCTTACATGACCTTGGGTGACGGATACCGAAAATCTGTAATTTTCTTGGCCCCTGGTGTTCCGACGTCGTTGCTGCTGCACAGCTGCATGCGCCAGGGCCTCCTGCAGACAATGCACTTTGATTTATCGCGCTATCTCTAATAGCACCCGAGATATCACCAGATATATATTGGATTTTTCCCTGGCCCTGAGTGTCCGGCCCCATGAGACAGTGGTTTTCTCGGCCCCTGGTGGTCCGAGGTCGTTCCCGCTGCACAGATTCATACGCCAGGTCCTCCTGCAGATAATTCCGTTTGGTTTATTGCGCTATATCTAATAGCACCCGAGATATCACCAGATATATATTGGATTTTCCCCTGACCCTGAGCGTCCGGCCCAATGGGACGGTGGTTTTCTCGTCCCCTGGTGGTCCGAGGTCGTTCCCGCTGCACAGATTCATGCGCCAGGGCCTCCTGCAGACAATGCACTTTGATTTATTGCCCTATATCTAATAGCACCCGAGATATCACCAGACATATGCTGGATTTTTACATGACTTTGGGTGACGGATACCGAAAATCTGTAATTTTCTCATCCCCTGGTGGTGCGATGTCGTTCCTGCTGCACAGATTCATGCGCAAGGGCCTCCTACGGACAATGCACTTTGATTTATTGCTGTATCTCTGATAGCACCCGAGATATCACCAGATATATATTGGATTTTTCCCTGACCCTGAGTGTCCGGCCCCATGTGACGATGGTTTTCTCGGCCCCTGGTGGTGCGAGGTCATTCCCGCTGCACAGATTCATGCGCCAGGGCCTCCTACAGACAATGCACTTTGATTTATTGCGCTATCTGTAATAGCACCCGAGATATCACCAGATATATATTGGATTTTCCCCTGACCCTGAGTGTCCGGCCCCATGTGACGGTGGTTTTCTCGGCCCCGGGTGGTCCGAGGTCGTTCCCGCTGCACAGATTCATGCGCCTGGGCCTCCTACAGACAATCCACTTTGATGTATTGGGCTATCTGTAATAGCACCCGAGATATCACCAGATATATATTGGATTTTCCCCTGACCCTGAGTGTCCGGCCCCATGAGACTGTGGTTTTCTCGGCCGCTGGTGGTCCGAGGTCGTTCCCGTTGCACAAATTCATGCGCCAGGGCCTCCTACAGACAATGCACTTTGATTTATTGCGCTATCTCTAATAGCACCCGAGATATCACCAGTTATATATTGGATTTTTCCTGACCCTGGGCGTCCGGCCCCATGAGACGGTGGTTTTCTCGGCCCCTGGTGGTCCGAGGTCGTTCCCGCTGCCCAGGTTCATGCGCCAGGGCCTCCTACAAACAAAGCACTTTGATTTACTGCGCTATCTGTAATAGCAACCGAGAGATCACCAGATATATCCTGGATTTTTCGCTGACCCTGAGTGTCCGGCCTCATGAGACTGTGGTTTTCTCGGCCCCTGGTGGTCCGAGGTCGTTCCCGCAGCCCAGATTCATGCGCCAGGGCCTCCTGCAGATAAATCACTTTGGATTATTGCGCTATCCCTAAAAGCACCCGAGATATCACCAGATATATATTGGATTTTTCCCTGACCCTGAGTGTCGGGCCCCATGAGACGGTGGTTTTCTCGGCCCCTGGTGGTCCGAGGTCGTTCCCGCTGCACAGATTCATGCGCCAGGGCCTCCTCCAGATAATTCACTATGGTTTATTGCGCTATCTCTAATAGCACCCGAGATATCACCAGATATATATTGGATTTTTCCCTGAACCTGAGTGTCCGGCCCCATGAGACGGTGGTTTTCTCGGCCCCTGGTGGTCCGCGGTCGTTCCCGCTGCCCAGATTCATGCGCCAGGGCCTCCTGCAGATAAATCACTTTGGTTTATTGCGCTATCCCTAAAAGCACCCGAGATATCACCAGAAATATATTGGATTTTCCCCTGACCCTGAGTGTCCGGCCCCATGAGACGGTCGTTGTCTCGGCCTCTGGAGGTCCGAGGACGTTCCCGCTGCACAGATTCATGCGCCAGGGCCTCCTGCAGATAATTCACTTTGGTTTATTGCGCTATCTCTAATAGCACCCGAGATATCACCAGTTATATACTGGATTTTCCCCTGACCCTGAGTGTCCGGCCCCATGGGACTGTGGTTTTCTCGGCCCCTGGTGGTCCGAGGTCGTTCCCGCCGCACAGATTCATGCGCCAGGGCCTCCTGCAGATAATTCACTTTGGTTTATTGCGCTATCTGTAATAGCACCCGAGATATCACCAGTTATATACTGGATTTTCCCCTGACCCTGAGTGTCCGTCCCCATGGGACTGTGGTTTTCTCGGCCCCTGGTGGTCCGATGTCGTTCCCGCTGCACAGATTCATGCGCCAGGGCCTCCTACAGACAATGCACTTTGGTTTATTGCGCTATCTCTAATAGCACCCGAGATATCACCAGTTATATACTGGATTTTCCCCTGACCCTGAGTGTCCGGCCCCATGGGACTGTGGTTTTCTCGGCCCCTGCTGGTCCGAGGTCGTTCCCGCTGCACAGATTCATGCGCCAGGGCCTCCTACAGACAATGCACTTTGATTTATTGCGCTATCTGTAATAGCACCCGAGATATCACCAGATATATATTGGATTTTACCCTGACGCTGAGTGTCCGGCCCCATGAGACGGTCGTTTTCTCGGCCCGTGGTGGTCCGAGGTCGTTCCCGCTGCTCAGATTCATGCGCCAGGGCCTCCTGCAGATAATGCACTTTGATTTATTCCGCTATCTGTAACATCACCCGAGATATCACCAGATATATATTGGATTTTCCCCTGACCCTGAGTGTCCGGCCCCATGTGACGGTGGTTTTCTCGGCCCCGGGTGGTCCGAGGTCGTTCCCGCTGCACAGATTCATGCGCCTGGGCCTCCTACAGACAATCCACTTTGATGTATTGGGCTATCTGTAATAGCACCCGAGATATCACCAGATATATATTGGATTTTTCCCTGGCCCTGAGTGTCCGGCCCCATGAGACAGTGGTTTTCTCGGCCTCTGGTGGTCCGAGGTCGTTCCCGCTGCACAGATTCATTCGCCAGGTCCTCCTGCAGATAATTCCGTTTGGTTTATTGCGCTATATCTAATAGCACCCGAGATATCACCAGATATATATTGGATTTTCCCCTGATCCTGAGCGTCCGGCCCAATGAGACGGTGGTTTTCTCGGCCCCTGGTGGTCCGAGGTCGTTCCCGCTGGCCAGATTCATGCGCCAGGGCCTCCTACAGACAATGCACTTTGATTTATTGCGCTATCTGTAATAGCACCCGAGATATCACCAGATATATATTGGATTTTACCCTGACCCTGAGTGTCCGGCCCGATGAGACTGTGGTTTTCTCGGCCTCTGGAGGTCCGCGGACGTTCCCGCTGCACAGATTCATGCGCAAGGGCCTCCTACGGACAATGCACTTTGATTTATCGCGCTATCTCTAATAGCACCCGAGATATCACCAGATATATGCTGGATTTTTACATGACCTTGGGTGACGGATACCGAAAATCTGTAATTTTTTTGGCCCCTGGTGTTCCGACGTCGTTGCTGCTGCACAGATTCGTGTGCCAGGGCTTCCTGCAGGCAATGCACTTTGATTTATCGCGCTATCTGTAATAGAACCCGAGATATCACCAGATATATATTGGATTTTCCCCTGACCCTGAGTATCTGGACCCATGAGACTGCGGTTTTCTCGGCCCCTGGTGGCCCGAGGTCGTTCCCGCTGCACAGATTCATGCGCCAGGGCCTCCTGCAGATAATTCAGTTTGGTCTATTGCGCTATCTCTAATAGCACCCGAGATATTACCAGATATATATTGGATTTTCCCCTGACCCTGAGTGTCCGGCCCCATGAGACTGTGGTTTTCTCGGCCCCTGGTCGTCCGAGGTCGTTGCCGCTGCACAGATTCATGCGCCAGGGCCTCCTACAGACAATGCACTTTGATTTATTGCGCTATCTGTAATAGCACCCGCGATATCACCAGATATATATTGGATTTTACCCTGACCCTGAGTGCCCGGCCCCATGAGACGGTCGTTGTCTCGGCCCCTGGAGGTCCGAGGACGTTCCCGCTGCAAAGATTCATGCGCCAGGACCTCCTACAGGTAATGCACTTTGATTTATTGCGCTATCTGTAATAGCACCCGAGATATCACCAGATATATATTGGATTTTTCCCTGACCCTGAGTGTCCGGCCCCATGAGAAGGTGGTTGTCTCGCCCCTGGTTGTCCGAGGTCGTTCCCGCTGCACAGATTGATGCGCCAGGGCCTCCTACAGACAATGCACTTTGATTTATTGCGCTATCTGTAATAGCAGCCGAGATATCACCAGATATATATTGGATTATTCACTGACCCTGAGTGTCCGACCCCATGAGACGGTCGTTTTCTCGGCCCCTGGTGGCCCGAGGTCGTTCCCGCTGCACAGATTTATGCGCCAGGGCCTGCTACAGACAATGCACTTTGATTTATTGCGCTATCTGTAATAGCACCCGTGATATCACCAGATATATATTGGATTTTACCCTGACCCTGAGTGTCCGGCCCCATGAGACTGTGGTTTTTTCGGCCCCTGGTGGTCCGAGGTCGTTCCCGCTGCACAGATTCATGCGCCAGGGCCTCCTACAGACAATGCACTTTGATTTATTGCGCTATCTGTAATAGCACCCGAGATATCACCAGATATATATTGGATTTTACCCTGACCCTGAGTGCCCGGCCCCATGAGACGGTGGTTGTCTCGGCCCCTGGAGGTCCGAGGACGTTCCCGCTGCACAGATTCATGCGCCAGGGCCTCCTGCAGATAATTCACTTTGGTTTATTGCGCTATCTCTAATAGCACCCGAGATATCACCAGATATATACTGGATTTTCCCCTGACCCTGAGTGCCCGGCCCCATGAGACTGTGGTTTTCTCGGCCCCTGGTGGTCCGAGGTCGTTCCCGCTGCACAGATTCATGCGCCAGGGCCTCCTGCAGACAATGCACTTTGATTTATTGCGCTATCTGTAATAGCACCCGAGATATCACCAGATATATATTGAATTTTCCCCTGACCCTGAGTGTCCGGCCCCATGAGACGGTGGTTTTCTCGGCCCCTGGTGGTCCGAGGTCGTTCCCGCTGCACAGATGCATGCGCCAGGGCCTCCTGCAGATAATTCACTTTGGTTTCTTGCGTTATCTTTAATAGCACCCGAGATATCACCAGATATATATTGGATTTTCCCCTGACCCTGAGTGGCCGGCCCCATGAGACGGTGGTCTTCTCGGCCCCTGGTGGTCCGAGGTCGTTCCCGCTGCCCAGATTCATGCGCCACGGCCTCCTACAGACAATGCACTTTGATTTATTGCGCTATCTGTAATAGCACCCGAGATATCACCACATATATATTGGATTTTTCCCTGACCCAGAGTGTCCGACCCCATGTGACGCTGATTTTCTCGGCCCCTGGTGGTCCGAGGTCGTTCCCTCTGCACAGATTCATGCGCCAGGGCCCCCTGCAGATAATTTACTTTGATTTATTGCGCTATCTCTAATAGCACCCGAGATATCACCAGACATATATAGGATTTCTCCCTGACCCTGAACGTCCGGCCCCATGAGACGCTGATTTTCTCGGCCCCTGGTGGTCCGAGGTCGTTCCCGCTGCACAGATTCATGCGTCAGGGCCTCCTACAGACAATGCACTTTGATTTATTGCGCTATCTGTATTAGCACCCGAGATATCACCAGACATATATTGGATTTTACCCTGACCCTGAGTGTCCGGCCCCATGAGACTGTGGTTTTCTCGGCCCCTGGTGGTCCGAGGTCGTTCCCGCTGCACAGATTCATGCGCCAGGGCCTCCTACAGACAATGCACTTTGATTTATTGCGCTATCTGTAATAGCACCCGAGATATCACCGGATATATATTGGATTTTTCCCAGACCATGAGTGTCCGGCCCCATGAGATGGTGGTTGTCTCGGCCCCTGGTGGTCCGAGGTCGTTCCCGCTACACGGATTCATGCGCCAGGGCCTCCTACAGACAATGCACTTTGACTTATTGCGCTATCTGTTATAGCAGCCGAGATATCACCAGATATATATTGGATTTTTCACTGTCCCTGAGTGTCCGGCCCCATGAGACGGACGGTTTCTCGGCCCCTGGTGGTCCGAGGTCGTTCCCGCTGCACAAATTCATGCGCCAGGGACTCCTACAGACAATGCACTTTGATTTATTGCGCTATCTGTAATAGCACCCGAGATATCACCAGATATATTTTGGATTTTACCCTGACCCTGAGTGTCCGGCCCCATGAGACTGTGGTTTTCTCGGCCCCTGGTGGTCGGAGGTCGTTCCCGCTGCACAGATTCATGCGCCAGGGCGCCCTGCAGATAATTTACTTTGATTTATTGCGCTATCTCTAATAGCACCCGAGATATCACCAGATATATATAGGATTTCTCCATGACCCTGGACGTCCGGCCCCATGAGACGCTGATTTTCTCGGCCCCTGGTGGTCCGAGGTCGTTCCCGCTGCACAGATTCATGCGCCAGGGCCTCCTACAGACAATGCACTTTGATTTATTGCGCTATCTGTAATAGCACCCGAGATATCACCAGACATATATTGGATTTTACCCTGACCCTGAGTGTCCGGCCCCATGAGACTGTGGTTTTCTCGGCCCCTGGTGGTCCGAGGTCGTTCCCGCTGCACAGATTCATGCGCCAGGGCCTCCTACAGACAATGCACTTTGATTTATTGCGCTATCTGTAATAGCACCGGAGATATCACCGGATATATATTGGATTTTTCCCAGACCATGAGTGTCCGGCCCCATGAGATGGTGGTTGTCTCGGCCCCTGGTGGTCCGAGGTCGTTCCCGCTACACGGATTCATGCGCCAGGGCCTCCTACAGACAATGCACTTTGACTTATTGCGCTATCTGTTATAGCAGCCGAGATATCACCAGATATATATTGGATTTTTCACTGACCCTGAGTGTCCGGCCCCATGAGACGGACGGTTTCTCGGCCCCTGGTGGTCCGAGGTCGTTCCCGCTGCACAAATTCATGCGCCAGGGACTCCTACAGACAATGCACTTTGATTTATTGCGCTATCTGTAATAGCACCCGAGATATCACCAGATATATATTGGATTTTACCCTGACCCTGAGTGTCCGGCCCCATGAGACTGTGGTTTTCTCGGCCCCTGGTGGTCGGAGGTCGTTCCCGCTGCACAGATTCATGCGCCAGGGCGCCCTGCAGATAATTTACTTTGATTTATTGCGCTATCTCTAATAGCACCCGAGATATCACCAGATATATATAGGATTTCTCCCTGACCCTGAACGTCCGGCCCCATGAGACGCTGATTTTCTCGGCCGCTGGTGGTCCGAGGTAGTTCCCGCTGCACAGATTCATGCGCCAGGGCCACCTACAGACAATATACTTTGATTTAGTGCTCTATCTGTAATAGCACCCGAGATATCACCGGATATATATTGAATTTTTCCCAGACCCTGAGTGTCCGGCCCCATGAGACGGTGGTTGTCTCGGCCCCTGGTGGTCCGAGGTCGTTCCCGCTGCACAGATTCATGCGCCAGGGCCTCCTACAGACAATGCACTTTGATTTATTGCGCTATCTGTAATAGCAGCCGAGATATCACCAGATATATATTGGATTTTTCCCTGACCCTGAGTGTCCGGCCCCATGAGACGGTGGTTGTCTCGGCCCCTGGTGGTCCGAGGTCGTTCCCGATGCACAGATTCGTGCGCCATGGCCTCCTACAGACAATGCACTTTGATTTATTGCGCTATCTGTAATAGCACCCGAGATATCACCAGATAAATATTGGATTTTCCCCTGACCCTGAGTGTCCGGCCCCATGAGACGGTGGTTTGCTCGGCCCCTGGTGGTCCGAGGTCGTTCCCGCTGGCCACATTTATGCGCCAGGTCCTCCTACAGACAATGCACTTTGATTTATTGCGCTATCTGTAATAGCACCCGAGATATCACCAGATATATATTGGATTTTCCCCTGACCCTGAGTGTCCCGCCCCATGAGACTGTGGTTTTTTCGGCCCCTGGTGGTCCGAGGTCGTTCCCGTTGCACAGATTCATGCGCCAGGTTCTCCTGCAGATAATTCACTTTGGTTTATTGCGCTATCTGTAAGAGCACCCGAGATATCACCAGATATATGCTGGATTTTTACATGACCTTGGGTGACGGATTCCGAATATCTGTAATTTTCTCGGCGCCTGGTGGTGCGAGGTCGTTCCTGCTGCACAGATTCATTCGCCTGTGCCTACTACAGACAATGCACTTTGGTTTATTGCGCACTCTCTAATAGCACCCAAGATATCACCAGATATATATTGGATTCTTCCCTGACCCTGAGTGTCCGGCCGAATGAGACTGTGGTTTTCTCTCCCCCTGTTGGTCCGAGGTCGTTCCCGTTGCATAGATTCATGCGTCAGGGCCTCCTGCAGATAATTCACTTTGATTTATTGCACTATCTGTAATAGCACCCGTGATATCACCAGATATATATTGGATTTTTCACTGACCCTAAGTGTCCGGCCCCTCGGGACGCTGGTTTTCTCGGCCCCTGGTTGTCCGAGGTCGTTCCCGTTGCACAGATTCATGCGCCAGGTCCTCCTGCAGATAATTCACTTTGGTTTATTGCGCTATATCTAATAGCACCCGAGATATCACCAGATATATATTGGATTTTCCCCTGACCCTGAGTGTCCGGCCCCATGAGACTGTGGTTTCCTCGGTCCCTGGTGGTCCGAGGTCGTTCCCGCTGCACAGATTCATGCGCCAGGGTCTCCTACAGACAATGCACTTTGATTTATTTCGCTATCTGTAATAGGACCCGAGATATCACCAGATATATATTGGATTTTCCCCTGACCCTGAGTGTCCGGCCCCATGAGACTGTGGTTTTCTCGGCCCCTGGTGGTCCGAGGTCGTTCCCGCTGCACAGATTCATGCGCCAAGGCCTCCTACAGACAATGCACTTTGATTTATTGCGCTATCTGTAATAGCACCCGAGATATCACCAGATATATATTGGATTTTTCACTGTTCCTGAATGTCCGGCACCATGAGACCGTGGTTTTCTCGGCCCCTGGTGGTCCGAGGTCGTTCCCGCTGCACAGATTCATGCGCCAGGGCCTCCTACAGACAATGCACTTTGATTTATTGCGCTATCTGTAATAGCAGCCGAGATATCACCAGATATATATTGGATTTTTCCCTGACCCTGAGTGTCCGGCCCCATGAGACGGTGGTTGTCTCGGCCCCTGGTGGTCCGAGGTCGTTCCCGATGCACAGATTCGTGCGCCATGGCCTCCTACAGACAATGCACTTTGATTTATTGCGCTATCTGTAATAGCACCCGAGATATCACCAGATAAATATTGGATTTTCCCCTGACCCTGAGTGTCCGGCCCCATGAGACTGTCGTTTTCTCGGCCCCTGGTGGTCCGAGGTCGTTCCCGTTGCACAGATTCATGCGCCAGCTCCTCCTGCAGATAATTCACTTTGGTTTATTGCGCTATCTCTAATAGCACCCGAGATATCACCAGATATATATTGGATTTTCCCCTGACCCTGAGTGTCCCGCCCCATGAGACTGTGGTTTTTTCGGCCCCTGGTGGTCCGAGGTCGTTCCCGTTGCACAAATTCATGCGCCAGGTTCTCCTGCAGATAATTCACTTTGGTTTATTGCGCTATCTGTAAGAGCACCCGAGATATCACCAGATATATGCTGGATTTTTACATGACCTTGGGTGACGGATTCCGAATATCTGTAATTTTCTCGGCGCCTGGTGGTGCGAGGTCGTTCCTGCTGCACAGATTCATTCGCCTGTGCCTACTACAGACAATGCACTTTGGTTTATTGCGCAGTCTCTAATAGCACCCAAGATATCACCAGATATATATTGGATTTTTCCCTGACCCTGAGTGTCCGGCCCCATGAGACTGTGGTTTTCTCTCCCCCTGGTGGTCCGAGGTCGTTCCCGTTGCACAGATTTATGCGCCAGGGCCTCCTGCAGATAATTCACTTTGATTTATTGCGCTATCTGTAATAGCACCCGTGATATCACCAGATATATATTGGATTTTTCACTGACCCTAAGTGTCCGGCCCCTCGGGACCCTGGTTTTCTCGGCCCCTGGTGGTCCGAGGTCGTTCCCGTTGCACAGATTCATGCGCCAGGTCCTCCTGCAGATAATTCACTTTGGTTTATTGCGCTATATCTAATAGCACCCGAGATATCACCAGATATATATTGGATTTTCCCCTGACCCTGAGTGTCCGGCCCCATGAGACGGTGGTTTTCTCGACCCCTGGTGGTCCGAGGTCGTTCCCGCTGCACAGATTCTTGCGCCAGGGCCACCTACAGACAATATACTTTGATTTAGTGCGCTATCTGTAATAGCACCCGAGATATCACCGGATATATATTGAATTTTTCCCAGACCCTGAGTGTCCGGCCCCATGAGACGGTGGTTGTCTCGGCCCCTGGTGGTCCGAGGTCGTTCCCGCTGCACAGATTCATGCGCCAGGTCGTCCTGCAGATAATTCACTTTGGTTTATTGCGCTATCTCTAATAGCACCCGAGATATCACCAGATATATGTTGGATTTTCCCCTGACCCTGAGTGTCCCGCCCCGTGAGACTGTGGTTTTTTCGGCCCCTGGTGGTCCGAGGTCGTTCCCGTTGCACAGATTCATGCGCCAGGTTCTCCTGCAGATAATCCACTTTGGTTTATTGTGCTATCTCTAATAGCACCCAAGATATCACCAGATATATATTGGATTTTTCCCAGACCCTGAGTGTCCGGCCCCATGAGACGGTGGTTGTCTCGGCCCCTGGTGGTCCGAGGTTGTTCCCGCTGCACAGTTTCATGCGCCAGGGCCTCCTACAGACAATGCACTTTGATTTATTGCGCTATCTGTAATAGCAGCCGAGATATCACCAGATATATATTGGATTTTTCCCTGACCCTGAGTGTCCGGCCCCATGAGACGGTGGTTGTCTCGGCCCCTGGTGGTCCGAGGTCGTTCCCGATGCACAGATTCGTGCGCCATGGCCTCCTACAGACAATGCACTTTGATTTATTGCGCTATCTGTAATAGCACCCGAGATATCACCAGATATATATTGGATTTTCCCCTGACCCTGAGTGTCCGGCCCCATGAGACGGTGGTTTTCTCGGCCCCTGGTGGTCCGAGGTCGTTCCCGCTACACAGATTCATGCGCCAGGGTCTCCTACAGACAATGCACTTTGATTTATTTCGCTATCTGTAATAGGACCCGAGATATCACCAGATATATATTGGATTTTCCCCTGACACTGAGTGTCCGGCCCCATGTGACTGTGGTTTTCACGGCCCCTGGTGGTCCGAGGTCGTTCCCGCTGCACAGATTCATGCGCCAGGGCCTCCTACAGACAATGCACTTCGATTTATTGCGCTATCTGTAATAGCACCCGAGATATCACCAGATATATATTGGATTTTTCCCTGACCCTGAGTGTCCGGCCCCATGAGACGGTGGTTGTCTCGGCCCCTGGTGGTCCGAGGTCGTTCCCGATGCACAGATTCGTGCGCCATGGCCTCCTACAGACAATGCACTTTGATTTATTGCGCTATCTGTAAGAGCACCCGAGATATCACCAGATATATGCTGGATTTTTACATGACCTTGGGTGACGGATTCCGAATATCTGTAATTTTCTCGGCGCCTGGTGGTGCGAGGTCGTTCCTGCTGCACAGATTCATTCGCCTGTGCCTACTACAGACAATGCACTTTGGTTTATTGCACACTCTCTAATAGCACCCAAGATATCACCAGATATATATTGGATTTTTCCCTGACCCTGAGTGTCCGGCCCCATGAGACTGTGGTTTTCTCGGCCCCTGGTGGTCCGAGGTCGTTCCCGTTGCACAGATTCATGCGCCAGGTCCTCCTGCAGATAATTCACTTTGGTTTATTGCGCTATATCTAATAGCACCCGAGATATCACCAGATATATATTGGATTTGCCCCTGACCCTGAGTGTCCGGACCCATGAGACTGTGGTTTCCTCGGTCCCTGGTGGTCCGAGGTCGTTCCCGCTGCACAGATTCATGCGCCAGGGTCTCCTACAGACAATGCACTTTGATTTATTTCGCTATCTGTAATAGGACCCGAGATATCACCAGATATATATTGGATTTTCCCCTGACCCTGAGTGTCCGGCCCCATGAGACTGTGGTTTTCTCGGCCCCTGGTGGTCCGAGGTCGTTCCCGCTGCACAGATTCATGCGCCAGGGCCTCCTACAGACAATGCACTTTGATTTATTGCGCTATCTGTAATAGCACCCGAGATATCACCAGATATATATTGGATTTTTCACTGTTCCTGAATGTCCGGCACCATGAGACGGTGGTTTTCTCGGCGCCTGGTGGTGCGAGGTCGTTCCTGCTGCACAGATTCATTCGCCTGTGCCTACTACAGACAATGCACTTTGGTTTATTGCGTACTCTCTAATAGCACCCAAGATATCACCAGATATATATTGGATTTTTCCCTGACCCTGAGTGTCCGGCCCCATGAGACTGTGGTTTTCTCTCCCCCTGGTGGTCCGAGGTCGTTCCCGTTGCACAGATTCATGCGCCAGGGCCTCCTGCAGATAATTCACTTTGATTTATTGCGCTATCTGTAATAGCACCCGTGATATCACCAGATATATATTGGATTTTTCACTGACCCTAAGTGTCCGGCCCCTCGGGACGCTGGTTTTCTCGGCCCCTGGTGGTCCGAGGTCGTTCCCGTTGCACAGATTCATGCGCCAGGTCCTCCTGCAGATAATTCACTTTGGTTTATTGCGCTATATCTAATAGCACCCGAGATATCACCAGATAAATATTGGATTTTCCCCTGACCCTGAGTGTCTGGCCCCATCAGACGGTGGTTTTCTCGGCCCCTGGTGGTCCGAGGTCGTTCCCGCTGGCCACATTCATGCGCCAGGGCCTCCTACAGACAATGCACTTTGATTTATTGCGCTATCTGTAATAGCACCCGAGATATCACCACATATATATTGGATTTTTCCCTGACCCAGAGTGTCCGGCCCCATGAGACGGTGGTTATCTCGGCCCCTGGTGGGCCGAGGTCGTTCCCGCTGCCCAGATGCATGCGCCAGGGCCTCCTGCAGATAATTCACTTTGGTTTATTGCGCTATCTCTAATAGCACCCGAGATATCACCAGATATATATTGGATTTTCCCCTGACCCTGAGTGTCCGACCCCATGTGACGCTGATTTTCTCGGCCCCTGGTGGTCCGAGGTCGTTCCCGCTGCACAGATTCATGCGCCAGGGCCCCCTGCAGATAATTTACTTTGATTTATTGCGCTATCTCTAATAGCACCCGAGATATCACCAGATATATATAGGATTTCTCCCTGACCCTGAACGTCCGGCCCCATGAGACGCTGATTTTCTCGGCCCCTGGTGGTCCGAGGTCGTTCCCGCTGCACAGATTCATGCGCCAGGGCCTCCTACAGACAATGCACTTTGATTTATTGCGCTATCTGTAATAGCACCCGAGATATCACCAGACATATATTGGATTTTACCCTGTCCCTGAGTGTCCGGCCCCATGAGACTGTGGTTTTCTCGGCCCCTGGTGGTCCGAGGTCGTTCCCGCTGCACAGATTCATGCGCCAGGGCCTCCTACAGACAATGCACTTTGATTTATTGCGCTATCTGTAATAGCACCCGAGATATCACCGGATATATATTGGATTTTTCCCAGACCATGAGTGTCCGGCCCCATGAGATGGTGGTTGTCTCGGCCCCTGGTGGTCCGAGGTCGTTCCCGCTGCACAGATTCATGCGCCAGGTCGTCCTGCAGATAATTCACTTTGGTTTATTGCGCTATCTCTAATAGCACCCGAGATATCACCAGATATATATTGGATTTTTCCCAGACCCTGAGTGTCCGGCCCCATGAGACGGTGGTTGTCTCGGCCCCTGGTGGTCCGAGGTCGTTCCCGCTGCACAGATTCATGCGCCAGGGCCTCCTACAGACAATGCACTTTGATTTATTGCGCTATCTGTAATAGCAGCCGAGATATCACCAGATATATATTGGATTTTTCCCTGACCCTGAGTGTCCGGCCCCATGAGACGGTGGTTGTCTCGGCCCCTGGTGGTCCGAGGTCGTTCCCGATGCACAGATTCGTGCGCCATGGACTCCTACAGATAATGCACTTTGATTTATTGCGCTATCTGTAATAGCACCCGAGATATCACCAGATAAATATTGGATTTTCCCCTGACCCTGAGTGTCCGGCCCCATGAGACGGTGGTTTTCTCGGCTCCTGGTGGTCCGAGGTCGTTCCCGCTGGCCACATTTATGCGCCAGGTCCTCCTACAGACAATGCACTTTGATTTATTGCGCTATCTGTAATAGCACCCGAGATATCACCAGATATATATTGGATTTTCCCCTGACCCTGAGTGTCCGGCCCCATGAGACTGTCGTTTTCTCGGCCCCTGGTGGTCCGAGGTCGTTCCCGTTGCACAGATTCATGCGCCAGCTCCTCCTGCAGATAATTCACTTTGGTTTATTGCGCTATATCTAATAGCACCCGAGATATCACCAGATATATATTGGATTTTCCCCTGACCCTGAGTGTCCGGCCCCATGAGACGGTGGTTTTCTCGACCCCTGGTGGTCCGAGGTCGTTCCCGCTGCACAGATTCTTGCGCCAGGGCCACCTACAGACAATATACTTTGATTTAGTGCGCTATCTGTAATAGCACCCGAGATATCAAAGGATATATATTGAATTTTTCCCAGACCCTGAGTGTCCGGCCCCATGAGACGGTGGTTGTCTCGGCCCCTGGTGGTCCGAGGTCGTTCCCGCTGCACAGATTCATGCGCCAGGTCGTCCTGCAGATAATTCACTTTGGTTTATTGCGCTATCTCTAATAGCACCCGAGATATCACCAGATATATGTTGGATTTTCCCCTGACCCTGAGTGTCCCGCCCCGTGAGACTGTGGTTTTTTCGGCCCCTGGTGGTCCGAGGTCGTTCCCGTTGCACAGATTCATGCGCCAGGTTCTCCTGCAGATAATCCACTTTGGTTTATTGTGCTATCTCTAATAGCACCCAAGATATCACCAGATATATATTGGATTTTTCCCAGACCCTGAGTGTCCGGCCCCATGAGACGGTGGTTGTCTCGGCCCCTGGTGGTCCGAGGTTGTTCCCGCTGCACAGTTTCATGCGCCAGGGCCTCCTACAGACAATGCACTTTGATTTATTGCGCTATCTGTAATAGCAGCCGAGATATCACCAGATATATATTGGATTTTTCCCTGACCCTGAGTGTCCGGCCCCATGAGACGGTGGTTGTCTCGGCCCCTGGTGGTCCGAGGTCGTTCCCGATGCACAGATTCGTGCGCCATGGCCTCCTACAGACAATGCACTTTGATTTATTGCGCTATCTGTAATAGCACCCGAGATATCACCAGATATATATTGGATTTTCCCCTGACCCTGAGTGTCCGGCCCCATGAGACGGTGGTTTTCTCGGCCCCTGGTGGTCCGAGGTCGTTCCCGCTACACAGATTCATGCGCCAGGGTCTCCTACAGACAATGCACTTTGATTTATTTCGCTATCTGTAATAGGACCCGAGATATCACCAGATATATATTGGATTTTCCCCTGACACTGAGTGTCCGGCCCCATGTGACTGTGGTTTTCTCGGCCCCTGGTGGTCCGAGGTCGTTCCCGCTGCACAGATTCATGCGCCAGGGCCTCCTACAGACAATGCACTTTGATTTATTGCGCTATCTGTAATAGCACCCGAGATATCACCAGATATATATTGGATTTTTCCCTGACCCTGAGTGTCCGGCCCCATGAGACGGTGGTTGTCTCGGCCCCTGGTGGTCCGAGGTCGTTCCCGATGCACAGATTCGTGCGCCATGGCCTCCTACAGACAATGCACTTTGATTTATTGCGCTATCTGTAAGAGCACCCGAGATATCACCAGATATATGCTGGATTTTTACATGACCTTGGGTGACGGATTCCGAATATCTGTAATTTTCTCGGCGCCTGGTGGTGCGAGGTCGTTCCTGCTGCACAGATTCATTCGCCTGTGCCTACTACAGACAATGCACTTTGGTTTATTGCACACTCTCTAATAGCACCCAAGATATCACCAGATATATATTGGATTTTTCCCTGACCCTGAGTGTCCGGCCCCATGAGACTGTGGTTTTCTCGGCCCCTGGTGGTCCGAGGTCGTTCCCGTTGCACAGATTCATGCGCCAGGTCCTCCTGCAGATAATTCACTTTGGTTTATTGCGCTATATCTAATAGCACCCGAGATATCACCAGATATATATTGGATTTGCCCCTGACCCTGAGTGTCCGGACCCATGAGACTGTGGTTTCCTCGGTCCCTGGTGGTCCGAGGTCGTTCCCGCTGCACAGATTCATGCGCCAGGGTCTCCTACAGACAATGCACTTTGATTTATTTCGCTATCTGTAATAGGACCCGAGATATCACCAGATATATATTGGATTTTCCCCTGACCCTGAGTGTCCGGCCCCATGAGACTGTGGTTTTCTCGGCCCCTGGTGGTCCGAGGTCGTTCCCGCTGCACAGATTCATGCGCCAGGGCCTCCTACAGACAATGCACTTTGATTTATTGCGCTATCTGTAATAGCACCCGAGATATCACCAGATATATATTGGATTTTTCACTGTTCCTGAATGTCCGGCACCATGAGACGGTGGTTTTCTCGGCGCCTGGTGGTGCGAGGTCGTTCCTGCTGCACAGATTCATTCGCCTGTGCCTACTACAGACAATGCACTTTGGTTTATTGCGTACTCTCTAATAGCACCCAAGACATCACCAGATATATATTGGATTTTTCCCTGACCCTGAGTGTCCGGCCCCATGAGACTGTGGTTTTCTCTCCCCCTGGTGGTCCGAGGTCGTTCCCGTTGCACAGATTCATGCGCCAGGGCCTCCTGCAGATAATTCACTTTGATTTATTGCGCTATCTGTAATAGCACCCGTGATATCACCAGATATATATTGGATTTTTCACTGACCCTAAGTGTCCGGCCCCTCGGGACGCTGGTTTTCTCGGCCCCTGGTGGTCCGAGGTCGTTCCCGTTGCACAGATTCATGCGCCAGGTCCTCCTGCAGATAATTCACTTTGGTTTATTGCGCTATATCTAATAGCACCCGAGATATCACCAGATAAATATTGGATTTTCCCCTGACCCTGAGTGTCTGGCCCCATCAGACGGTGGTTTTCTCGGCCCCTGGTGGTCCGAGGTCGTTCCCGCTGGCCACATTCATGCGCCAGGGCCTCCTACAGACAATGCACTTTGATTTATTGCGCTATCTGTAATAGCACCCGAGATATCACCACATATATATTGGATTTTTCCCTGACCCAGAGTGTCCGGCCCCATGAGACGGTGGTTATCTCGGCCCCTGGTGGGCCGAGGTCGTTCCCGCTGCCCAGATGCATGCGCCAGGGCCTCCTGCAGATAATTCACTTTGGTTTATTGCGCTATCTCTAATAGCACCCGAGATATCACCAGATATATATTGGATTTTCCCCTGACCCTGAGTGTCCGACCCCATGTGACGCTGATTTTCTCGGCCCCTGGTGGTCCGAGGTCGTTCCCGCTGCACAGATTCATGCGCCAGGGCCCCCTGCAGATAATTTACTTTGATTTATTGCGCTATCTCTAATAGCACCCGAGATATCACCAGATATATATAGGATTTCTCCCTGACCCTGAACGTCCGGCCCCATGAGACGCTGATTTTCTCGGCCCCTGGTGGTCCGAGGTCGTTCCCGCTGCACAGATTCATGCGCCAGGGCCTCCTACAGACAATGCACTTTGATTTATTGCGCTATCTGTAATAGCACCCGAGATATCACCAGACATATATTGGATTTTACCCTGTCCCTGAGTGTCCGGCCCCATGAGACTGTGGTTTTCTCGGCCCCTGGTGGTCCGAGGTCGTTCCCGCTGCACAGATTCATGCGCCAGGGCCTCCTACAGACAATGCACTTTGATTTATTGCGCTATCTGTAATAGCACCCGAGATATCACCGGATATATATTGGATTTTTCCCAGACCATGAGTGTCCGGCCCCATGAGATGGTGGTTGTCTCGGCCCCTGGTGGTCCGAGGTCGTTCCCGCTGCACAGATTCATGCGCCAGGTCGTCCTGCAGATAATTCACTTTGGTTTATTGCGCTATCTCTAATAGCACCCGAGATATCACCAGATATATATTGGATTTTTCCCAGACCCTGAGTGTCCGGCCCCATGAGACGGTGGTTGTCTCGGCCCCTGGTGGTCCGAGGTCGTTCCCGCTGCACAGATTCATGCGCCAGGGCCTCCTACAGACAATGCACTTTGATTTATTGCGCTATCTGTAATAGCAGCCGAGATATCACCAGATATATATTGGATTTTTCCCTGACCCTGAGTGTCCGGCCCCATGAGACGGTGGTTGTCTCGGCCCCTGGTGGTCCGAGGTCGTTCCCGATGCACAGATTCGTGCGCCATGGCCTCCTACAGATAATGCACTTTGATTTATTGCGCTATCTGTAATAGCACCCGAGATATCACCAGATAAATATTGGATTTTCCCCTGACCCTGAGTGTCCGGCCCCATGAGACGGTGGTTTTCTCGGCTCCTGGTGGTCCGAGGTCGTTCCCGCTGGCCACATTTATGCGCCAGGTCCTCCTACAGACAATGCACTTTGATTTATTGCGCTATCTGTAATAGCACCCGAGATATCACCAGATATATATTGGATTTTCCCCTGACCCTGAGTGTCCGGCCCCATGAGACTGTCGTTTTCTCGGCCCCTGGTGGTCCGAGGTCGTTCCCGTTGCACAGATTCATGCGCCAGCTCCTCCTGCAGATAATTCACTTTGGTTTATTGCGCTATCTCTAATAGCACCCGAGATATCACCAGATATATATTGGATTTTCCCCTGACCCTGAGTGTCCCGCCCCATGAGACTGTGGTTTTTTCGGCCCCTGGTGGTCCGAGGTCGTTCCCGTTGCACAGATTCATGCGCCAGGTTCTCCTGCAGATAATTCACTTTGGTTTATTGCGCTATCTGTAAGAGCACCCGAGATATCACCAGATATATGCTGGATTTTTACATGACCTTGGGTGACGGATTCCGAATATCTGTAATTTTCTCGGCGCCTGGTGGTGCGAGGTCGTTCCTGCTGCACAGATTCATTCGCCTGTGCCTACTACAGACAATGCACTTTGGTTTATTGCGCACTCTCTAATAGCACCCAAGATATCACCAGATATATATTGGATTTTTCCCTGACCCTGAGTGTCCGGCCCCATGAGACTGTGGTTTTCTCTCCCCCTGGTGGTCCGAGGTCGTTCCCGATGCACAGATTCATGCGCCAGGGCCTCCTGCAGATAATTCACTTTGATTTATTGCGCTACCTGTAATAGCACCCGTGATATCACCAGATATATATTGGATTTTTCACTGACCCTAAGTGTCCGGCCCCTCGGGACGCTGGTTTTCTCGGCCCCTGGTGGTCCGAGGTCGTTCCCGTTGCACAGATTCATGCGCCAGGTCCTCCTGCAGATAATTCACTTTGGTTTATTGCGCTATATCTAATAGCACCCGAGATATCACCAGATATATATTGGATTTTCCCCTGACCCTGAGTGTCCGGCCCCATGAGACTGTGGTTTCCTCGATCCCTGGTGGTCCGAGGTCGTTCCCGCTGCACAGATTCATGCGCCAGGGTCTCCTACAGACAATGCACTTTGATTTATTTCGCTATCTGTAATAGGACCCGAGATATCACCAGATATATATTGGATTTTCCCCTGACCCTGAGTGTCCGGCCTCATGAGACTGTGGTTTTCTCGGCCCCTGGTGGTCCGAGGTCGTTCCCGCTGCACAGATTCATGCGCCAGGGCCTCCTACAGACAATGCACTTTGATTTATTGCGCTATCTGTAATAGCACCCGAGATATCACCAGATATATATTGGATTTTTCACTGTTCCTGAATGTCCGGCACCATGAGACGGTGGTTTTCTCGGCCCCTGGTGGTCCGAGGTCGTTCCCGCTGGCCACATTTATGCGCCAGGTCCTCCTACAGACAATGCACATTGATTTATTGCGCTATCTGTAATAGCACCCGAGATATCACCAGATATATATTGGATTTTCCCCTGACCCTGAGTGTCCCGCCCCATGAGACTGTGGTTTTTTCGGACCCTGGTGGTCGGAGGTCGTTCCCGCTGCACAGATTCATGCGCCAGGGCGCCCTGCAGATAATTTACTTTGATTTATTGCGCTATCTCTAATAGCACCCGAGATATCACCAGATCTATATTGGATTTTACCCTGACCCTGAGTGTCCGGCCCCATGAGACTGTGGTTTTCTCGGCCCCTGGAGGTCCGAGGACGTTCCCGCTGCACAGATTCATGCGCCAGGGCCTCCTACAGACAATGCACTTTGATTTATTGCGCTGTATGTAATAGCAGCCGAGATATCAGCAGATATATATTGGATTTTTCACTGACCCTGACTGACCGGCCCCATGAGACGGTAGTTTTCTCGGCCCCTGGTGGTCCGAGGTCGTTCCCGCTGCACAGATTCATGCGCCAGGGCCTCCTGCAGATAATTCACTTTGGTTTATTGCGCTATCTCTAATAGCACCCGAGATATCACCAGATATATATTGGATTTTTCACTGACCCTGAGCGTCCGGCCCCATGAGACGGTCGTTTTCTCGGCCCCTGGTGGTCCGAGGTCGATCCCGCTGCACAGGTTCATGCGCCAGGGTCTCCGACAGACAATGCACTTTGATTTATTGCGCTATCTGTAACAGCACCCGAGATATCACCAGATATATATTGGATTTTTCCCCGACCTTGAGTGTCCGGCCCCATGAGACGGTGGTTTTCTCTGCCCCTGGTGGTCCGAGGCTGTTCCCGCTGCATATATGCATGCGCCAGGGCCTCCTGCAGACAATGCACTTTGATTTATCGCGCTATCTATAATAGAACCCGAGATATCACCAGATATATGCTGGATTCTTACATGACCTTGGGTGACGGATACCGAAAATCTGTAATTTTCTTGGCCCCTGGTGTTCCGACGTCGTTGCTGCTGCACAGCTGCATGCGCCAGGGCCTCCTGCAGACAATGCACTTTGATTTATCGCGCTATCTCTAATAGCACCCGAGATATCACCAGATATATATTGGATTTTTCCCTGGCCCTGAGTGTCCGGCCCCATGAGACAGTGGTTTTCTCGGCCCCTGGTGGTCCGAGGTCGTTCCCGCTGCACAGATTCATACGCCAGGTCCTCCTGCAGATAATTCCGTTTGGTTTGTTGCGCTATATCTAATAGCACCCGAGATATCACCAGATATATATTGGATTTTCCCCTGACCCTGAGCGTCCGGCCCAATGAGACGGTGGTTTTCTCGTCCCCTGGTGGTCCGAGGTCGTTCCCGCTGCACAGATTCATGCGCCAGGGCCTCCTGCAGACAATGCACTTTGATTTATTGCCCTATATCTAATAGCACCCGAGATATCACCAGACATATGCTGGATTTTTACATGACTTTGGGTGACGGATACCGAAAATCTGTAATTTTCTCATCCCCTGGTGGAGCGATGTCGTTCCTGCTGCACAGATTCATGCGCAAGGGCCTCCTACGGACAATGCACTTTGATTTATTGCTGTATCTCTGATAGCACCCGAGATATCACCAGATATATATTGGATTTTTCCCTGACCCTGAGTGTCCGGCCCCATGTGACGATGGTTTTCTCGGCCCCTGGTGGTGCGAGGTCATTCCCGCTGCACAGATTCATGCGCCAGGGCCTCCTACAGACAATGCACTTTGATTTATTGCGCTATCTGTAATAGCACCCGAGATATCACCAGATATATATTGGATTTTCCCCTGACCCTGAGTGTCCGGCCCCATGTGACGGTGGTTTTCTCGGCCCCGGGTGGTCCGAGGTCGTTCCCGCTGCACAGATTCATGCGCCTGGGCCTCCTACAGACAATCCACTTTGATGTATTGGGCTATCTGTAATAGCACCCGAGATATCACCAGATATATATTGGATTTTCCCCTGACCCTGAGTGTCCGGCCCCATGAGACTGTGGTTTTCTCGGCCGCTGGTGGTCCGAGGTCGTTCCCGTTGCACAAATTCATGCGCCAGGGCCTCCTACAGACAATGCACTTTGATTTATTGCGCTATCTCTAATAGCACCCGAGATATCACCAGTTATATATTGGATTTTTCCTGACCCTGGGCGTCCGGCCCCATGAGACGGTGGTTTTCTCGGCCCCTGGTGGTCCGAGGTCGTTCCCGCTGCCCAGATTCATGCGCCAGGGCCTCCTACAAACAAAGCACTTTGATTTACTGCGCTATCTGTAATAGCAACCGAGATATCACCAGATATATCCTGGATTTTTCGCTGACCCTGAGTGTCCGGCCTCATGAGACTGTGGTTTTCTCGGCCCCTGGTGGTCCGAGGTCGTTCCCGCTGCCCAGATTCATGCGCCAGGGCCTCCTGCAGATAAATCACTTTGGATTATTGCGCTATCCCTAAAAGCACCCGAGATATCACCAGATATATATTGGATTTTTCCCTGACCCTGAGTGTCGGGCCCCATGAGACGGTGGTTTTCTCGGCCCCTGGTGGTCCGAGGTCGTTCCCGCTGCACAGATTCATGCGCCAGGGCCTCCTACAGATAATATACTTTGATTTATTGCGCTATCTGTAATAGCACCCGAGACATCACCGGATATATATTGGATTTTACCCTGACCCTGAGTGTCCGGCCCCATGAGACGGTCGTTGTCTCGGCCCCTGGAGGTCCGAGGACGTTCCCGCTGCACAGATTCATGTTCCAGGGCCTCCTACAGGTAATGCACTTTGATTTATTGCGCTATCGCGAATAGCACCCGAGATATCACCAGATATATATTTGATTTTCCCCTGACCCTGAGTATCCGGCCCTATGAGACTGTGGTTTTCTCGGCCCCTGGTGGTCCGAGGTCGTTCCCGTTGCACAGATTCATGCGCCAGGGCCTCCTGCAGATAATTCACTTTGGTTTATTGCGCTATCTCTAATAGCACCCGAGATATCACCGGATATATATTGGATTTTTCCCTGACCCTGAGTGTCCGGCCCCATGAGACGGTGGTTTTCTCTGCCCCTGGTGGTCCGAGGCTGTTCCCGCTGCATATATGCATGCGCCAGGGCCTCCTGCAGACAATGCACTTTGATTTATCGCGCTATCTATAATAGAACCCGAGATATCACCAGATATATGCTGGATTCTTACATGACCTTGGGTGACGGATACCGAAAATCTGTAATTTTCTTGGCCCCTGGTGTTCCGACGTCGTTGCTGCTGCACAGCTGCATGCGCCAGGGCCTCCTGCAGACAATGCACTTTGATTTATCGCGCTATCTCTAATAGCACCCGAGATATCACCAGATATATATTGGATTTTTCCCTGGCCCTGAGTGTCCGGCCCCATGAGACAGTGGTTTTCTCGGCCCCTGGTGGTCCGAGGTCGTTCCCGCTGCACAGATTCATACGCCAGGTCCTCCTGCAGATAATTCCGTTTGGTTTATTGCGCTATATCTAATAGCACCCGAGATATCACCAGATATATATTGGATTTTCCCCTGACCCTGAGCGTCCGGCCCAATGAGACGGTGGTTTTCTCGTCCCCTGGTGGTCCGAGGTCGTTCCCGCTGCACAGATTCATGCGCCAGGGCCTCCTGCAGACAATGCACTTTGATTTATTGCCCTATATCTAATAGCACCCGAGATATCACCAGACATATGCTGGATTTTTACATGACTTTGGGTGACGGATACCGAAAATCTGTAATTTTCTCATCCCCTGGTGGTGCGATGTCGTTCCTGCTGCACAGATTCATGCGCAAGGGCCTCCTACGGACAATGCACTTTGATTTATTGCTGTATCTCTGATAGCACCCGAGATATCACCAGATATATATTGGATTTTTCCCTGACCCTGAGTGTCCGGCCCCATGTGACGATGGTTTTCTCGGCCCCTGGTGGTGCGAGGTCATTCCCGCTGCACAGATTCATGCGCCAGGGCCTCCTACAGACAATGCACTTTGATTTATTGCGCTATCTGTAATAGCACCCGAGATATCACCAGATATATATTGGATTTTCCCCTGACCCTGAGTGTCCGGCCCCATGTGACGGTGGTTTTCTCGGCCCCGGGTGGTCCGAGGTCGTTCCCGCTGCACAGATTCATGCGCCTGGGCCTCCTACAGACAATCCACTTTGATGTATTGGGCTATCTGTAATAGCACCCGAGATATCACCAGATATATATTGGATTTTCCCCTGACCCTGAGTGTCCGGCCCCATGAGACTGTGGTTTTCTCGGCCGCTGGTGGTCCGAGGTCGTTCCCGTTGCACAAATTCATGCGCCAGGGCCTCCTACAGACAATGCACTTTGATTTATTGCGCTATCTCTAATAGCACCCGAGATATCACCAGTTATATATTGGATTTTTCCTGACCCTGGGCGTCCGGCCCCATGAGACGGTGGTTTTCTCGGCCCCTGGTGGTCCGAGGTCGTTCCCGCTGCCCAGATTCATGCGCCAGGGCCTCCTACAAACAAAGCACTTTGATTTACTGCGCTATCTGTAATAGCAACCGAGATATCACCAGATATATCCTGGATTTTTCGCTGACCCTGAGTGTCCGGCCTCATGAGACTGTGGTTTTCTCGGCCCCTGGTGGTCCGAGGTCGTTCCCGCTGCCCAGATTCATGCGCCAGGGCCTCCTGCAGATAAATCACTTTGGATTATTGCGCTATCCCTAAAAGCAGTAGAGATATCACCAGATATATATTGGATTTTTCCCTGACCCTGAGTGTCGGGCCCCATGAGACGGTGGTTTTCTCGGCCCCTGGTGGTCCGAGGTCGTTCCCGCTGCACAGATTCATGCGCCAGGGCCTCCTCCAGATAATTCACTATGGTTTATTGCGCTATCTCTAATAGCACCCGAGATATCACCAGATATATATTGGATTTTTCCCTGAACCTGAGTGTCCGGCCCCATGAGACGGTGGTTTTCTCGGCCCCTGGTGGTCCGCGGTCGTTCCCGCTGCCCAGATTCATGCGCCAGGGCCTCCTGCAGATAAATCACTTTGGTTTATTGCGCTATCCCTAAAAGCACCCGAGATATCACCAGAAATATATTGGATTTTCCCCTGACCCTGAGTGTCCGGCCCCATGAGACGGTCGTTGTCTCGGCCTCTGGAGGTCCGAGGACGTTCCCGCTGCACAGATTCATGCGCCAGGGCCTCCTGCAGATAATTCACTTTGGTTTATTGCGCTATCTCTAATAGCACCCGAGATATCACCAGTTATATACTGGATTTTCCCCTGACCCTGAGTGTCCGGCCCCATGGGACTGTGGTTTTCTCGGCCCCTGGTGGTCCGAGGTCGTTCCCGCCGCACAGATTCATGCGCCAGGGCCTCCTGCAGATAATTCACTTTGGTTTATTGCGCTATCTGTAATAGCACCCGAGATATCACCAGTTATATACTGGATTTTCCCCTGACCCTGAGTGTCCGTCCCCATGGGACTGTGGTTTTCTCGGCCCCTGGTGGTCCGATGTCGTTCCCGCTGCACAGATTCATGCGCCAGGGCCTCCTACAGACAATGCACTTTGGTTTATTGCGCTATCTCTAATAGCACCCGAGATATCACCAGTTATATACTGGATTTTCCCCTGACCCTGAGTGTCCGGCCCCATGGGACTGTGGTTTTCTCGGCCCCTGCTGGTCCGAGGTCGTTCCCGCTGCACAGATTCATGCGCCAGGGCCTCCTACAGACAATGCACTTTGATTTATTGCGCTATCTGTAATAGCACCCGAGATATCACCAGATATATATTGGATTTTACCCTGACGCTGAGTGTCCGGCCCCATGAGACGGTCGTTTTCTCGGCCCGTGGTGGTCCGAGGTCGTTCCCGCTGCTCAGATTCATGCGCCAGGGCCTCCTGCAGATAATGCACTTTGATTTATTCCGCTATCTGTAACATCACCCGAGATATCACCAGATATATATTGGATTTTCCCCTGACCCTGAGTGTCCGGCCCCATGTGACGGTGGTTTTCTCGGCCCCGGGTGGTCCGAGGTCGTTCCCGCTGCACAGATTCATGCGCCTGGGCCTCCTACAGACAATCCACTTTGATGTATTGGGCTATCTGTAATAGCACCCGAGATATCACCAGATATATATTGGATTTTTCCCTGGCCCTGAGTGTCCGGCCCCATGAGACAGTGGTTTTCTCGGCCTCTGGTGGTCCGAGGTCGTTCCCGCTGCACAGATTCATTCGCCAGGTCCTCCTGCAGATAATTCCGTTTGGTTTATTGCGCTATATCTAATAGCACCCGAGATATCACCAGATATATATTGGATTTTCCCCTGATCCTGAGCGTCCGGCCCAATGAGACGGTGGTTTTCTCGGCCCCTGGTGGTCCGAGGTCGTTCCCGCTGGCCAGATTCATGCCCCAGGGCCTCCTACAGACAATGCACTTTGATTTATTGAGCTATATCTAATAGCACCCGAGATATCACCAGACATATGCTGGATTTTTACATGACTTTGGGTGACGGACACCGAAAATCTGTAATCTTCTCATCCCCTGGTGGTGCGATGTCGTTCCTGCTGCACAGATTCATGCGCAAGGGCCTCCTACGGACAATGCACTTTGATTTATTGCTGTATCTCTAATAGCACCCGAGATATCACCAGATATATATTGGATTTTCCCCTGACCCTGAGTGTCCGGCCCCATGAGACTGTGGTTTTCTCGGCCCCTGGTGGTCCGAGGTCGTTCCCGTTGCTCAGATTCATGCGCCAGGGCCTCCTACAGACAATGCACTTTGATTTATTGCGCTATCTGTAATAGCACCCGAGATATCACCAGATATATATTGGATTTTCCCCTGACCCTGAGTGTCCGGCCCCATGAGACTGTGGTTTTCTCGGCCCCTGGTAGTCCGAGGTCGTTCCCGCTGCACAGATTCATGCGCCAGGGCCTCCTACAGACAATGCACTTTGATTTATTGCGCTATCTGTAATAGCACCCGAGATATCACCAGATATATATTGGATTTTACCCTGACCCTGAGTGTCCGGCCCGATGAGACTGTGGTTTTCTCGGCCTCTGGAGGTCCGAGGACGTTCCCGCTGCACAGATTCATGCGCAAGGGCCTCCTATGGACAATGCACTTTGATTTATCGCGCTATCTCTAATAGCACCCGAGATATCACCAGATATATGCTGGATTTTTACATGACCTTGGGTGACGGATACCGAAAATCTGTAATTTTTTTGGCCCCTGGTGTTCCGACGTCGTTGCTGCTGCACAGATTCGTGTGCCAGAGCTTCCTGCAGGCAATGCACTTTGATTTATCGCGCTATCTGTAATAGAACCCGAGATATCACCAGATATATATTGGATTTTCCCCTGACCCTGAGTATCTGGACCCATGAGACTGCGGTTTTCTCGGCCCCTGGTGGCCCGAGGTCGTTCCCGCTGCACAGATTCATGCGCCAGGGCCTCCTGCAGATAATTCAGTTTGGTCTATTGCGCTATCTCTAATAGCACCCGAGATATTACCAGATATATATTGGATTTTCCCCTGACCCTGAGTGTCCGGCCCCATGAGACTGTGGTTTTCTCGGCCCCTGGTCGTCCGAGGTCGTTGCCGCTGCACAGATTCATGCGCCAGGGCCTCCTACAGACAATGCACTTTGATTTATTGCGCTATCTGTAATAGCACCCGCGATATCACCAGATATATATTGGATTTTACCCTGACCCTGAGTGCCCGGCCCCATGAGACGGTCGTTGTCTCGGCCCCTGGAGGTCCGAGGACGTTCCCGCTGCAAAGATTCATGCGCCAGGACCTCCTACAGGTAATGCACTTTGATTTATTGCGCTATCTGTAATAGCACCCGAGATATCACCAGATATATATTGGATTTTTCCCTGACCCTGAGTGTCCGGCCCCATGAGAAGGTGGTTGTCTCGCCCCTGGTTGTCCGAGGTCGTTCCCGCTGCACAGATTGATGCGCCAGGGCCTCCTACAGACAATGCACTTTGATTTATTGCGCTATCTGTAATAGCAGCCGAGATATCACCAGATATATATTGGATTTTTCACTGACCCTGAGTGTCCGACCCCATGAGACGGTCGTTTTCTCGGCCCCTGGTGGCCCGAGGTCGTTCCCGCTGCACAGATTTATGCGCCAGGGCCTGCTACAGACAATGCACTTTGATTTATTGCGCTATCTGTAATAGCACCCGTGATATCACCAGATATATATTGGATTTTACCCTGACCCTGAGTGTCCGGCCCCATGAGACTGTGGTTTTTTCGGCCCCTGGTGGTCCGAGGTCGTTCCCGCTGCACAGATTCATGCGCCAGGGCCTCCTACAGACAATGCACTTTGATTTATTGCGCTATCTGTAATAGCACCCGAGATATCACCAGATATATATTGGATTTTACCCTGACCCTGAGTGCCCGGCCCCATGAGACGGTGGTTGTCTCGGCCCCTGGAGGTCCGAGGACGTTCCCGCTGCACAGATTCATGCGCCAGGGCCTCCTGCAGATAATTCACTTTGGTTTATTGCGCTATCTCTAACAGCACCCGAGATATCACCAGATATATACTGGATTTTCCCCTGACCCTGAGTGCCCGGCCCCATGAGACTGTGGTTTTCTCGGCCCCTGGTGGTCCAAGGTCGTTCCCGCTGCACAGATTCATGCGCCAGGGCCTCCTACAGACAATGCACTTTGATTTATTGCGCTATCTGTAATAGCACCCGAGATATCACCAGATATATATTGAATTTTCCCCTGACCCTGAGTGTCCGGCCCCATGAGACGGTGGTTTTCTCGGCCCCTGGTGGTCCGAGGTCGTTCCCGCTGCACAGATGCATGCGCCAGGGCCTCCTGCAGATAATTCACTTTGGTTTCTTGCGTTATCTTTAATAGCACCCGAGATATCACCAGATATATATTGGATTTTCCCCTGACCCTGAGTGGCCGGCCCCATGAGACGGTGGTCTTCTCGGCCCCTGGTGGTCCGAGGTCGTTCCCGCTGCCCAGATTCATGCGCCACGGCCTCCTACAGACAATGCACTTTGATGTATTGCGCTATCTCTAATAGCACCCGAGATATCACCAGTTATATATTGGATTTTTCCTGACCCTGGGCGTCCGGCCCCATGAGACGGTGGTTTTCTCGGCCCCTGGTGGTCCGAGGTCGTTCCCGCTGCCCAGATTCATGCGCCAGGGCCTCCTACAAACAAAGCACTTTGATTTACTGCGCTATCTGTAATAGCAACCGAGATATCACCAGATATATCCTGGATTTTTCGCTGACCCTGAGTGTCCGGCCTCATGAGACTGTGGTTTTCTCGGCCCCTGGTGGTCCGAGGTCGTTCCCGCTGCCCAGATTCATGCGCCAGGGCCTCCTGCAGATAAATCACTTTGGATTATTGCGCTATCCCTAAAAGCACCCGAGATATCACCAGATATATATTGGATTTTTCCCTGACCCTGAGTGTCGGGCCCCATGAGACGGTGGTTTTCTCGGCCCCTGGTGGTCCGAGGTCGTTCCCGCTGCACAGATTCATGCGCCAGGGCCTCCTCCAGATAATTCACTATGGTTTATTGCGCTATCTCTAATAGCACCCGAGATATCACCAGATATATATTGGATTTTTCCCTGAACCTGAGTGTCCGGCCCCATGAGACGGTGGTTTTCTCGGCCCCTGGTGGTCCGCGGTCGTTCCCGCTGCCCAGATTCATGCGCCAGGGCCTCCTGCAGATAAATCACTTTGGTTTATTGCGCTATCCCTAAAAGCACCCGAGATATCACCAGAAATATATTGGATTTTCCCCTGACCCTGAGTGTCCGGCCCCATGAGACGGTCGTTGTCTCGGCCTCTGGAGGTCCGAGGACGTTCCCGCTGCACAGATTCATGCGCCAGGGCCTCCTGCAGATAATTCACTTTGGTTTATTGCGCTATCTCTAATAGCACCCGAGATATCACCAGTTATATACTGGATTTTCCCCTGACCCTGAGTGTCCGGCCCCATGGGACTGTGGTTTTCTCGGCCCCTGGTGGTCCGAGGTCGTTCCCGCCGCACAGATTCATGCGCCAGGGCCTCCTGCAGATAATTCACTTTGGTTTATTGCGCTATCTGTAATAGCACCCGAGATATCACCAGTTATATACTGGATTTTCCCCTGACCCTGAGTGTCCGTCCCCATGGGACTGTGGTTTTCTCGGCCCCTGGTGGTCCGATGTCGTTCCCGCTGCACAGATTCATGCGCCAGGGCCTCCTACAGACAATGCACTTTGGTTTATTGCGCTATCTCTAATAGCACCCGAGATATCACCAGTTATATACTGGATTTTCCCCTGACCCTGAGTGTCCGGCCCCATGGGACTGTGGTTTTCTCGGCCCCTGCTGGTCCGAGGTCGTTCCCGCTGCACAGATTCATGCGCCAGGGCCTCCTACAGACAATGCACATTGATTTATTGCGCTATCTGTAATAGCACCCGAGATATCACCAGATATATATTGGATTTTACCCTGACGCTGAGTGTCCGGCCCCATGAGACGGTCGTTTTCTCGGCCCGTGGTGGTCCGAGGTCGTTCCCGCTGCTCAGATTCATGCGCCAGGGCCTCCTGCAGATAATGCACTTTGATTTATTCCGCTATCTGTAACATCACCCGAGATATCACCAGATATATATTGGATTTTCCCCTGACCCTGAGTGTCCGGCCCCATGTGACGGTGGTTTTCTCGGCCCCGGGTGGTCCGAGGTCGTTCCCGCTGCACAGATTCATGCGCCTGGGCCTCCTACAGACAATCCACTTTGATGTATTGGGCTATCTGTAATAGCACCCGAGATATCACCAGATATATATTGGATTTTTCCCTGGCCCTGAGTGTCCGGCCCCATGAGACAGTGGTTTTCTCGGCCTCTGGTGGTCCGAGGTCGTTCCCGCTGCACAGATTCATTCGCCAGGTCCTCCTGCAGATAATTCCGTTTGGTTTATTGCGCTATATCTAATAGCACCCGAGATATCACCAGATATATATTGGATTTTCCCCTGATCCTGAGCGTCCGGCCCAATGAGACGGTGGTTTTCTCGGCCCCTGGTGGTCCGAGGTCGTTCCCGCTGGCCAGATTCATGCGCCAGGGCCTCCTACAGACAATGCACTTTGATTTATTGAGCTATATCTAATAGCACCCGAGATATCACCAGACATATGCTGGATTTTTACATGACTTTGGGTGACGGACACCGAAAATCTGTAATCTTCTCATCCCCTGGTGGTGCGATGTCGTTCCTGCTGCACAGATTCATGCGCAAGGGCCTCCTACGGACAATGCACTTTGATTTATTGCTGTATCTCTAATAGCACCCGAGATATCACCAGATATATATTGGATTTTCCCCTGACCCTGAGTGTCCGGCCCCATGAGACTGTGGTTTTCTCGGCCCCTGGTGGTCCGAGGTCGTTCCCGTTGCACAGATTCATGCGCCAGGGCCTCCTACAGACAATGCACTTTGATTTATTGCGCTATCTGTAATAGCACCCGAGATATCACCAGATATATATTGGATTTTCCCCTGACCCTGAGTGTCCGGCCCCATGAGACTGTGGTTTTCTCGGCCCCTGGTAGTCCGAGGTCGTTCCCGCTGCACAGATTCATGCGCCAGGGCCTCCTACAGACAATGCACTTTGATTTATTGCGCTATCTGTAATAGCACCCGAGATATCACCAGATATATATTGGATTTTACCCTGACCCTGAGTGTCCGGCCCGATGAGACTGTGGTTTTCTCGGCCTCTGGAGGTAAGAGGACGTTCCCGCTGCACAGATTCATGCGCAAGGGCCTCCTACGGACAATGCACTTTGATTTATCGCGCTATCTCTAATAGCACCCGAGATATCACCAGATATATGCTGGATTTTTACATGACCTTGGGTGACGGATACCGAAAATCTGTAATTTTTTTGGCCCCTGGTGTTCCGACGTCGTTGCTGCTGCACAGATTCGTGTGCCAGGGCTTCCTGCAGGCAATGCACTTTGATTTATCGCGCTATCTGTAATAGAACCCGAGATATCACCAGATATATATTGGATTTTCCCCTGACCCTGAGTATCTGGACCCATGAGACTGCGGTTTTCTCGGCCCCTGGTGGCCCGAGGTCGTTCCCGCTGCACAGATTCATGCGCCAGGGCCTCCTGCAGATAATTCAGTTTGGTCTATTGCGCTATCTCTAATAGCACCCGAGATATTACCAGATATATATTGGATTTTCCCCTGACCCTGAGTGTCCGGCCCCATGAGACTGTGGTTTTCTCGGCCCCTGGTCGTCCGAGGTCGTTGCCGCTGCACAGATTCATGCGCCAGGGCCTCCTACAGACAATGCACTTTGATTTATTGCGCTATCTGTAATAGCACCCGCGATATCACCAGATATATATTGGATTTTACCCTGACCCTGAGTGCCCGGCCCCATGAGACGGTCGTTGTCTCGGCCCCTGGAGGTCCGAGGACGTTCCCGCTGCAAAGATTCATGCGCCAGGACCTCCTACAGGTAATGCACTTTGATTTATTGCGCTATCTGTAATAGCACCCGAGATATCACCAGATATATATTGGATTTTTCCCTGACCCTGAGTGTCCGGCCCCATGAGAAGGTGGTTGTCTCGCCCCTGGTTGTCCGAGGTCGTTCCCGCTGCACAGATTGATGCGCCAGGGCCTCCTACAGACAATGCACTTTGATTTATTGCGCTATCTGTAATAGCAGCCGAGATATCACCAGATATATATTGGATTATTCACTGACCCTGAGTGTCCGACCCCATGAGACGGTCGTTTTCTCGGCCCCTGGTGGCCCGAGGTCGTTCCCGCTGCACAGATTTATGCGCCAGGGCCTGCTACAGACAATGCACTTTGATTTATTGCGCTATCTGTAATAGCACCCGTGATATCACCAGATATATATTGGATTTTACCCTGACCCTGAGTGTCCGGCCCCATGAGACTGTGGTTTTTTCGGCCCCTGGTGGTCCGAGGTCGTTCCCGCTGCACAGATTCATGCGCCAGGGCCTCCTACAGACAATGCACTTTGATTTATTGCGCTATCTGTAATAGCACCCGAGATATCACCAGATATATATTGGATTTTACCCTGACCCTGAGTGCCCGGCCCCATGAGACGGTGGTTGTCTCGGCCCCTGGAGGTCCGAGGACGTTCCCGCTGCACAGATTCATGCGCCAGGGCCTCCTGCAGATAATTCACTTTGGTTTATTGCGCTATCTCTAATAGCACCCGAGATATCACCAGATATATACTGGATTTTCCCCTGACCCTGAGTGCCCGGCCCCATGAGACTGTGGTTTTCTCGGCCCCTGGTGGTCCGAGGTCGTTCCCGCTGCACAGATTCATGCGCCAGGGCCTCCTGCAGACAATGCACTTTGATTTATTGCGCTATCTGTAATAGCACCAGAGATATCACCAGATATATATTGAATTTTCCCCTGACCCTGAGTGTCCGGCCCCATGAGACGGTGGTTTTCTCGGCCCCTGGTGGTCCGAGGTCGTTCCCGCTGCACAGATGCATGCGCCAGGGCCTCCTGCAGATAATTCACTTTGGTTTCTTGCGTTATCTTTAATAGCACCCGAGATATCACCAGATATATATTGGATTTTCCCCTGACCCTGAGTGGCCGGCCCCATGAGACGGTGGTCTTCTCGGCCCCTGGTGGTCCGAGGTCGTTCCCGCTGCCCAGATTCATGCGCCACGGCCTCCTACAGACAATGCACTTTGATTTATTGCGCTATCTGTAATAGCACCCGAGATATCACCACATATATATTGGATTTTTCCCTGACCCAGAGTGTCCGGCCCCATGAGACGGTGGTTTTCTCGGCCCCTGGTGGTCCGAGGTCGTTCCCGCTGCCCAGATGCCTGCGCCAGGGCCTCCTGCAGATAATTCACTTTGGTTTATTGCGCTATCTCTAATAGCACCGAGATTTCACCAGATATATATTGGATTTTCCCCTGACCCTGAGTGTCCGACCCCATGTGACGCTGATTTTCTCGGCCCCTGGTGGTCCGAGGTCGTTCCCTCTGCACAGATTCATGCGCCAGGGCCCCCTGCAGATAATTTACTTTGATTTATTGCGCTATCTCTAATAGCACCCGAGATATCACCAGACATATATAGGATTTCTCCCTGACCCTGAACGTCCGGCCCCATGAGACGCTGATTTTCTCGGCCCCTGGTGGTCCGAGGTCGTTCCCGCTGCACAGATTCATGCGTCAGGGCCTCCTACAGACAATGCACTTTGATTTATTGCGCTATCTGTATTAGCACCCGAGATATCACCAGACATATATTGGATTTTACCCTGACCCTGAGTGTCCGGCCCCATGAGACTGTGGTTTTCTCGGCCCCTGGTGGTCCGAGGTCGTTCCCGCTGCACAGATTCATGCGCCAGGGCCTCCTACAGACAATGCACTTTGATTTATTGCGCTATCTGTAATAGCACCCGAGATATCACCGGATATATATTGGATTTTTCCCAGACCATGAGTGTCCGGCCCCATGAGATGGTGGTTGTCTCGGCCCCTGGTGGTCCGAGGTCGTTCCCGCTACACGGATTCATGCGCCAGGGCCTCCTACAGACAATGCACTTTGACTTATTGCGCTATCTGTTATAGCAGCCGAGATATCACCAGATATATATTGGATTTTTCACTGTCCCTGAGTGTCCGGCCCCATGAGACGGACGGTTTCTCGGCCCCTGGTGGTCCGAGGTCGTTCCCGCTGCACAAATTCATGCGCCAGGGACTCCTACAGACAATGCACTTTGATTTATTGCGCTATCTGTAATAGCACCCGAGATATCACCAGATATATTTTGGATTTTACCCTGACCCTGAGTGTCCGGCCCCATGAGACTGTGGTTTTCTCGGCCCCTGGTGGTCGGAGGTCGTTCCCGCTGCACAGATTCATGCGCCAGGGCGCCCTGCAGATAATTTACTTTGATTTATTGCGCTATCTCTAATAGCACCCGAGATATCACCAGATATATATAGGATTTCTCCATGACCCTGGACGTCCGGCCCCATGAGACGCTGATTTTCTCGGCCCCTGGTGGTCCGAGGTCGTTCCCGCTGCACAGATTCATGCGCCAGGGCCTCCTACAGACAATGCACTTTGATTTATTGCGCTATCTGTAATAGCACCCGAGATATCACCAGACATATATTGGATTTTACCCTGACCCTGAGTGTCCGGCCCCATGAGACTGTGGTTTTCTCGGCCCCTGGTGGTCCGAGGTCGTTCCCGCTGCACAGATTCATGCGCCAGGGCCTCCTACAGACAATGCACTTTGATTTATTGCGCTATCTGTAATAGCACCGGAGATATCACCGGATATATATTGGATTTTTCCCAGACCATGAGTGTCCGGCCCCATGAGATGGTGGTTGTCTCGGCCCCTGGTGGTCCGAGGTCGTTCCCGCTACACGGATTCATGCGCCAGGGCCTCCTACAGACAATGCACTTTGACTTATTGCGCTATCTGTTATAGCAGCCGAGATATCACCAGATATATATTGGATTTTTCACTGACCCTGAGTGTCCGGCCCCATGAGACGGACGGTTTCTCGGCCCCTGGTGGTCCGAGGTCGTTCCCGCTGCACAAATTCATGCGCCAGGGACTCCTACAGACAATGCACTTTGATTTATTGCGCTATCTGTAATAGCACCCGAGATATCACCAGATATATATTGGATTTTACCCTGACCCTGAGTGTCCGGCCCCATGAGACTGTGGTTTTCTCGGCCCCTGGTGGTCGGAGGTCGTTCCCGCTGCACAGATTCATGCGCCAGGGCGCCCTGCAGATAATTTACTTTGATTTATTGCGCTATCTCTAATAGCACCCGAGATATCACCAGATATATATAGGATTTCTCCCTGACCCTGAACGTCCGGCCCCATGAGACGCTGATTTTCTCGGCCGCTGGTGGTCCGAGGTAGTTCCCGCTGCACAGATTCATGCGCCAGGGCCACCTACAGACAATATACTTTGATTTAGTGCTCTATCTGTAATAGCACCCGAGATATCACCGGATATATATTGAATTTTTCCCAGACCCTGAGTGTCCGGCCCCATGAGACGGTGGTTGTCTCGGCCCCTGGTGGTCCGAGGTCGTTCCCGCTGCACAGATTCATGCGCCAGGGCCTCCTACAGACAATGCACTTTGATTTATTGCGCTATCTGTAATAGCAGCCGAGATATCACCAGATATATATTGGATTTTTCCCTGACCCTGAGTGTCCGGCCCCATGAGACGGTGGTTGTCTCGGCCCCTGGTGGTCCGAGGTCGTTCCCGATGCACAGATTCGTGCGCCATGGCCTCCTACAGACAATGCACTTTGATTTATTGCGCTATCTGTAATAGCACCCGAGATATCACCAGATAAATATTGGATTTTCCCCTGACCCTGAGTGTCCGGCCCCATGAGACGGTGGTTTTCTCGGCCCCTGGTGGTCCGAGGTCGTTCCCGCTGGCCACATTTATGCGCCAGGTCCTCCTACAGACAATGCACTTTGATTTATTGCGCTATCTGTAATAGCACCCGAGATATCACCAGATATATATTGGATTTTCCCCTGACCCTGAGTGTCCCGCCCCATGAGACTGTGGTTTTTTCGGCCCCTGGTGGTCCGAGGTCGTTCCCGTTGCACAGATTCATGCGCCAGGTTCTCCTGCAGATAATTCACTTTGGTTTATTGCGCTATCTGTAAGAGCACCCGAGATATCACCAGATATATGCTGGATTTTTACATGACCTTGGGTGACGGATTCCGAATATCTGTAATTTTCTCGGCGCCTGGTGGTGCGAGGTCGTTCCTGCTGCACAGATTCATTCGCCTGTGCCTACTACAGACAATGCACTTTGGTTTATTGCGCACTCTCTAATAGCACCCAAGATATCACCAGATATATATTGGATTCTTCCCTGACCCTGAGTGTCCGGCCCCATGAGACTGTGGTTTTCTCTCCCCCTGTTGGTCCGAGGTCGTTCCCGTTGCATAGATTCATGCGTCAGGGCCTCCTGCAGATAATTCACTTTGATTTATTGCACTATCTGTAATAGCACCCGTGATATCACCAGATATATATTGGATTTTTCACTGACCCTAAGTGTCCGGCCCCTCGGGACGCTGGTTTTCTCGGCCCCTGGTTGTCCGAGGTCGTTCCCGTTGCACAGATTCATGCGCCAGGTCCTCCTGCAGATAATTCACTTTGGTTTATTGCGCTATATCTAATAGCACCCGAGATATCACCAGATATATATTGGATTTTCCCCTGACCATGAGTGTCCGGCCCCATGAGACTGTGGTTTCCTCGGTCCCTGGTGGTCCGAGGTCGTTCCCGCTGCACAGATTCATGCGCCAGGGTCTCCTACAGACAATGCACTTTGATTTATTTCGCTATCTGTAATAGGACCCGAGATATCACCAGATATATATTGGATTTTCCCCTGACCCTGAGTGTCCGGCCCCATGAGACTGTGGTTTTCTCGGCCCCTGGTGGTCCGAGGTCGTTCCCGCTGCACAGATTCATGCGCCAGGGCCTCCTACAGACAATGCACTTTGATTTATTGCGCTATCTGTAATAGCACCCGAGATATCACCAGATATATATTGGATTTTTCACTGTTCCTGAATGTCCGGCACCATGAGACCGTGGTTTTCTCGGCCCCTGGTGGTCCGAGGTCGTTCCCGCTGCACAGATTCATGCGCCAGGGCCTCCTACAGACAATGCACTTTGATTTATTGCGCTATCTGTAATAGCAGCCGAGATATCACCAGATATATATTGGATTTTTCCCTGACCCTGAGTGTCCGGCCCCATGAGACGGTGGTTGTCTCGGCCCCTGGTGGTCCGAGGTCGTTCCCGATGCACAGATTCGTGCGCCATGGCCTCCTACAGACAATGCACTTTGATTTATTGCGCTATCTGTAATAGCACCCGAGATATCACCAGATAAATATTGGATTTTCCCCTGACCCTGAGTGTCCGGCCCCATGAGACTGTCGTTTTCTCGGCCCCTGGTGGTCCGAGGTCGTTCCCGTTGCACAGATTCATGCGCCAGCTCCTCCTGCAGATAATTCACTTTGGTTTATTGCGCTATCTCTAATAGCACCCGAGATATCACCAGATATATATTGGATTTTCCCCTGACCCTGAGTGTCCCGCCCCATGAGACTGTGGTTTTTTCGGCCCCTGGTGGTCCGAGGTCGTTCCCGTTGCACAAATTCATGCGCCAGGTTCTCCTGCAGATAATTCACTTTGGTTTATTGCGCTATCTGTAAGAGCACCCGAGATATCACCAGATATATGCTGGATTTTTACATGACCTTGGGTGACGGATTCCGAATATCTGTAATTTTCTCGGCGCCTGGTGGTGCGAGGTCGTTCCTGCGGCACAGATTCATTCGCCTGTGCCTACTACAGACAATGCACTTTGGTTTATTGCGCAGTCTCTAATAGCACCCAAGATATCACCAGATATATATTGGATTTTTCCCTGACCCTGAGTGTCCGGCCCCATGAGACTGTGGTTTTCTCTCCCCCTGGTGGTCCGAGGTCGTTCCCGTTGCACAGATTTATGCGCCAGGGCCTCCTGCAGATAATTCACTTTGATTTATTGCGCTATCTGTAATAGCACCCGTGATATCACCAGATATATATTGGATTTTTCACTGACCCTAAGTGTCCGGCCCCTCGGGACCCTGGTTTTCTCGGCCCCTGGTGGTCCGAGGTCGTTCCCGTTGCACAGATTCATGCGCCAGGTCCTCCTGCAGATAATTCACTTTGGTTTATTGCGCTATATCTAATAGCACCCGAGATATCACCAGATATATATTGGATTTTCCCCTGACCCTGAGTGTCCGGCCCCATGAGACGGTGGTTTTCTCGACCCCTGGTGGTCCGAGGTCGTTCCCGCTGCACAGATTCTTGCGCCAGGGCCACCTACAGACAATATACTTTGATTTAGTGCGCTATCTGTAATAGCACCCGAGATATCACCGGATATATATTGAATTTTTCCCAGACCCTGAGTGTCCGGCCCCATGAGACGGTGGTTGTGTCGGCCCCTGGTGGTCCGAGGTCGTTCCCGCTGCACAGATTCATGCGCCAGGTCGTCCTGCAGATAATTCACTTTGGTTTATTGCGCTATCTCTAATAGCACCCGAGATATCACCAGATATATGTTGGATTTTCCCCTGACCCTGAGTGTCCCGCCCCGTGAGACTGTGGTTTTTTCGGCCCCTGGTGGTCCGAGGTCGTTCCCGTTGCACAGATTCATGCGCCAGGTTCTCCTGCAGATAATCCACTTTGGTTTATTGTGCTATCTCTAATAGCACCCAAGATATCACCAGATATATATTGGATTTTTCCCAGACCCTGAGTGTCCGGCCCCATGAGACGGTGGTTGTCTCGGCCCCTGGTGGTCCGAGGTTGTTCCCGCTGCACAGTTTCATGCGCCAGGGCCTCCTACAGACAATGCACTTTGATTTATTGCGCTATCTGTAATAGCAGCCGAGATATCACCAGATATATATTGGATTTTTCCCTGACCCTGAGTGTCCGGCCCCATGAGACGGTGGTTGTCTCGGCCCCTGGTGGTCCGAGGTCGTTCCCGATGCACAGATTCGTGCGCCATGGCCTCCTACAGACAATGCACTTTGATTTATTGCGCTATCTGTAATAGCACCCGAGATATCACCAGATAAATATTGGATTTTCCCCTGACCCTGTGTGTCCGGCCCCATGAGACTGTCGTTTTCTCGGCCCCTGGTGGTCCGAGGTCGTTCCCGTTGCACAGATTCATGCGCCAGCTCCTCCTGCAGATAATTCACTTTGGTTTATTGCGCTATCTCTAATAGCACCCGAGATATCACCAGATATATATTGGATTTTCCCCTGACCCTGAGTGTCCCGCCCCATGAGACTGTGGTTTTTTCGGCCCCTGGTAGTCGGAGGTCGTTCCCGTTGCACAGATTCATGCGCCAGGTTCTCCTGCAGATAATTCACTTTGGTTTATTGCGCTATCTGTAAGAGCACCCGAGATATCACCAGATATATGCTGGATTTTTACATGACCTTGGGTGACGGATTCCGAATATCTGTAATTTTCTCGGCGCCTGGTGGTGCGAGGTCGTTCCTGCTGCACAGATTCATTCGCCTGTGCCTACTACAGACAATGCACTTTGGTTTATTGCACACTCTCTAATAGCACCCAAGATATCACCAGATATATATTGGATTTTTCCCTGACCCTGAGTGTCCGGCCCCATGAGACTGTGGTTTTCTCGGCCCCTGGTGGTCCGAGGTCGTTCCCGTTGCACAGATTCATGCGCCAGGTCCTCCTGCAGATAATTCACTTTGGTTTATTGCGCTATATCTAATAGCACCCGAGATATCACCAGATATATATTGGATTTTCCCCTGACCCTGAGTGTCCGGACCCATGAGACTGTGGTTTCCTCGGTCCCTGGTGGTCCGAGGTCGTTCCCGCTGCACAGATTCATGCGCCAGGGCCTCCTACAGACAATGCACTTTGATTTATTGCGCTATCTGTAATAGCACCCGAGATATCACCGGATATATATTGGATTTTTCCCAGACCATGAGTGTCCGGCCCCATGAGATGGTGGTTGTCTCGGCCCCTGGTGGTCCGAGGTCGTTCCCGCTACACAGATTCATGCGCCAGGGCCTCCTACAGACAATGCACTTTGACTTATTGCGCTATCTGTAATAGCAGCCGAGATATCACCAGATATATATTGGATTTTTCACTGACCCTGAGTGTCCGGCCCCATGAGACGGACGGTTTCTCGGCCCCTGGTGGTCCGAGGTCGTTCCCGCTGCACAAATTCATGCGCCAGGGACTCCTACAGACAATGCACTTTGATTTATTGCGCTATCTGTAATAGCAGCCGAGATATCACCAGATATATATAGGATTTCTCCCTGACCCTGAACGTCCGGCACCATGAGACGCTGATTTTCTCGGCCGCTGGTGGTCCGAGGTAGTTCCCGCTGCACAGATTCATGCGACAGGGCCACCTACAGACAATATACTTTGATTTAGTGAGCTATCTGTAATAGCACCCGAGATATCACCGGATATATATTGAATTTTTCCCAGACCCTGAGTGTCCGGCCCCATGAGACGGTGGTTGTCTCGGCCCCTGGTGGTCCGAGGTCGTTCCCGCTGCACAGATTCATGCGCCAGGTCGTCCTGCAGATAATTCACTTTGGTTTATTGCGCTATCTCTAATAGCACCCGAGATATCACCAGATATATATTGGATTTTTCCCAGACCCTGAGTGTCCGGCCCCATGAGACGGTGGTTGTCTCGGCCCCTGGTGGTCCGAGGTCGTTCCCGCTGCACAGATTCATGCGCCAGGGCCTCCTACAGACAATGCACTTTGATTTATTGCGCTATCTGTAATAGCAGCCGAGATATCACCAGATATATATTGGATTTTTCCCTGACCCTGAGTGTCCGGCCCCATGAGACGGTGGTTGTCTCGGCCCCTGGTTGTCCGAGGTCGTTCCCGATGCACAGATTCGTGCGCCATGGCCTCCTACAGACAATGCACTTTGATTTATTGCGCTATCTGTAATAGCACCCGAGATATCACCAGATAAATATTGGATTTTCCCCTGACCCTGAGTGTCCGGCCCCATGAGACGGTGGTTTTCTCGGCTCCTGGTGGTCCGAGGTCGTTCCCGCTGGCCACATTTATGCGCCAGGTCCTCCTACAGACAATGCACTTTGATTTATTGCGCTATCTGTAATAGCACCCGAGATATCACCAGATATATATTGGATTTTCCCCTGACCCTGAGTGTCCGGCCCCATGAGACTGTCGTTTTCTCGGCCCCTGGTGGTCCGAGGTCGTTCCCGTTGCACAGATTCATGCGCCAGCTCCTCCTGCAGATAATTCACTTTGGTTTATTGCGCTATCTCTAATAGCACCCGAGATATCACCAGATATATATTGGATTTTCCCCTGACCCTGAGTGTCCCGCCCCATGAGACTGTGGTTTTTTCGGCCCCTGGTGGTCCGAGGTCGTTCCCGTTGCACAGATTCATGCGCCAGGTTCTCCTGCAGATAATTCACTTTGGTTTATTGCGCTATCTGTAAGAGCACCCGAGATATCACCAGATATATGCTGGATTTTTACATGACCTTGGGTGACGGATTCCGAATATCTGTAATTTTCTCGGCGCCTGGTGGTGCGAGGTCGTTCCTGCTGCACAGATTCATTCGCCTGTGCCTACTACAGACAATGCACTTTGGTTTATTGCGCACTCTCTAATAGCACCCAAGATATCACCAGATATATATTGGATTTTTCCCTGACCCTGAGTGTCCGGCCCCATGAGACTGTGGTTTTCTCTCCCCCTGGTGGTCCGAGGTCGTTCCCGATGCACAGATTCATGCGCCAGGGCCTCCTGCAGATAATTCACTTTGATTTATTGCGCTACCTGTAATAGCACCCGTGATATCACCAGATATATATTGGATTTTTCACTGACCCTAAGTGTCCGGCCCCTCGGGACGCTGGTTTTCTCGGCCCCTGGTGGTCCGAGGTCGTTCCCGTTGCACAGATTCATGCGCCAGGTCCTCCTGCAGATAATTCACTTTGGTTTATTGCGCTATATCTAATAGCACCCGAGATATCACCAGATATATATTGGATTTTCCCCTGACCCTGAGTGTCCGGCCCCATGAGACTGTGGTTTCCTCGATCCCTGGTGGTCCGAGGTCGTTCCCGCTGCACAGATTCATGCGCCAGGGTCTCCTACAGACAATGCACTTTGATTTATTTCGCTATCTGTAATAGGACCCGAGATATCACCAGATATATATTGGATTTTCCCCTGACCCTGAGTGTCCGGCCTCATGAGACTGTGGTTTTCTCGGCCCCTGGTGGTCCGAGGTCGTTCCCGCTGCACAGATTCATGCGCCAGGGCCTCCTACAGACAATGCACTTTGATTTATTGCGCTATCTGTAATAGCACCCGAGATATCACCAGATATATATTGGATTTTTCACTGTTCCTGAATGTCCGGCACCATGAGACGGTGGTTTTCTCGGCCCCTGGTGGTCCGAGGTCGTTCCCGCTGGCCACATTTATGCGCCAGGTCCTCCTACAGACAATGCACTTTGATTTATTGCGCTATCTGTAATAGCACCCGAGATATCACCAGATATATATTGGATTTTCCCCTGACCCTGAGTGTCCCGCCCCATGAGACTGTGGTTTTTTCGGACCCTGGTGGTCGGAGGTCGTTCCCGCTGCACAGATTCATGCGCCAGGGCGCCCTGCAGATAATTTACTTTGATTTATTGCGCTATCTCTAATAGCACCCGAGATATCACCAGATCTATATTGGATTTTACCCTGACCCTGAGTGTCCGGCCCCATGAGACTGTGGTTTTCTCGGCCCCTGGAGGTCCGAGGACGTTCCCGCTGCACAGATTCATGCGCCAGGGCCTCCTACAGACAATGCACTTTGATTTATTGCGCTGTATGTAATAGCAGCCGAGATATCAGCAGATATATATTGGATTTTTCACTGACCCTGACTGACCGGCCCCATGAGACGGTAGTTTTCTCGGCCCCTGGTGGTCCGAGGTCGTTCCCGCTGCACAGATTCATGCGCCAGGGCCTCCTGCAGATAATTCACTTTGGTTTATTGCGCTATCTCTAATAGCACCCGAGATATCACCAGATATATATTGGATTTTTCACTGACCCTGAGCGTCCGGCCCCATGAGACGGTCGTTTTCTCGGCCCCTGGTGGTCCGAGGTCGATCCCGCTGCACAAGTTCATGCGCCAGGGCCTCCTGCAGATAATTCACTTTGATTTATTGCGCTACCTGTAATAGCACCCGTGATATCACCAGATATATATTGGATTTTTCACTGACCCTAAGTGTCCGGCCCCTCGGGACGCTGGTTTTCTCGGCCCCTGGTGGTCCGAGGTCGTTCCCGTTGCACAGATTCATGCGCCAGGTCCTCCTGCAGATAATTCACTTTGGTTTATTGCGCTATATCTAATAGCACCCGAGATATCACCAGATATATATTGGATTTTCCCCTGACCCTGAGTGTCCGGCCCCATGAGACTGTGGTTTCCTCGATCCCTGGTGGTCCGAGGTCGTTCCCGCTGCACAGATTCATGCGCCAGGGTCTCCTACAGACAATGCACTTTGATTTATTTCGCTATCTGTAATAGGACCCGAGATATCACCAGATATATATTGGATTTTCCCCTGACCCTGAGTGTCCGGCCTCATGAGACTGTGGTTTTCTCGGCCCCTGGTGGTCCGAGGTCGTTCCCGCTGCACAGATTCATGCGCCAGGGCCTCCTACAGACAATGCACTTTGATTTATTGCGCTATCTGTAATAGCACCCGAGATATCACCAGATATATATTGGATTTTTCACTGTTCCTGAATGTCCGGCACCATGAGACGGTGGTTTTCTCGGCCCCTGGTGGTCCGAGGTCGTTCCCGCTGGCCACATTTATGCGCCAGGTCCTCCTACAGACAATGCACATTGATTTATTGCGCTATCTGTAATAGCACCCGAGATATCACCAGATATATATTGGATTTTCCCCTGACCCTGAGTGTCCCGCCCCATGAGACTGTGGTTTTTTCGGACCCTGGTGGTCGGAGGTCGTTCCCGCTGCACAGATTCATGCGCCAGGGCGCCCTGCAGATAATTTACTTTGATTTATTGCGCTATCTCTAATAGCACCCGAGATATCACCAGATCTATATTGGATTTTACCCTGACCCTGAGTGTCCGGCCCCATGAGACTGTGGTTTTCTCGGCCCCTGGAGGTCCGAGGACGTTCCCGCTGCACAGATTCATGCGCCAGGGCCTCCTACAGACAATGCACTTTGATTTATTGCGCTGTATGTAATAGCAGCCGAGATATCAGCAGATATATATTGGATTTTTCACTGACCCTGACTGACCGGCCCCATGAGACGGTAGTTTTCTCGGCCCCTGGTGGTCCGAGGTCGTTCCCGCTGCACAGATTCATGCGCCAGGGCCTCCTGCAGATAATTCACTTTGGTTTATTGCGCTATCTCTAATAGCACCCGAGATATCACCAGATATATATTGGATTTTTCACTGACCCTGAGCGTCCGGCCCCATGAGACGGTCGTTTTCTCGGCCCCTGGTGGTCCGAGGTCGATCCCGCTGCACAGGTTCATGCGCCAGGGTCTCCGACAGACAATGCACTTTGATTTATTGCGCTATCTGTAACAGCACCCGAGATATCACCAGATATATATTGGATTTTTCCCCGACCTTGAGTGTCCGGCCCCATGAGACTGTGGTTTTCTCGGCCGCTGGTGGTCCGAGGTCGTTCCCGCTGGCCAGATTCATGCGCCAGGGCCTCCTACAGACAATGCACTTTGATTTATTGCGCTATCTGTAATAGCACCCGAGATATCACCAGATCTATATTGGATTTTCCCCTGACCCTGAGTATCGGGCCCCATGAGACTGTCGTTTTCTGGCCCCTGGTGGTGCGAGGTCGTTCCCGTTACACAGATTCATGCGCCAGGGCCTCCTGCAGATAATTCACTTTGGTTTATTGCGCTATCTCTAATAGCACCCGAGATATCACCAGATATATATTGGATTTTCCCCAGACCCTGAGTGTCCGGCCCCATGAGACTGTGGTTTTCTCGGCCCCTGGAGGTCCGAGAACGTTCCCGCTGCACAAGTTCATGCGCCAGGGCCTCCTACAGACAATGCACTTTGATTTATTGCGCTATCTGTAATAGCACCCGATATATCACCACCTATATATTGGATTTTTCCCTGACCCTGAGCGTCCGGCCCCATGAGACGGTCGTTTTCTCGGCCCCTGGTGGTCCGAGGTCGTTCCCGCTGCACAGGTTCATGCGCCAGGGTCTCCTACAGACAATGCACTTTGATTTATTGCGCTTTCTGTAATAGCACCCGAGATATCACCAGATATATATTGGATTTTCCCCTGACCCTGAGTGTCCGGCCCCATGAGACGGTGGTTTTCTCGGCCCCTGGTGTTCCGAGGTCGTTCCCGCTGCACTGATTCATGCGCCAGGGCCTCCTACAGACAATGCACTTTGATTTATTGCGCTATCTGTAATAGCACCCGAGATATCACCAGATATATATTGGATTTTCCCCTGACCCTGAGTGTCCGGCCCCATGAGACTGTGGTTTTCTCGGCCCCTGGAGGTCCGAGAACGTTCCCGCTGCACAAGTTCATGCGCCAGGGCCTCCTACAGACAATGCACTTTGATTTATTGCGCTATCTGTAATAGCACCCGAGATATCACCAGATATATATTGGATTTTACCCTGACCCTGAGTGTCCGGCCCCATGAGACTGTGGTTTTCTCGGCCCCTGGTGGTCCGAGGTCGTTCCCGTTGCACAGATTCATGCGCCAGGGCCTCCTGCAGTTAATTCAATTTCGTTTATTGCGCTATCTCTAATAGCACCCGAGATATCACCAGATATATATTGGATTTATCACTGACCCTGAGCGTCCGGCCCCATGAGACGGTCGTTTTCTCGGCCCCTCGTGGTCCGAGGTCGTTCCCGTTGCACAGATTCATGCGCCAGGGCCTCCTGCAGATAATTCACTTTGGTTTATTGCGCTATCTCTAATAGCACCCGAGATATCACCAGATATATATTGGATTTTACACCGACCCTGAAAGTCCGGCCCCATGAGACGGTCGTTTTCTCGGCCCCTGGTGGTCCGAGGTCGTTCCCGCTGCACAGGTTCATGCGCCAGGGTCTCCTACAGAAAATGCACTTTGATTTATTGCGCTATCTGTAATAGCACCCGAGATATCACCAGATATATATTGGATTTTTCACTGACCCTGAGCGTCCGGCCCCATGAGACGGTCGTTTTCTCGGCCCCTGGTGGTCCGCGGTCGATCCCGCTGCACAGGTTCATGCGCCAGGGTCTCCGACAGACAATGCACTTTGATTTATTGCGCTATCTGTAATAGCACCCGAGATATCACCAGATATATATTGGATTTTTCCCCGACCTTGAGTGTCCGGCCCCATGAGACTGTGGTTTTCTCGGCCGCTGGTGGTCCGAGGTCGTTCCCGCTGGCCAGATTCATGCGCCAGGGCCTCCTACAGACAATGCACTTTGATTTATTGCGCTATCTGTAATAGCACCCGAGATATCACCAGATCTATATTGGATTTTCCCCTGACCCTGAGTATCCGGCCCCATGAGACTGTCGTTTTCTCGGCCCCTGGTGGTCCGAGGTCGTTCCCGTTGCACAGATTCATGCGCCAGGGCCTCCTGCAGATAATTCACTTTGGTTTATTGCGCTATCTCTAATAGCACCCGAGATATCACCAGATATATATTGGATTTTCCCCTGACCCTGAGTGTCCGGCCCCATGAGACTGTGGTTTTCTCGGCCCCTGGAGGTCCGAGAACGTTCCCGCTGCACAAGTTCATGCGCCAGGGCCTCCTACAGACAATGCACTTTGATTTATTGCGCTATCTGTAATAGCACCCGAGATATCACCAGATATATATTGGATTTTACCCTGACCCTGAGTGTCCGGCCCCATGCGACGGTGGTTGTCTCGGACCCTGGAGGTCCGAGGTCGTTCCCGCTGCACAGATTCATGCGCCAGGGCCTCCTGCAGATAATTCACTTTGGTTTATTGCGCTATCTCTGATAGCACCCGAGATATCACCAGATATATATTGGATTTTCCCCTGACCCTGAGTGTCCGGCCCCATGAGACTGTGGTTTTCTCGGCCCCTGGTGGTCCGAGGTCGTTCCCGCTGCACAGGTTCATGCGCCAGGGCCTCCTACAGACAATGCACTTTGATTTATTGCGCTATCTGTAATAGCACCCGAGATATCACCAGATATATATTGGAATTTTCCCTGACCCTGAGTGAACGGCCCCATGAGACTGTGGTTTTCTCGGCCCTGGTGGTCCGAGGTCGTTCCCGCTGCACAGATGCATGCGCCAGGGCCTCCTGCAAATAATTCACTTTGGTTTATTGCGCTATCTCTAATAGCACCCGTGATTTCACCAGATATATATTTGATTTTTCCCTGACCCTGAGTGTCCGTCCCCATGAGACTGTGGTTTTCTCGGCCCCTGGTGGTCCGAGGTCGTTCCCGCTGCACAGATTCATGCGCCAGGGCCTCCTACAGACAATGCACTTTGATTTATTGCGCTATCTGTAATAGCACCCGAGCTATCACTAGATATATATTGGATTTTTCCCTGACCCTGTGTGCCCGGCCCCATGTGTCGGTGATTTTCTCGGACCCTGGTGATCCGAGGTAGATACCACTGCACAGATTCATGCGCCAGGGCCTCCTGCAGATAATTCACTTTGGTTTATTGCGCTATCTCTAATAGCACCCGTGATTTCACCAGATATATATTAGATTTTTCCCTGACCCTGAGTGTCCGGCCCCATGAGACGGTGGTTTTCTCGGCCCCTGGTGGTCCGAGGTCGTTCCCGCTGCACAGATGCATGCGCCAGGGCCTCCTGCAAATAATTCACTTTGGTTTATTGCGCCATCTCTAATAGCACCCGAGATATCACCAGATATATATTGGATTTTTCCCTGACCATGAGTTTCCGGCCCCATGAGACGGTGGTCATCTCGGCCCCCGGTGGCCCGAGGTCGTTCCCGCTGCACAGATTCATGCGCCAGGGCCTCCTGCAGATAATACACTTTGGTTTATTGCGCTATCTCTAATAGCACCCGAGATATCACCAGATATATATTGGATTTTCCCCTGACCCTGAGTGACCGGCCCCATGAGACTGTGGTTTTCTCGGCCCCTGGTGGTCCGAGGTCGTTCCCGCTGGCCAGATTCATGCTCCTGGGCCTCCTACAGACAATGCACTTTGATTTATTGCGCTATCTCAAATAGCACCCGAGATATCACCAGATATATATTGGATTTTCCCCTGACCCTGAGTGTCCGGCCCCATGAGACGGTGGTTTTCTCGGCCCCTGGTGGTCGGAGGTCGTTCCTGCTGGCCAGATTCATTCGCCTGTGCCTCCTACAGACAATGCACTTTGGTTTATTGCGCTAACTCTAATAGCACCCGAGATATCACCAGATATATATTGGATTTTTCCCAGACCCTGAGTGTCCGGCCCCATGAGACGGTGGTTTTCTCGGCCCCTGGTTGTCCGAGGTCGTTCCCGCTGCACAGATTCATGCGCCAGGGCCTCCTGCAGATAATTCACTTTGGTTTATTGCGCTATCTCTAATAGCACCCGAGATATCACCAGGTATATATTGGATTCTTCCCTGACCCTGAGTGTCCGGCCCCATGAGACTGTGGTTTTCTCGGCCCCTGGTGGTCCGAGGTCGTTCCCGCTGCACAGATTCATGCGCCAGGTCCTCCTACAGACAATGCACTTTGATTTATTGCGCTATCTGTAATAGCACCCGAGCTATCACCAGATATATATTGGATTTTTCCCTGACCCTGAGTGCTCGGCCCCATGCGTCGGTGGTTTTCTCGGCCCCTGGTGGTCAGAGATCGATCTCGCTGCACAGATTCATGCGCTAGGGCCTCCTGCAGACAATGCACTTTGATTTATTGCGCTATCTGTAATAGCACCCGAGATATCACCAGATATATATTGGATTTTTCCCTGACCCTGAGTGTCCTGCCCCATGAGACGGTGGTTTTCTCGGCCCCTGGTGTTCCGAGGTCGTTCCCGCTGCACTTATTCATGCGCCAGGGCCTCCTACAGACAATGCACTTTGATTTATTGCGCTATCTGTAATAGCACCCGAGATATCACCAGATCTATTTTGGATTTTCCCCTGACCCTGAGTGTCCGGCCCCATGAGACTGTGGTTTTCTCGGCCCCTGGTGGTCCGAGGTCGTTCCCGCTGCACAGATTCATGCGCCAGGGCCTCCTGCAGTTAATTCACTTTGGTTTATTGCGCTATCTCTAATAGCACCCGAGATATCACCAGATATATATTGGATTTTTCCCAGACCCTGAGTGTCCGGCCCCATGAGACGGTGGTTTTCTCGGCCCCTGGTTGTCCGAGGTCGTTCCCGCTGCACAGATTCATGCGCCAGGGCCTCCTGCAGATAATTCACTTTGGTTTATTGCGCTATCTCTAATAGCACCCGAGATATCACCAGATATATATTGGATTTTACACCGACCCTGAAAGTCCGGCCCCATGAGACGGTCGTTTTCTCGGCCCCTGGTGGTCCGAGGTCGTTCCCGCTGCACAGGTTCATGCGCCAGGGTCTCCTACAGACAATGCACTTTGATTTATTGCGCTATCTGTAATAGCACCCGAGATATCACCAGATATATATTGGATTTTTCACTGACCCTGAGCGTCCGGCCCCATGAGACTGTGGTTTTCTCGGCCGCTGGTGGTCCGAGGTCGTTCCCGCTGGCCAGATTCATGCGTCAGGGCCTCCTACAGACAATGCACTTTGATTTATTGCGCTATCTGTAAAAGCACCCGAGATATCACCAGATCTATATTGGATTTTCCCCTGACCCTGAGTATCCGGCCCCATGAGACTGTGGTTTTCTCGGCCCCTGGTGGTCCGAGGTCGTTCCCGTTGCACAGATTCATGCGCCAGGGCCTCCTGCAGATAATTCACTTTGGTTTATTGCGCTATCTCTAATAGCACCCGAGATATCACCAGATATATATTGGATTTTCCCCTGACCCTGAGTGTCCGGCCCCATGAGACTGTGGTTTTCTCGGCCCCTGGAGGTCCGAGAACGTTCCCGCTGCACAAGTTCATGCGCCAGGGCCTCCTGCAGATAATTCACTTTGGTTTATTGCGCTATCTCTAATAGCACCCGAGATATCACCAGATATATATTGGATTTTACACCGACCCTGAAAGTCCGGCCCCATGAGACGGTCGTTTTCTCGGCCCCTGGTGGTCCGAGGTCGTTCCCGCTGCACAGGTTCATGCGCCAGGGTCTCCTACAGACAATGCACTTTGATTTATTGCGCTATCTGTAATAGCACCCGAGATATCACCAGATATATATTGGATTTTTCACTGACCCTGAGCGTCCGGCCCCATGAGACTGTGGTTTTCTCGGCCGCTGGTGGTCCGAGGTCGTTCCCGCTGGCCAGATTCATGCGTCAGGGCCTCCTACAGACAATGCACTTTGATTTATTGCGCTATCTGTAAAAGCACCCGAGATATCACCAGATCTATATTGGATTTTCCCCTGACCCTGAGTATCCGGCCCCATGAGACTGTGGTTTTCTCGGCCCCTGGTGGTCCGAGGTCGTTCCCGTTGCACAGATTCATGCGCCAGGGCCTCCTGCAGATAATTCACTTTGGTTTATTGCGCTATCTCTAATAGCACCCGAGATATCACCAGATATATATTGGATTTTCCCCTGACCCTGAGTGTCCGGCCCCATGAGACTGTGGTTTTCTCGGCCCCTGGAGGTCCGAGAACGTTCCCGCTGCACAAGTTCATGCGCCAGGGCCTCCTACAGACAATGCACTTTGATTTATTGCGCTATCTGTAATAGCACCCGACATATCACCAGATATATATTGGATTTTACCCTGACCCTGAGTGTCCGGCCCCATGTGACGGTGGTTGTCTCGGCCCCTGGAGGTCCGAGGTCGTTCCCGCTGCACAGATTCATGCGCCAGGGCCTCCTGCAGATAATTCACTTTGGTTTATTGCGCTATCTCTGATAGCTCCCGAGATATCACCAGATATATATTGGATTTTCCCCTGACCCTGAGTGTCCGGCCCCATGAGACTGTGGTTTTCTCGGCCCCTGGTGGTCCGAGGTCGTTCCCGCTGCACAGATTCATGCGCCAGGGCCTCCTACAGACAATGCACTTTGATTTATTGCGCTATCTGTAATAGCACCCGAGATATCACCAGATATATATTGGAATTTCCCCTGACCCTGAGTGTCCGGCCCCATGAGACTGTGGTTTCCTCGGCCCCTGGTGGTCCGAGGTCGTTGCCGCTGCACAGGTTCATGCGCCCGGGCCTCCTACAGACAATGCACTTTGATTTATTGCGCTATCTGTAATAGCACCCGAGATATCACCACCTATATATTGGATTTTTCCCTGACCCTGAGCGTCCGGCCCCATGAGACGGTCGTTTTCTCGGCCCCTGGTGGTCCGAGGTCGTTCCCGCTGCACAGGTTCATGCGCCAGGGTCTCCTACAGACAATGCACTTTGATTTATTGCGGTATCTGTAATAGCACCCGAGATATCACCATATATATATTGGATTTATCACTGACCCTGAGCGTCCGGCCCCATGAGACGGTCGTTTTCTCGGCCCCTCGTGGTCCGAGGTCGTTCCCGCTGCACAGGTTCATGCGCCAGGGTCTCCTACAGACAATGCACTTTGATTTATTGCGGTATCTGTAATAGCACCCGAGATATCACCAGATATATAATGGATTTTCCCCTGACCCTGAGTGTCCGGCCCCATGAGACTGTGGTTTTCTCGCCCCCGGGGTGCCCCAGGTCGTTCCCGCTGCACTGATTCATGCGCCAGGGCCTCCTACAGACAATGCACTTTGATTTATTGCGCTATCTCTAATAGCACCCGAGATATCACCAGATATATATTGGATTTTCCCCTGACCCTGAGTGTCCGGCCCCATGAGACTGTGGTTTTCTCGGCCCCTGGTGGTCCGAGGTCGTTCCCGTTGCACAGATTCATGCGCCAGGGCCTCCTACAGACAATGCACTTTGATTTATTGCGCTATCTGTAATAGCACCCGAGATATCACCAGATCTATTTTGGATTTTCCCCTGACCCTGAGTGTCCGGCCCCATGAGACTGTGGTTTCCTCGGCCCCTGGTGGTCCGAGGTCGTTCCCGTTGCACAGATTCATGCGCCAGGGCCTCCTGCAGTTAATTCACTTTGGTTTATTGCGCTACCTCTAATTGCACCCGAGATATCACCAGATATATATTGGATTTTCCCCTGATCCTGAGTGTCCGGCCCCATGAGACTGTGGTGTTCTCGGCCCCTGGATGTCCGAGGACGTTCCCGCTGCACAGATTCATGCGCCAGGGCCTCCTACAGACAATGCACTTTGATTTATTGCGGTATCTGTAATAGCACCCGAGATATCACCATATATATATTGGATTTTTCACTGACCCTGAGTGTCCTGCCCCATGTGACGGTGGTTTTCTCGGCCCCTGGTGTTCCGAGGTCCTTCCCGCTGCACAGATTCATGCGCCAGGGCCTCCTACAGACAATGCACTTTGATTTATTGCGCTATCTGTAATAGCACCCGAGATATCACCACATATATATTGGATTTTTCACTGACCCTGAGTGTCCGGCCCCATGAGACGGTGGTTTTCTCGGTCCCTGGTGTTCCGAGGTCGTTCCCGCTGCACAGATTCATGCGCCAGGGCCTCCTACAGACAATGCACTTTGATTTATTGCGCTATCTTTAATAGCAGCCGAGATATCACCAGATATATATATTGGATTTTTCACTGACCCTGAGTGTCCGGCCCCATGAGACGGTCGTTTTCTCGGCCCCTGGTGGTCCGAGGTCGTTCCCGCTGCACAGATTCATGCGCCAGGGCCTCCTACAGACAATGCACTTTGATTTATTGCGCTATCTGTAATAGCACCCGAGATATCAGCAGATATATATTGGATTTTTCACTGACCCTGAGTGACCGGCCCCATGAGACGGTCGTTTTCTCGGCCCCTGGTGGTCCGAGGTCGTTCCCGCTGCACAGATTCATGCGCCAGGGCCTCCTGCAGATAATTCACTTTGATTCATTGCGCTATCTCTAATAGCAACCGAGATATCACCAGATATATATTGGATTTTCCCCTGACCCTGAGTGTCCGGCCCCATGAGACTGTGGTTTTCTTAGCCCCTGGTGGTCCGAGGTCGTTCCCGCTGCACAGGTTCATGCGCCAGTGTCTCCTACAGACAATGCACTTTGATTTATTGCGCTATCTGTAATAGCACCCGAGATATCACCACCTACATATTGGATTTTTCCCTGACCCTGAGCGTCCGGCCCCATGAGACGGTCGTTATCTCGGCCCCTGGTGGTCCGAGGTCGTTCCCGCTGCACAGGTTCATGCGCCAGGGTCTCCTACAGACAATGCACTTTGATTTATTGCGGTATCTGTAATAGCACCCGAGATATCACCATATATATATTGGATTTTTCACTGACCCTGAGTGTCCTGCCCCATGTGACGGTGGTTTTCTCGGCCCCTGGTGTTCCGAGGTCCTTCCCGCTACACAGATTCATGCGCCAGGGCCGCCTACAGACAATGCACTTTGATTTATTGCGCTACCTCTAATTGCACCCGAGATATCACCAGATATATATTGGATTTTCCCCTGATCCTGAGTGTCCGGCCCCATGAGACTGTGGTTTTCTCGGCCCATGGTGGTCCGAGGTCGTTCCCGTTGCACAGATTCATGCGCCAGTGCCTCCTGCAGATAATTCACTTTGGTTTATTGCGCTATCTCTAATAGCACCCGAGATATCACCAGATATATATTGGTTTTTCCCCTGACCCTGAGTGTCCGGCCCCATGAGACTGTGGTTTTCTCGGCCCCTGGTGATCCGAGGTCGCTCCCGCTTCCCAGATTCATGCGACAGGGCCTCCTACAGACAATGCACTTTGATATATTGCGCTATCGGTAATAGGAGCCGAGATATCACCAGATATATATTGGATTTTTCACTGACCCTGAGTGTCCGGCCCCATGAGACGGTAGTTTTCTCGGCCCCTGGTGGTCCGAGGTCGTTCCCGCTGCACAGATTCATGCGCCAGGGCCTGCTGCAGATAATTCACTTTGGTTTATTGCGCTATCTCTAATAGCACCCGAGATATCACCAGATATATATTGGATTTTCCCCTGACCCTGAGTGTCCGGCCCCATGAGACTGTGGTTTTCTCGGCCCCTGGTGGTCCGAGGTCGTTCCCGCTGCACAGATTCATGCGCCAGGGCCTCCTACAGGCAATGCACTTTGATTTATTGCGCTATCTGTAATAGCACCCCAGATATCACCAGATCTATATTGGATTTTCCCCTGACCCTGAGTGTCCGGCCCCATGAGACGGTCGTTTTCTCGGCCCCTGGTGGTCCGAGGTCGTTCCCGCTGCACAGATTCATGCGCCAGGGACTCCTGCAGATAATTCACTTTGGTTTATTGCGCTATCTCTAATAGCACCCGAGATATCACCAAATATATATTGGATTTTCCCCTGACCCTGAGTGTCCGGCCCCATGAGACGGTGGTTTTCTCGGCCCCTGGAGGTCCGAGGTCGTTCCCGCTGCACAGATTCATGCGCCAGGGCCTCCTACAGACAATGCACTTTGATTTATTGCGCTATCTCTAATAGCACCCGAGATATCAGCAGATATATATTGGATTTTTCACTGACCCTGAGTGTCCGGCCCCATGAGACGGTCGTTTTCTCGGCCCCTGGAGGTCCGAGGTCGTTCCCGCTGCACAGATTCATGCGCCAGGGCCTCCTACAGACAATGCACTTTGATTTATTGCGCTATCTGTAATAGCACCCGAGATATCAGCAGATATATATTGGATTTTTCACTGACCCTGAGTGTCCGGTCCCATGAGACGGTCGTTTTCTCGGCCCCTGGTGGTCCGAGGTCGTTCCCCCTGCACAGATTCATGCGCCAGGGCCTACTGCAGATAATTCACTTTGATTTATTGCGCTATCTCTAATAGCACCCGAGATATCACCAGATATATTTTGGATTTTTCCATGACCCTGAGTCTCCGACACCATGAGACGGTGGTTTCCTCGGCCCCTGCTGGTCCGAGGTCGTTCCCGCTGCACAGATTCATGCGCCAGGGCCCCCTGCAGATAATTCACTTTGATTTTTTGCGCTATCTCTAATAGCACTCGAGATATCACCAGATATATATTGGATTTTTCCCAGACCCTGACAGTCCGGCCCCATGTGTCGGTGGTTTTCTCGGCCCCTGGTGGTCAGAGGTCGTTCCCGCTGCACAGATTCATGCGCCAGGGCCTCCTGCAGATAATTCACTTTGGTTTATTGCGTTATCTCTAATAGCACCCGAGATATCAGCAGACATATATTGGATTTTTCACTGACCCTGATTGACCGGCCCCATGAGACGGTAGTTTTCTCGGCCCCTGGTGGTCCGAGGTCGTTCCCGCTGCACAGATTCATGCGCCTGGGCCCCCTGCAGATAGCTCACTTTGGTTTATTGCGCTATCTCTAATAGCACACGAGATATCACCAGATATATATTGGATTTTCCCCTGACCCTGAGTGTCCGGCCCCATGAGACGGTGGTTTTCTCGGCCCCTGGTGGTCCGAGGTCGTTCCCGCTGCACAGATTCATGCGCCAGGGCCTCCTACAGACAATGCACTTTGATTTATTGCGCTATCTCTAATAGCACCCGAAATATCACCAGATATATATTGGATTTTCCCCTGACCCTGAGTGTCCGGCCCCATGAGATTGTGGTTTTCTCGGCCCCTGGTGGTCCGAGGTCGTTCCCGCTGCACATATTCATGCGCCAGGGTCCCCTGCAGATAATTCACTTTGGTTTAGTGCGCTATCTGTAAGAGCACCCGAGATGTCACCAGATATATGCTGGATTTTTACATGACATTAGGTGACGGATTCCGAATATCTGTAATTTTCTCGGCGCCTGGTGGTCCGAGGTCGTTCCTGCTGCTCAGATTAATACGCTAGGACCTCCTGCAGATAATTCACTTTGGTTTATTGCGCTATCTCTAATAGCACTCGAGATATCACCAGATATATATTGGATTTTTCCCAGACCCTGACAGTCCGGCCCCATGTGTCGGTGGTTTTCTCGGCCCCTGGTGGTCCGAGGTCGATCCCGCTGCTCAGATTAATACGCTAGGCCCTCCTGCAGATAATTCACTTTGGTATATTGCGCTATCTCTAATAGCACCCGTGATATCAAAAGATATATATTGGATTTTTCCTTGACCCTGACAGTCCGGCCCCATGTGTCGATGTTTTTCTCGGTCCCTGGTGGTCCGAGGTCGATCCCGCTGCACAGATCCATGCGCCAGTGCATCCTATAGATAATTCACTTTGGTTTATTGCGCTATCTCTAATAGCACTCGAGATATCACCACATATATATTGGATTTTCTCCTGACCCTGAGTGTCCGGCCCCATGTGTCGGTGGTTTTCTCGGCCCCTGGTGGTCCGTGGTCGATCCCGCGGCACAGATTTATGCGCCAGGGCCTCCTGCAGACAATGCACTTTGGTTTATTGCGCTACCTCTAATAGCACCCGAGATGTCACCAGATATATATTGGATTTTTCCCTGACCCTGACAATCCGGCCCCATGAGACTGTGGTTTTCTCGGCCCCTGGTGGTCCGAGGTCGTTCCCGCTGCACAGATTCATGCGCCAGGGCCTCCTACAGACAATGCACTTTGATTTATTGCGCTATCTGTAATAGCACCCGAGATATCACCAGATATATATTGGATTTTACCCTGAGCCTGAGTGTCCGGCCCCATGAGACGGTCGTTTTCTCGGCCCCTGGTGGTCCGAGGTCGTTCCCGCTGCACAGATTCATGCGCCAGGGCCTACTGCAGATAATTCACTTTGATTTATTGCGCTATCTCTAATAGCACCCGAGATATCACCAGATATATTTTGGATTTTTCCATGACCCTGAGTCTCCGACACCATGAGACGGTGGTTTCCTCGGCCCCTGGTGGTCCGAGGTCGTTCCCGCTGCACAGATTCATGCGCCAGGGCCCCCTGCAGATAATTCACTTTGATTTTTTGCGCTATCTCTAATAGCACCCGAGATATCACCAGATATATATAGGATTTTTCCCTGACCCTGACAGTCCGGCCCCATGAGACGGTAGTTTTCTCGGCCCCTGGTGGTCCGAGGTCGTTCCCGCTGCACAGATTCATGCGCCAGGGCCTCCTGCAGATAATTCACTTTGGTTTATTGCGCTATCTCTAATAGCACCCGACATATCAGCAGACATATATTGGATTTTTCACTGACCCTGAGTGACCGGCCCCATGAGACGGTAGTTTTCTCGGCCCCTGGTGGTCCGAGGTCGTTCCCGCTGCACAGATTCATGCGCCTGGGCCCCCTGCAGATAGCTCACTTTGGTTTATTGCGCTATCTCTAATAGCACACGAGATATCACCAGATATATATTGGATTTTTCACTGACCCTGAGTGTCCAGCCCCATGAGACGGTGGTTTTCTCGGTCCCTGGTGTTCCGAGGTCGTTCCCGCTGCACAGATTCATGCGCCAGGGCCTCCTACAGACAATGCACTTTGATTTATTGCGCTATCTCTAATAGCACCCGAAATTTCACCAGATATATATTGGATTTTCCCCTGACCCTGAGTGTCCGGCCCCATGAGACTGTGGTTTTCTCGGCCCCTGGTGGTCCGAGGTCGTTCCCGCTGCACATATTCATGCGCCAGGGCCCCCTGCAGATAATTCACTTTGGTTTAGTGCGCTATCTGTAAGAGCACCCGAGATGTCACCAGATATATGCTGGATTTTTACATGACATTAGGTGACGGATTCCGAATATCTGTAATTTTCTCGGCGCCTGGTGGTCCGAGGTCGTTCCTGCTGCTCAGATTAATACGCTAGGCCCTCCTGCAGATAATTCACTTTGGTTTATTGCGCTATCTCTAATAGCACTCGAGATATCACCAGATATATATTGGATTTTTCCCAGACCCTGACAGTCCGGCCCCATGTGTCGGTGGTTTTCTCGGCCCCTGGTGGTCCGAGGTCGTTCCCGCTGCTCAGATTAATACGCTAGGCCCTCCTGCAGATAATTCACTTTGGTATATTGCGCTATCTCTAATAGCACCCGTGATATCAAAAGATATATATTGGATTTTTCCTTGACCCTGACAGTCCGGCCCCATGTGTCGATGTTTTTCTCGGTCCCTGGTGGTCCGAGGTCGATCCCGCTGCACAGATCCATGCGCCAGTGCATCCTATAGATAATTCACTTTGGTTTATTGCGCTATCTCTAATAGCACTCGAGATATCGCCAGATATATATTGGATTTTCTCCTGACCCTGAGTGTCCGGCCCCATGTGTCGGTGGTTTTCTCGGCCCCTGGTGGTCCGTGGTCGATCCCGCGGCACAGATTTATGCGCCAGGGCCTCCTGCAGACAATGCACTTTGGTTTATTGCGCTACCTCTAATAGCACCCGAGATGTCACCAGATATATATTGGATTTTTCCCTGACCCTGACGATCCGGCCCCATGAGACGGTGATTTTCTCGGCCCCTAGTGGTCCGAGGTCGATCCCGCTGCACAGATTCATGCGCCAGGGCCTCCTGCAGACAATGCACTTTGATTTATTTCGCTATCTCTAATAGCACCCGAGATATCTCCTGATATATATTGTATTTTTCCCTGATCCTGACAGTCCGGCCGCATGAGACGGAGATTTTCTCGGCCCATGCTGGTCCGAGGTCGATCCCGCTGCACAGATTCATGCGCCAGGGCCTCCAAAAGACAATGCACTTTGATTCATTGCGCTATCTCTAATAGCACCCGAGATATCACCAGATAAATATTGGATTCTTCCTTGACCCTGACAGTCCGGCCCCATGTGTCGATGTTTTTCTCGGTCCCTCGTGGTCCGAGGTCGATCCCGCTGCACAGATTTATGCGCCAGGGCATCCTATAGATAATGCACTTTGATTTATTGCGCTATCTCTAATAGCACCCGAGATATCACCAGATGTATATTGCATTTTTGCCTGACCCTGACAGTCCGGCCTCATGAGAAAGTGATTTTCTCGGCCCCTGGTGGTCCGAATTCGATCCCGCTGCACAGATTCATGCGCCAGGGCCTCCTACAGACGATGCACTATGATTTATTGCGCTATCTTTAATAGCACCCGAGATATCACCAGATATATATTGGATTTTCCCCTGACCCTGAGTGTCCGGCCCCATGAGACGGTGGTTTTCTCGGCCCCTGGTGGTCCGAGGTCGTTCCCGCTGCACAGATTCATGCGCCAGGGCCTCCTGCAGATAATTCACTTTGGTTTATTGCGCTATCTGTAATAGCACCCGAGATATCACCGGATATATATTGGATTTTCCCCTGACCCTGAGTGTCCGGCCCCATGAGACGGAGGTTTTCTCGGCCCCTGGTGGTCCGATGTCGTTCTCGCTGCACAGGTTCATGCGCCAGGGTCTCCTACAGACAATGCACTTTGATTTATTGCGCTATCTGTAATAGCACCCGAGATATCACCACATATATATTGGATTTTTCACTGACCCTGAGTGTCCAGCCCCATGAGACGGTGGTTTTCTCGGTCCCTGGTGTTCCGAGGTCGTTCCCGCTGCACAGATTCATGCGCCAGGGCCTCCTACAGACAATTCACTTTGATTTATTGCGCTATCTGTAATAGCACCCGAGATATCACCGGATATATATTGGATTTTCCCCTGACCCTGACAGTCCGGCCCCATGAGACGGAGATTTTCTGGGCCCCTGGTGGTCCGAGGTCGATCCCGCTGCACAGATTCATGCGCCAGGGCCTCCTATAGATAATTCACTTTGGTTTGTTGCGCTACCTCTAATAGCACCCGTGATATCAAAAGATATATATTGGATTTTTCCTTGACCCTGACAGTCCTGCCCCATGTGTCGATGTTTTTCTCGGTCCCTGGTGGTCCGAGGTCGATCCCGCTGCACAGATTCATGCACCAGGGCATCCTATAGATAATTCACTTTGGTTTATTGCGCTATCTCTAATAGCACCCGAGATATCATCAGATATATATTGGATTTTTCACTGACCCTGAGTGACCGGCCCCATGAGACGGTAGTTTTCTCGGCCCCTGGTGGTCCGAGGTCGTTCCCGCTGCACAGATTCATGCGCCAGGGCCTCCTGCAGAGAATTCACTTTGGTTTATTGCGCTATCTCTAATAGCACCCGAGATATCAGCAGACATATATTGGATTTTTCCCTGACCCTGAGTGTCCGACCCCATGAGACGGTGGTTTTCTCGGCCCCTGGTGGTCCGACGTCGTTCCCGCTGCACAGATTCATGCGCCAGCGCCTACTGCAGATAATTCACTTTGATTTATTGCGCTATCTCTAATAGCACCCGAGATATCACCAGATATATTTTGGATTTTTCCATGACCCTGAGTCTCCGACACCATGAGACGGTGGTTTCCTCGGCCCCTGGTGGTCCGAGGTCGTTCCCGCTGCACAGATTCATGCGCCAGGGCCCCCTGCAGATAATTCACTTTGATTTTTTGCGCTATCTCTAATAGCACCCGAGATATCACCAGATATATATAGGATTTTTCCCTGACCCTGACAGTCCGGCCCCATGAGACGGTAGTTTTCTCGGCCCCTGGTGGTCCGAGGTCGTTCCCGCTGCACAGATTCATGCGCCAGGGCCTCCTGCAGATAATTCACTTTGGTTTATTGCGCTATCTCTAATAGCACCCGACATATCAGCAGACATATATTGGATTTTTCACTGACCCTGAGTGACCGGCCCCATGAGACGGTAGTTTTCTCGGCCCCTGGTGGTCCGAGGTCGTTCCCGCTGCACAGATTCATGCGCCTGGGCCCCCCGCAGATAGCTCACTTTGGTTTATTGCGCTATCTCTAATAGCACACGAGATATCACCAGATATATATTGGATTTTCCCCTGACCCTGAGTGTCCGGCCCCATGAGACTGTGGTTTTCTCGGCCCCTGGTGGTCCGAGGTCGTTCCCGCTGCACATATTCATGCGCCAGGGCCCCCTGCAGATAATTCACTTTGGTTTAGTGCGCTATCTGTAAGAGCACCCGAGATGTCACCAGATATATGCTGGATTTTTACATGACATTAGGTGACGGATTCCGAATATCTGTAATTTTCTCGGCGCCTGGTGGTCCGAGGTCGTTCCTGCTGCTCAGATTAATACGCTAGGCCCTCCTGCAGATAATTCACTTTGGTTTATTGCGCTATCTCTAATAGCACTCGAGATATCACCAGATATATATTGGATTTTTCCCAGACCCTGACAGTCCGGCCCCATGTGTCGGTGGTTTTCTCGGCCCCTGGTGGTCCGAGGTCGTTCCCGCTGCTCAGATTAATACGCTAGGCCCTCCTGCAGATAATTCACTTTGGTATATTGCGCTATCTCTAATAGCACCCGTGATATCAAAAGATATATATTGGATTTTTCCTTGACCCTGACAGTCCGGCCCCATGTGTCGATGTTTTTCTCGGTCCCTGGTGGTCCGAGGTCGATCCCGCTGCACAGATCCATGCGCCAGTGCATCCTATAGATAATTCACTTTTGTTTATTGCGCTATCTCTAATAGCACTCGAGATATCACCAGATATATATTGGATTTTCTCCTGACCCTGAGTGTCCGGCCCCATGTGTCGGTGGTTTTCTCGGCCCCTGGTGGTCCGTGGTCGATCCCGCGGCACAGATTTATGCGCCAGGGCCTCCTGCAGACAATGCACTTTGGTTTATTGCGCTACCTCTAATAGCACCCGAGATGTCACCAGATATATATTGGATTTTTCCCTGACCCTGACAATCCGGCCCCATGAGACGGTAGTTTTCTCGGCCCCTGGTGGTCCGAGGTCGTTCCCGCTGCACAGATTCATGCGCCAGGGCCTCCTGCAGATAATTCACTTTGGTTTATTGCGCTATCTCTAATAGCACCCGAGATATCAGCAGACATATATTGGATTTTTCCCTGACCCTGAGTGTCCGACCCCATGAGACGGTGGTTTTCTCGGCCCCTGGTGGTCCGACGTCGTTCCCGCTGCACAGATTCATGCGCCAGGGCCTACTGCAGATAATTCACTTTGATTTATTGCGCTATCTCTAATAGCACCCGAGATATCACCAGATATATTTTGGATTTTTCCATGACCCTGAGTCTCCGACACCATGAGACGGTGGTTTCCTCGGCCCCTGGTGGTCCGAGGTCGTTCCCGCTGCACAGATTCATGCGCCAGGGCCCCCTGCAGATAATTCACTTTGATTTTTTGCGCTATCTCTAATAGCACCCGAGATATCACCAGATATATATAGGATTTTTCCCTGACCCTGACAGTCCGGCCCCATGAGACGGTAGTTTTCTCGGCCCCTGGTGGTCCGAGGTCGTTCCCGCTGCACAGATTCATGCGCCAGGGCCTCCTGCAGATAATTCACTTTGGTTTATTGCGCTATCTCTAATAGCACCCGACATATCAGCAGACATATATTGGATTTTTCACTGACCCTGAGTGACCGGCCCCATGAGACGGTAGTTTTCTCGGCCCCTGGTGGTCCGAGGTCGTTCCCGCTGCACAGATTCATGCGCCTGGGCCCCCTGCAGATAGCTCACTTTGGTTTATTGCGCTATCTCTAATAGCACACGAGATATCACCAGATATATATTGGATTTTTCACTGACCCTGAGTGTCCAGCCCCATGAGACGGTGGTTTTCTCGGTCCCTGGTGTTCCGAGGTCGTTCCCGCTGCACAGATTCATGCGCCAGGGCCTCCTACAGACAATGCACTTTGATTTATTGCGCTATCTCTAATAGCACCCGAAATTTCACCAGATATATATTGGATTTTCCCCTGACCCTGAGTGTCCGGCCCCATGAGACTGTGGTTTTCTCGGCCCCTGGTGGTCCGAGGTCGTTCCCGCAGCACATATTCATGCGCCAGGGCCCCCTGCAGATAATTCACTTTGGTTTAGTGCGCTATCTGTAAGAGCACCCGAGATGTCACCAGATATATGCTGGATTTTTACATGACATTAGGTGACGGATTCCGAATATCTGTAATTTTCTCGGCGCCTGGTGGTCCGAGGTCGTTCCTGCTGCTCAGATTAATACGCTAGGCCCTCCTGCAGATAATTCACTTTGGTTTATTGCGCTATCTCTAATAGCACTCGAGATATCACCAGATATATATTGGATTTTTCCCAGACCCTGACAGTCCGGCCCCATGTGTCGGTGGTTTTCTCGGCCCCTGGTGGTCCGAGGTCGTTCCCGCTGCTCAGATTAATACGCTAGGCCCTCCTGCAGATAATTCACTTTGGTATATTGCGCTATCTCTAATAGCACCCGTGATATCAAAAGATATATATTGGATTTTTCCTTGACCCTGACAGTCCGGCCCCATGTGTCGATGTTTTTCTCGGTCCCTGGTGGTCCGAGGTCGATCCCGCTGCACAGATCCATGCGCCAGTGCATCCTATAGATAATTCACTTTGGTTTATTGCGCTATCTCTAATAGCACTCGAGATATCGCCAGATATATATTGGATTTTCTCCTGACCCTGAGTGTCCGGCCCCATGTGTCGGTGGTTTTCTCGGCCCCTGGTGGTCCGTGGTCGATCCCGCGGCACAGATTTATGCGCCAGGGCCTCCTGCAGACAATGCACTTTGGTTTATTGCGCTACCTCTAATAGCACCCGAGATGTCACCAGATATATATTGGATTTTTCCCTGACCCTGACGATCCGGCCCCATGAGACGGTGATTTTCTCGGCCCCTAGTGGTCCGAGGTCGATCCCGCTGCACAGATTCATGCGCCAGGGCCTCCTGCAGACAATGCACTTTGATTTATTTCGCTATCTCTAATAGCACCCGAGATATCTCCTGATATATATTGTATTTTTCCCTGATCCTGACAGTCCGGCCGCATGAGACGGAGATTTTCTCGGCCCATGCTGGTCCGAGGTCGATCCCGCTGCACAGATTCATGCGCCAGGGCCTCCAAAAGACAATGCACTTTGATTCATTGCGCTATCTCTAATAGCACCCGAGATATCACCAGATAAATATTGGATTCTTCCTTGACCCTGACAGTCCGGCCCCATGTGTCGATGTTTTTCTCGGTCCCTCGTGGTCCGAGGTCGATCCCGCTGCACAGATTTATGCGCCAGGGCATCCTATAGATAATGCACTTTGATTTATTGCGCTATCTCTAATAGCACCCGAGATATCACCAGATGTATATTGCATTTTTGCCTGACCCTGACAGTCCGGCCTCATGAGAAAGTGATTTTCTCGGCCCCTGGTGGTCCGAATTCGATCCCGCTGCACAGATTCATGCGCCAGGGCCTCATACAGACGATGCACTATGATTTATTGCGCTATCTTTAATAGCACCCGAGATATCACCAGATATATATTGGATTTTCCCCTGACCCTGAGTGTCCGGCCCCATGAGACGGTGGTTTTCTCGGCCCCTGGTGGTCCGAGGTCGTTCCCGCTGCACAGATTCATGCGCCAGGGCCTCCTGCAGATAATTCACTTTGGTTTATTGCGCTATCTGTAATAGCACCCGAGATATCACCGGATATATATTGGATTTTCCCCTGACCCTGAGTGTCCGGCCCCATGAGACGGAGGTTTTCTCGGCCCCTGGTGGTCCGATGTCGTTCTCGCTGCACAGGTTCATGCGCCAGGGTCTCCTACAGACAATGCACTTTGATTTATTGCGCTATCTGTAATAGCACCCGAGATATCACCACATATATATTGGATTTTTCACTGACCCTGAGTGTCCAGCCCCATGAGAAAGTGATTTTCTCGGCCCCTGGTGGTCCGAATTCGATCCCGCTGCACAGATTCATGCGCCAGGGCCTCATACAGACGATGCACTATGATTTATTGCGCTATCTTTAATAGCACCCGAGATATCACCAGATATATATTGGATTTTCCCCTGACCCTGAGTGTCCGGCCCCATGAGACGGTGGTTTTCTCGGCCCCTGGTGGTCCGAGGTCGTTCCCGCTGCACAGATTCATGCGCCAGGGCCTCCTGCAGATAATTCACTTTGGTTTATTGCGCTATCTGTAATAGCACCCGAGATATCACCGGATATATATTGGATTTTCCCCTGACCCTGAGTGTCCGGCCCCATGAGACGGAGGTTTTCTCGGCCCCTGGTGGTCCGATGTCGTTCTCGCTGCACAGGTTCATGCGCCAGGGTCTCCTACAGACAATGCACTTTGATTTATTGCGCTATCTGTAATAGCACCCGAGATATCACCACATATATATTGGATTTTTCACTGACCCTGAGTGTCCAGCCCCATGAGACGGTGGTTTTCTCGGTCCCTGGTGTTCCGAGGTCGTTCCCGCTGCACAGATTCATGCGCCAGGGCCTCCTACAGACAATTCACTTTGATTTATTGCGCTATCTGTAATAGCACCCGAGATATCACCGGATATATATTGGATTTTCCCCTGACCCTGACAGTCCGGCCCCATGAGACGGAGATTTTCTGGGCCCCTGGTGGTCCGAGGTCGATCCCGCTGCACAGATTCATGCGCCAGGGCCTCCTATAGATAATTCACTTTGGTTTGTTGCGCTACCTCTAATAGCACCCGTGATATCAAAAGATATATATTGGATTTTTCCTTGACCCTGACAGTCCTGCCCCATGTGTCGATGTTTTTCTCGGTCCCTGGTGGTCCGAGGTCGATCCCGCTGCACAGATTCATGCACCAGGGCATCCTATAGATAATTCACTTTGGTTTATTGCGCTATCTCTAATAGCACCCGAGATATCATCAGATATATATTGGATTTTCCCCTGACCCTGAGTGTCCGGCCCCATGAAACGGTGGTTTTCTCGGCCCCTGGTGGTCCGAGGTCGTTCTCGCTGCACAGATTCATGCGCCAGGGCCTGCTATAGATAATTCACTTTGGTTTATTGCGCTATCTCTAATAGCACCCGAGATGTCACCAGATATATATTGGATTTTTCCCTGACCCTGACAATCCAGCCCCATGAGACGGTGATATTCTCGGCCCCTGGTGGTCCGAGGTCGATCCCGCTGCACAGATTCAGGCGCCAGGGCCCCCTGCAGATAATTCACTTTGGTTTATTGCGCTATCTCTAATAGCACCCGAGATATCACCATATACATATTGGATTTTCCCCTGACCCTGAGTGTCCGGCCCCATGAGACGGTGATTTTCTCGGCCCCTAGTGGTCCCAGGTCGTTCCAGCTCCACAGAGTCATGCGCTAGGGCCTCCTACAGACAATGCACTATGATTTATTGCGCTATCTTTAATAGCACCCGAGATATCACCAGATATTTATTGGATTTTCCCCTGACCCTGAGTGTCCGGCCCCATGAGACGGCGGTTTTCTCGGCCCCTGGTGCTCCGAGGTCGTTCCCGCTGCACATATTCATGCGCCAGGGCCCCCTGCAGATAATTCACTTTGGTTTAGTGCGCTATCTGAAAGAGCACCCGAGATGTCACCAGATATATGCTGGATTTTTACATGACATTAGGTGACGGATAGCGAATATCTGTAATTTTCTCGGCGCCTGGTGGTCCGAGGGCGTTCCTGCTGCTCAGATTAATACGCTAGGCCCTCCTGCAGATAATTCACTTTGGTTTATTGCGCTATCTCTAATAGCACTCGAGATATCACCAGATATATATTGGATTTTTCCCAGACCCTGACAGTGCGGCCCCATGTGTCGGTGGTTTTCTCGGCCCCTGGTGGTCCGAGGTCGTTCCCGCTGCTCAGATTAATACGCTAGGCCCTCCTGCAGATAATTCACTTTGGTATATTGCGCTATCTCTAATAGCACCCGTGATATCAAAAGATATATATTGGATTTTTCCTTGACCCTGACAGTCCGGCCCCATGTGTCGATGTTTTTCTCGGTCCCTGGTGGTCCAAGGTCGATCCCGCTGCACAGATCCATGCGCCAGTGCATCCTATAGATAATTCACTTTGGTTTATTGCGCTATCTCTAATAGCACTCGAGATATCACCAGATATATATTGGATTTTCTCCTGACCCTGAGTGTCCGGCCCCATGTGTCGGTGGTTTTCTCGGCCCCTGGTGGTCCGTGGTCGATCCCGCGGCACAGATTTATGCGCCAGGGCCTCCTGCAGACAATGCACTTTGGTTTATTGCGCTATCTCTAATAGCACCCGAGATGTCACCAGATATATATTGGATTTTTCCCTGACCCTGACAGTCCGGCCGCATGAGACGGAGATTTTCTCGGCCCATGCTGGTCCGAGGTCGATCCCGCTGCACAGATTCATGCGCCAGGGCGTCCTGCAGACAATGCACTTTGATTCATTGCGCTATCTCTAATAGCACCCGAGATATCACCTGATAAATATTGGATTTTTCCTTGACCCTGACAGTCCGGCCCCATGTGTCGATGTTTTTCTCGGTCCCTCGTGGTCCGAGGTCGATCCCGCTGCACAGATTTATGCGCCAGGGCATGCTATAGATAATGCACTTTGATTTATTGCGCTACCTCTAATAGCACCCGAGATATCACCAGATGTATATTGCATTTTTGCCTGACCCTGACAGTCCGGCCTCATGAGAAAGTGATTTTCTCGGCCCCTGGTGGTCCGAATTCGATCCCGCTGTACAGATTCATGCGCCAGGTCCTCCTACAGACGATGCACTTTGATTTATTGCGCTCTCTGTAATAGCACCCGAGATATCACCATATACATATTGGATTTTCCCCTGACCCTGAGTGTCCGGCCCCATGAGACGGTGGTTTTCTCGGCCCCTGGTGGTCCGCGGTCGTTCCCGCTGCACAGATTCGTGCGCTAGGGCCTCCTACAGACAATGCACTATGATTTATTGCGCTATCTTTAATAGCACCCGAGATATCACCAGATATTTATTGGATTTTCCCCTGACCCTGAGTGTCCGGCCCCATGAGACGGTGGTTTTCTCGGCCCCTGGTGCTCCGAGGTCGTTCCCGCTGCACATATTCATGCGCCAGGGCCCCGTGCAGATAATTCACTTTGGTTTAGTGCGCTATCTGAAAGAGCACCCGAGATGTCACCAGATATATGCTGGATTTTTACATGACATTAGGTGACGGATAGCGAATATCTGTAATTTTCTCGGCGCCTGGTGGTCCGAGGGCGTTCCTGCTGCTCAGATTAATACGCTAGGCCCTCCTGCAGATAATTCACTTTGGTTTATTGCGCTATCTCTAATAGCACTCGAGATATCACCAGATATATATTGGATTTTTCCCAGACCCTGACAGTCCGGCCCCATGTGTCGGTGGTTTTCTCGGCCCCTGGTGGTCCGAGGTCGTCCTCGCTGCACAGATTCATGCGCCAGGGCCTCCTACAGAAAATGCACTTTGATTTATTGCGCTATCTGTAATAGCACCCGAGATATCACCAGATATATATTGGATTTTCCCCTGACACTAAGTGTCCGGCCCCGTGAGACGGTGGTTTTCTCGGCCCCTGCTGGTCCGAGGTCAATCCCGCTGCACAGATGCACGCGCCAGGGCCTCCTACAGACAATGCACTCTGATTTATTGCGCTGTCTCCAATAGCACCCGAGATATCACCAGATAAATATTGGATTTTTCCTTGACCCTGACAGTCCGGCCCCATGTGTCGATGTTTTTCTCGGTCCCTCGTGGTCCGAGGTAGATCCCGCTGCACAGATTTATGCGCCAGGGCATCCTATAGATAATTCACTTTGGTTTATTGCGCTATCTCTAATAGCACCCGAGATATCACCAGATATATATTGGATTTTTCCCTGACCCTGACAGCGCGGCCCCATGTGTCGGTGGTTTTCTCGGCCCCTGGTGGTCCGAGGTCGTTCCCGCTGCACAGATTCATGCGCCAGGGCCCCCTGCAGATAATTCACTTTGGTTTAGTGCGCTATCTGTAAGAGCACCCGAGATATCACCAGATATATATTGAATTTTTCCTCGACCCTGTGTGTCCGGCCCCAATTGTCGGTGGTTTTCTCGGCCCCTGGTGGTCCGAGGTCGATCCCATTGCACAGATTCATGCGCCAAGGCTTCCTGCAGGCAATTCACTTTGGTTTATTGCGCGATCTGTAATAGCACCCGAGATATCAAAAGATATATGCTGGATTTTTACATGACCTTGGGTGACGTATTCCGAATATCTGTAATTTTCTCGACCCCTGGTGGTCCGAGGTAGTTCCTGCTGCACAGATTCATGCGCCAGGGCCTCCTGCAGACAATGCAATTTGATTTATTTCGCTATCTCTAATAGCACCAGAGATATCACCAGATATATATTGGATTTTTCCTTGACCCTGACAGTCCGGCTCCATGTGTCGATGGTTTTCTCGGTCCCTCGTGGTCCCAGGTAGATCCCGCAGCACAGATTCATGCGCCAGGGCCCCATGCAGATAATTCACTTTGATTTATTGCGCTATCTCTAATAGCACCCGAGATATCACCAGATATAAATTGGATTTTTCCCTGACCCTGAGTGTCCGACCCCATGAGACGGTGGTTTTCTCGGCCCCTGGTGGTCCGAGGTCGTTCCCGCTGCACAGATTCATGCTCCAGGGCCTCCTACAGACAATTCACTTTGATTTATTGTGGTATCTGTAATAGCACCCGAGATATCACCAGATATATATTGAATTTTTCCTCGACCCTGAGTGTCCGGCCTCATGTGTCGGTGGTTTTCTCGGCCCCTGGTGGTCCGAGGTCGATCCCGCGGCACAGATTTATGCGCCAGGGCCTCCTGCAGACAATGCAGTTTGATTTATTTCGCTATCTCTAATAGCACCCGAGATATCACCAGATATACACTCTGTTTGACAAGAGCGTGTCCGGCAAAACTCGAAAACTATTTCGGATATCGGGTTCGAAAAAAATACACAAATTCTTTATGGTGTATACTAAGATGCGTTATTATTAATATGGTGCCCAGTCACCGCCATTATCAATAATTAATTTACATCTTCGAGGCATACTTTCTACTAATGTAATCGCATAATCACGAGATAAGGACCTCCATACCAATCGAATTTGACGAATCAGCTTCTTGATCGTGTTGTGCTTCTTTCCTCTGAGCTTGATCTTCATGATTGCCCAAACATTTTCTATTGGATTTGCATCCGTCGACTGTGAAGGCTAATCTAGTACATCGATGTGATTTTCCTCTTTCCAGGCTGTACAGTGTCGACTTCGATGTTTTGGGTCATTATCCTCTTCCAGTAGCCAATGTTTATTATTTCTTATAAACCACCTCTGGGCAGATGGTAATAAGGCTCTCTGATAGATTTTGACCATTTTGGCAGCGTTTAAATTGTCAGTGAATACGTGCAAAGTACCGAATCTCTGCTTCGAGAAGCAACCCCAAACATGCACTCTTACCGGGTGTTTAACGGTTCGCTGAAGGAGTTTATTGGCGTGGTTACACAAGGTATGGGTTATAAAAGTATGTGCCCAAAAAGAAGTTTCGTCCGAAAAAATTACATTGTCCCAATCACGGTTCAAATTTTCATTCGCCCAAGCGAGTCTTTTTGTGACATGTTTCTCGGATAGTAGTACTTTCTTTATTGTGCTTCTCAATTTCACATTATTTGCCAATAATCGTCTTCTTATCGTATCACATAACAATTTCAAACCCTTTCTACATAAAACTGCCTGTCCACTACGTAACAATAGACGGGGATTCTTCTCCAAATCGCGTAAAATCAATTTATCCTCTTTCTTCGTCGTCTTTGACTTAGTGCCACGATTTGGTAGGTCATCGACATTTTTGACCTCCAAATATCGTTTCACCCACTTACTAACAAATGTCTTCGATTTCTTCATGTATTTAGCAGCCGCTGTGTATGACATTTTTGGTCCTTTAGGATGGGAACACAGAAACACTGCTTCGTAACGTGATGCGTACGCGGCACTCATAATGAAATGCGTCGTTTTACGAATAAGCTCGATCAACACCTGAAGGTTTTTTGTACAAAGCATCTTAGGGAAACATTCAAGTTACCTGCTTGAAGTGGAATTTCTTACCTAAGACATCGCAGGTAAGAGTTTTGCCGTACACGCTCTTGTCAAACAGACTGTATATTGGATTTTTCCCTGACCCTGACAGTCCGGCCGCATGAGACGGAGATTTTCTCGGCCCCTGCTGGTCCGAGGTCGATCCCGCTGCACAGATTCATGCGCCAGGGCCTCCTACAGACAATGTACTTTGATTTATTGCGCTATCTCTAATAGCACCCGAGATATCACCAGATATATATTGGATTTTCCCCTGACCCTGACAGGCCGGCCGCATGTGTCGGTGGTTTTCTCGGCCCCTGGTGGTCCTAGGTCGTTCCCGCTGCACAGCTTCATGCGCCAGGGCCTCCTACAGACAATGCACTTTGCTTTATTGCGCTATCTGTAATAGCACCCGAGATATCACCAGATATATATTGGATTTTCCCCTGACACTGAGTGTCCGGCCACATGAGACGGTGGTTTTCTCGGCCCCTGGTGGTCCGAGGTCGTTCCCGCGGCACAGATTTATGCGCCAGGGCCTCCTGCAAACAATGCACTTTGATTTATTTCGCTATCTCTAATAGCACCCGAGATATCACCAGATATATATTGGATTTATCCCTGACCCTGACAGTCCGGCCCCATGAGACGGAGCTTTTCTCGGCCCCTGGTGGTCCGAAGTCGATGCCGCTGCACAGATTCTTGCGCCAGGGCCTCCTACAGACAATGCACTTTGATTTATTGCGCTACCTGCAATAGCACCCGAGATATCACCAGATATATATTGGAATTTTCCCTGACCCTGAGTGTCCGACCCCATGAGACGGTGGTTTTCTCGGCCCCTGGTGGTCCGACGTCGATTCCGCTGCACAGATTCATGCGCCAAGGCTTCCTGCAGACAATTCACTTTGATTTATTGCGCTATCTGTAACAGCACCCGAGATATCATCAGATAGATGCTGGATTTTTACATGACCTTGTGTGACGGATTCCGAATATCTGTAATTTTCTCGGCCCCTGGTGGTCCGAGGTAGTTCCTGCTGCACAGATTCATACCACAGTGCCTCGTACAGACAATGGACTTTGATTTATTGCGCTACCTCTAATAGCACCCGAGATATCGCTATATATATATTGAATTTTTCCCTGACCCTGAGTGTCCGGCCCCATGTGTCGGTGGTTATCTCGGCCCCTGGTTGTCCGAGGTCGTTCCCGCTGCACAGATTCATGCGCCAGGGCCTCCTACAGACAATGCACTTTGATTTATTGCGCTATCTGCAATAGCACCCGAGATATCACCATATATATATTGGATTTTTCCCTGACCCTGACAGTCCGGCCCCATGAGACGGTGATTTTCTCGGTCCCTGGTGGTCCGAGGTCGTTCCTGCTGCACAGATTCATTCGCCAGTGCCTCCTACAGACAATGCACTTTGATTTATTCCGCTATCCCTAATAGCACCCGAGATATCACCAGATATATATTGGATTTTTCCCTGACCCTGACAGTCCGGCCCCATGAGACTGTGATGTTCTCGGCCCCTGGTGGTCCGAGGTCGATCCCGCTGCACAGATTCATGCGCCAGGGCCTCCTACAGACAATGCACTTTGATTTATTGCGCTATCTGTAATAGCTCCCGAGATATCATCAGATAGATGCTGGATTTTTACATGACCTTGTGTGACGGATTCCGAATATCTGTAATTTTCTCGGCCCCTGGTGGTCCGAGGTAGTTCCTGCTGCACAGATTCATACGCCAGTGCCTCGTACAGACAATGCACTTTGATTTATTGCGCTACCTCTAATAGCACCCGAGATATCACCATATATATATTGGATTTTTCCCTGACCCTGACAGTCCGGCCCCATGAGACGGTAGTTTTCTCGGCCCCTGGTGGTCCGAGGTCGTTCCCGCTGCACAGACTCATGCGCCAGGACCTCCTGCAGACAATGCACTTTGGTTTATTGCGCTATCTTTAATAGCACCCGAGATATCACCAGATATATATTGGATTTTTCCATGACCCTGAGTGTCCGGCCCCATGAGACGGTAATTTTCTCGGCGCCTGGTGGTCCGAGGTCGTTCCTGCTGCACAGATTCATTCGCCAGTGCCTCCTACAGACAATGCACTTTGATTTATTGCGCTACCTCTAATAGCACCCGAGATATCACCATATATATATATTGGATTTTTCCCTGACCCTGACAGTCCGGCCCCATGTGTCGGTGGTTTTCTAGGCCACTGGTGGTCCTATGTCGTTCCCGCTGCACAGATTCATGAGCCAGGGCCCCCTGCAGATAGTTCACTTTGGTTTATTGCGCTATCTGTAATAGCACCCGAGATATCGCCAGATATATATTGGATTTTTCCCTGACCCTGACAGTCCGGCCCCATGTGTCGGTGGTTATCTCGGCCCCTGGTGGTCCGAGGTCGATCCCATTGCACAGATTCATGCGCCAAGGCTTCCTGCAGGCAATTCACTCTGATTTATTGCGCTGTCTCCAATAGCACCCGAGATATCACCAGATAAATATTGGATTTTTCCTTGACCCTGACAGTCCGGCCCCATGTGTCGATGTTTTTCTCGGTCCCTCGTGGTCCGAGGTAGATCCCGCTGCACAGATTTATGCGCCAGGGCATCCTATAGATAATTCACTTTGGTTTATTGCGCTATCTCTAATAGCACCCGAGATATCACCAGATATATATTGGATTTTTCCCTGACCCTGACAGCGCGGCCCCATGTGTCGGTGGTTTTCTCGGCCCCTGGTGGTCCGAGGTCGTTCCCGCTGCACAGATTCATGCGCCAGGGCCCCCTGCAGATAATTCACTTTGGTTTAGTGCGCTATCTGTAAGAGCACCCGAGATATCACCAGATATATATTGAATTTTTCCTCGACCCTGTGTGTCCGGCCCCAATTGTCGGTGGTTTTCTCGGCCCCTGGTGGTCCGAGGTCGATCCCATTGCACAGATTCATGCGCCAAGGCTTCCTGCAGGCAATTCACTTTGGTTTATTGCGCGATCTGTAATAGCACCCGAGATATCAAAAGATATATGCTGGATTTTTACATGACCTTGGGTGACGTATTCCGAATATCTGTAATTTTCTCGACCCCTGGTGGTCCGAGGTAGTTCCTGCTGCACAGATTCATGCGCCAGGGCCTCCTGCAGACAATGCAATTTGATTTATTTCGCTATCTCTAATAGCACCAGAGATATCACCAGATATATATTGGATTTTTCCTTGACCCTGACAGTCCGGCTCCATGTGTCGATGGTTTTCTCGGTCCCTCGTGGTCCCAGGTAGATCCCGCAGCACAGATTCATGCGCCAGGGCCCCATGCAGATAATTCACTTTGATTTATTGCGCTATCTCTAATAGCACCCGAGATATCACCAGATATATATCGGATTTTTCCCTGACCCTGACAGTCCGGCCCCATGAGACGGTGATTTTCTCGGCCCCTGGTGGTCCGAGGTCGATCCCGCTGCACAGATTCATGCGCCAGGGCCTCCTGCAGACAATGCACTTTGATTTATTGCGCTATCTTTAATAGCATCCGAGATATCACCAGATATATATTGGATTGTTCCTTGACCCTGACAGTCCGGCCCCATGTGTCGATGGTCTTCTCGGTCCCTCGTGGTCCGAGGTAGACCCCGCTGCAGAGATTCATGCGCCAGGGCCCCATGCAGATAATTCACTTTGATTTATTCCGCTATCTCTAATAGCACCCGAGATATCACCAGATATATATTGGATTTTTCCCTGCACCTGAGTCTCCGACCCCATGAGACGGTGGTTTTCTCGGCCCCTGGTGGTCCGAGGTCGTTCCCGCTGCACAGATTCATGCGCCAGGGCCTCCTGCAGACAATGCACGTTGATTTATTTCGCTATCCCTAATAGCACCCGAGATATCACCAGATATATATTGGATTTTTCCCTGACCCTGAGTGTCCGACCCCATGAGACGGTGGTTTTCTCGGCCCCTGTTGGTCCGAGGTCGATCCCGCTGCACAGATTCATGCGCCAGGGCCTCCTACAGACAACGCACTTTGATTTATTGCGCTATCTCTAATAGCACCCGAGATATCACCAGATATATATTGGATTTTCCCCTGACCCTGACAGTCCGGCCCCATGAGACGGTGATTTTCTCGGCCCCTACGGGTCCGAGGTCGTTCCCGTTGCACAGATTCATGCGACAGGGCCTCCTGCAGATAATTCACTTTCGTTTATAGCGCTATCTCTAATAGCACCCGAGATATCACCAGATATATATTGGATTTTTCCCTTACCCTGAGTGTCCGGCCCCATGAGACGGTGGATTTCTCGGCCCCTGGTGGTCCTAGGTTGTTCCCGCTGCACAGATGCATGCGCCAGGGCCCCCTGCAGATAATTCACTTTGATTTTTTGCGCTATCTCTAATAGCACCCGAGATATCACCAGATATATATAGGATTTTTCCCTGACCCTGACAGTCCGGCCCCATGAGACGGTGACTTTCTCGGCCCATGGTGGTCCGAGGTCGATCCCGCTGCACAGATTCATGCGCCAGGGCCTCCTGCAGACAATGCACATTGGTTTATTTCGCTATCCCTAATAGCACCCGAGATATCACCAGATATAAATTGGATTTTTCCCTGAGCCTGAGTGTCCGACCCCATGAGACGGTGGTTTTCTCGGCCCCTGGTGGTCCGAGGTCGATCCCGCTGCACAGATTCATGCGCCAGGGCCTCCTACAGACAATGCACTTTGATTTATTGTGGTATCTGTAATAGCACCCGAGATATCACCATATATATATTGGATTTTCCCCTGACAAGGAGTGTCCGGCCCCATGAGACGGTGGTTTTCTCGGCCCCTGGTGGGTCGAGGTCGATCCCGGTGCACAGATTCATGCGCCAGCGCCCCCTGCAGATAATTCACTTTTATTTATTGCGCTATCTGTAATAGCACCCGAGATATCACCATATATATATTGGATTTTCCCCTGACAAGGAGTGTCCGGCCCCATGAGACGGTGGTTTTCTCGGCCCCTGGTGGTCCGAGGTCGATCCCGCTGCACAGATTCATGCGCCAGGGCCTCCTACAGACAATGCACTTTGATTTATTGCGCTATATTTAATAGCATCCGAGATATCACCAGATATATATTGGATTGTTCCTTGACCCTGACAGTCCGGCCCCATGTGTCGATGGTTTACTCGGTCCCTCGTAGTCCGAGGTCGATCCGGCTGAACAGATTCATGCGCCAAGGCTTCCTGCAGGCAATTCACTTTGGTTTATTACGCGATCTGTAATAGCACCCGAGATATCAAAAGATATATGCTGGATTTTTACATGACCTTGGGTGACGGATTCCGAATATCTGTAATTTTCTCGGCCCCTGGTGGTCCGTGGTAGTTCCTGCTGCACAGATTCATTCGCCAGTGCCTCCTACAGACAATGCGCTTTGATTTATTGCGCTATCTCTAATAGCACCCGAGATATCACCAGATATATATTGGATTTTTCCCTGACCCTGCCAGTCCGACCCCATGAGACGGCGATTTTCTCGGACCCTTGTGGTCCGAGGTCAATCCCGCTGCACAGATTCATGCGCCAGGGCCTGCTACAGACAATGCACTTTGATTTATTGTGCTATCTGTAATAGCACCCGAGATATCACCATATATATATTGGATTTTCCCCTGAAAATGAGTGTCCGGCCCCATGAGACGGTAGTTTTCTCGGCCCCTGGTGGTCCCAGGTCGTTCCCACTGCACAGATTCATGCGCTAGGGCCTCCTGCAGACAATGCACTTTGATTTATTGCGCTATCTCTAATAGCACCCGAGATATCAACAGATATATATTGGATTTTTCCCTGACCCTGACAGTCCGGCCCCATGAGACGGTGACTTTCTCGGCCCATGGTGGTCCGAGGTCGATCCCGCTGCACAGATTCATGCGCTAGGGCCTCCTGCAGACAATGCACATTGGTTTATTTCGCTATCCCTAATAGCACCCGAGATATCACCAGATATAAATTGGATTTTTCCCTGACCCTGAGTGTCCGACCCCATGAGACGGTGGTTTTCTCGGCCCCTGGTGGTCCGAGGTCGATCCCACTACACAGATTCATGCGCCAGGGCCTCCTACAGACAATGCACTTTGATTTATTGTGGTATCTGTAATAGCACCCGAGATATCACCATATATATATTGGATTTTCCCCTGACAAGGAGTGTCCGGCCCCATGAGACGGTGGTTTTCTCGGCCCCTGGTGGGTCGAGGTCGATCCCGGTGCACAGATTCATGCGCCAGCGCCCCCTGCAGATAATTCACTTTTATTTATTGCGCTATCTGTAATAGCACACGAGATATCACCAGATATATATCGGATTTTTCCCTGACCCTGTCTGTCCGGCCCCATGAGACGGTGATTTCCTCGGCCCCTGGTGGTCCTAAGTCGATCCCGCTGCACAGATTCATGCGCCAGGGCCTCCTACAGACAATGCACTTTGATTTATTGCGCTATCTCTAATAGCACTCGCGATATCACCAGATATATATTGGATTTTTCCCTGACCCTAACAGTCCGGCCCCATGAGACGGTGATATTCTTGGCCCCTGGTGGTCCGAGGTCGATCCCGCTGCACAGGTTCATGCGCTAGGGCCTCCTGCAGACAAAGCACTTTGATTTATTGCGCTATCTGTAATAGCATCCGAGATATCACCAGATATATATTGGATTGTTCCTTGACCCTGACAGTCCGGCCCCATGTGTCGATGGTCTTCTCGGTCCCTCGTGGTCCGAGGTAGACCCCGCTGCAGAGATTCATGCGCCAGGGCACCATGCAGATAATTCACTTTGATTTATTCCGCTATCTCTAATAGCACCCGAGATATCACCAGATATATATTGGATTTTCCCCTGACAATGAGTGTCCGGCCCCATGAGACGGTAGTTTTCTCGGCCCCTGGTGGTCCCAGGTCGTTCCCACTGCATAGATTCATGCGCTAGGGCCTCCTGCAGACAATGCACTTTGATTTATTGCGCTATCTCTAATAGCACCCGAGATATCACCAGATATATATTGGATTTTTCCCTGACCCTAACAGTCCGGCCCCATGAGACGGTGATATTCTCGGCCCCTGGTGGTCCGAGGTCGATCCCGCTGCACAGATTCATGCGCCAGGGCCTCCTGCAGACAATGCACTTTGATTTATTGCGCTATCTTTAATAGCATCCGAGATATCACCAGATATATATTGGATTGTTCCTTGACCCTGACAGTCCGGCCCCATGTGTCGATGGTCTTCTCGGTCCCTCGTGGTCCGAGGTAGACCCCGCTGCAGAGATTCATGCGCCAGGGCCCCATGCAGATAATTCACTTTGATTTATTCCGCTATCTCTAATAGCACCCGAGATATCACCAGATATATATTGGATTTTTCCCTGACCCTGAGTCTCCGACCCCATGAGACGGTGATTTTCTCGGACCCTTGTGGTCCGAGGTCGATCCCGCTGCACAGATTCATGCGCCAGGGCCTGCTACAGACAATGCACGTTGATTTATTTCGCTATCCCTAATAGCACCCGAGATATCACCATATATATATTGGATTTTCCCCTGACAATGAGTGTCCGGCCCCATGAGACGGTGGTTTTCTCGGCCCCTGGTGGGTCGAGGTCGATCCCGGTGCACAGATTCATGCGCCAGCGCCCCCTGCAGATAATTCACTTTGATTTATTGCGCTATCTGTAATAGCACCCGAGATATCACCAGATGTATATGGGATTTTTCCCCGACCCTGAGTGTCCGACCCCATGACACGGTGGTTTTCTCGGCCCCTGGTGGTCCTAGGTCGATCCCGCTGCTCAGATTCACGCTCCAGGGCCTCCTACAGACAATGCACTTTGATTTATTGCGCTATCTGTAATAGCACACGAGATATCACCAGATATATATTGGATTTTTCCTTGACCCTGACAGTCCGGCCCCATGTGTCGATGGTTTACTCGGTCCCTCGTAGTCCGAGGTCGTTCCGGCTGTACAGATTCATGCGCCAAGGCTTTCTGCAGGCAATTCACTTTGGTTTATTGCGCGATCTGTAATAGCACCCGAGATATCAAAAGATATATGCTGGATTTTTACATGACCTTGGGTGACGGATACCGAATATCTGTAATTTTCTCGGCCCCTGGTGGTCCGAGGTAGTTCCTGCTGCACAGATTCATTCGCCAGTGCCTCCTACAGACAATGCGCTTTGATTTATTGCGCTATCTCTAATAGCACCCGAGATATCACCAGATATATATTGGATTTTTCCCTGACCCTGACAGTCCGGCCCCATGTGTCGATGGTTTACTCGGTCCCTCGTAGTCCGAGGTCGATCCGGCTGAACAGATTCATGCGCCAAGGCTTCCTGCAGGCAATTCACTTTGGTTTATTGCGCGATCTGTAATAGCACCCGAGATATCAAAAGATATATGCTGGATTTTTACATGACCTTGGGTGACGGATTCCGAATATCTGAAATTTTCTCGGCCCCTGGTGGTCAGAGGTAGTTCCTGCTGCACAGATTCATTCGCCAGTGCCTCCTACAGACAATGCGCTTTGATTTATTGCGCTATCTCTAATAGCACCCGAGATATCACCAGATATATATTGGATTTTTCCCTGACCCTGCCAGTCCGACCCCATGAGACGGTGATTTTCTCGGACCCTTGTGGTCCGAGGTCGATCCCGCTGCACAGATTCATGCGCCAGGGCCTGCTACAGACATTGCACTTTGATTTATTGTGCTATCTGTAATAGCACCCGAGATATCACCATATCTATATTGGATTTTCCCCTGACAATGAGTGTCCGGCCCCATGTGTCGATGGTCTTCTCGGTCCCTCGTGGTCCCAGGTAGATCCCGCTGCACAGATTCATGCGCCAGGGCCCCATGCAGATAATTCACTTTGATTTATTGCGCTATCTCTAATAGCACCCGAGATATCACCAGATATATATTGGATTTTTCCTTGACCCTGAGATTCCGGCCCCATGTGTCGATGGTTTTCTCGGTCCCTCGTGGTTCCAGGTAGATCCCGCTACACAGATTCATGCGCAAGGGCCCCATGCAGATAATTCACTTTGATTTATTGCGCTATCTCTAATAGCACCCGAGATATCACCAGATATATATCGGATTTTTCCCTGACCCTGACAGTCCGGCCCCATGAGACGGTGGTTTTCTCGGCCCCTGGTGGGTCGAGGTCGATCCCGGTGCACAGATTCATGCGCCAGGGCCTCCTGCAGACAATGCACGTTGATTTATTTCGCTATCCCTAATAGCACCCGAGATATCACCAGATATATATTGGATTTTTCCCTGACCCTGAGTGTCCGACCCCATGAGACGGTGGTTTTCTCGGCCCCTGTTGGTCCGAGGTCGATCCCGCTGCACAGATTCATGCGCCAGGGCCTCCTACAGACAACGCACTTTGATTTATTGCGCTATCTCTAATAGCACCCGAGATATCACCAGATATATATTGGATTTTCCCCTGACCCTGACAGTCCGGCCCCATGAGACGGTGATTTTCTCGGCCCCTACGGGTCCGAGGTCGTTCCCGTTGCACAGATTCATGCGCCAGGGCCTCCTGCAGATAATTCACTTTCGTTTATTGCGCTATCTCTAATAGCACCCGAGATATCACCAGATATATATTGGATTTTTCCCTTACCCTGAGTGTCCGGCCCCATGAGACGGTGGATTTCTCGGCCCCTGGTGGTCCTAGGTTGTTCCCGCTGCACAGATGCATGCGCCAGGGCCCCCTGCAGATAATTCACTTTGATTTTTTGCGCTATCTCTAATAGCACCCGAGATTACACCAGATATATAGTGGATTTTTCCTTGACCCTGAGAGTCCGGCCCCATGTGTCGATGGTTTTCTCGGTCTCTCGTGGTCCCAGGTAGATCCCGCTGCACAGATTCATGCGCAAGGGCCCCATGCAGATAATTCACTTTGATTTATTGCGCTATCTCTAATAGCACCCGAGATATCACCAGATATATATCGGATTTTTCCCTGACCCTGACAGTCCGGCCCCATGAGACGGTGATTTTCTCGGCCCCTGGTGGTCCGAGGTCGATCCCGCTGCACAGATTCATGCGCCAGGGCCTCCTACAGACAGTGCACATTGATTTATTGCGCTATCTGTAATAGCACCCGAGATATCACCAGATATATTTTGGATTTTTCCATGACCCTGAGTCTCCGACACCATGAGACGGTGGTTTCCTCGGCCCCTGCTGGTCCGAGGTCGTTCCCGCTGCACAGATTCATGCGCCAGGGCCCCCTGCAGATAATTCACTTTGATTTTTTGCGCTATCTCTAATAGCACCCGAGATATCACCAGATATATATATAGGATTTTTCCCTGACCCTGACAGTCCGGCCCCATGAGACGGTGACTTTCTCGGCCCATGGTGGTCCGAGGTCGATCCCGCTGCACAGATTCATGCGCCAGGGCCTCCTGCAGACAATGCACATTGGTTTATTTCGCTATCCCTAATAGCACCCGAGATATCACCAGATATAAATTGGATTTTTCCCTGAGCCTGAGTGTCCGACCCCATGAGACGGTGGTTTTCTCGGCCCCTGGTGGTCCGAGGTCGATCCCGCTGCACAGATTCATGCGCCAGGGCCTCCTACAGACAATGCACTTTGATTTATTGTGGTATCTGTAATAGCACCCGAGATATCACCATATATATATTGGATTTTCCCCTGACAAGGAGTGTCCGGCCCCATGAGACGGTGGTTTTCTCGGCCCCTGGTGGTCCGAGGTCGATCCCGCTGCACAGATTCATGCGCCAGGGCCTCCTACAGACAATGCACTTTGATTTATTGCGCTATCTTTAATAGCATCCGAGATATCACCAGATATATATTGGATTGTTCCTTGACCCTGACAGTCCGGCCCCATGTGTCGATGGTTTACTCGGTCCCTCGTAGTCCGAGGTCGATCCGGCTGAACAGATTCATGCGCCAAGGCTTCCTGCAGGCAATTCACTTTGGTTTATTACGCGATCTGTAATAGCACCCGAGATATCAAAAGATATATGCTGGATTTTTACATGACCTTGGGTGACGGATTCCGAATATCTGTAATTTTCTCGGCCCCTGGTGGTCCGTGGTAGTTCCTGCTGCACAGATTCATTCGCCAGTGCCTCCTACAGACAATGCGCTTTGATTTATTGCGCTATCTCTAATAGCACCCGAGATATCACCAGATATATATTGGATTTTTCCCTGACCCTGCCAGTCCGACCCCATGAGACGGCGATTTTCTCGGACCCTTGTGGTCCGAGGTCAATCCCGCTGCACAGATTCATGCGCCAGGGCCTGCTACAGACAATGCACTTTGATTTATTGTGCTATCTGTAATAGCACCCGAGATATCACCATATATATATTGGATTTTCCCCTGAAAATGAGTGTCCGGCCCCATGAGACGGTAGTTTTCTCGGCCCCTGGTGGTCCCAGGTCGTTCCCACTGCACAGATTCATGCGCTAGGGCCTCCTGCAGACAATGCACTTTGATTTATTGCGCTATCTCTAATAGCACCCGAGATATCAACAGATATATATTGGATTTTTCCCTGACCCTGACAGTCCGGCCCCATGAGACGGTGACTTTCTCGGCCCATGGTGGTCCGAGGTCGATCCCGCTGCACAGATTCATGCGCCAGGGCCCCATGCAGATAATTCACTTTGATTTATTGCGCTATCTCTAATAGCACCCGAGATATCACCAGATATATATTGGATTTTTCCTTGACCCTGAGATTCCGGCCCCATGTGTCGATGGTTTTCTCGGTCCCTCGTGGTTCCAGGTAGATCCCGCTACACAGATTCATGCGCAAGGGCCCCATGCAGATAATTCACTTTGATTTATTGCGCTATCTCTAATAGCACCCGAGATATCACCAGATATATATCGGATTTTTCCCTGACCCTGACAGTCCGGCCCCATGAGACGGTGGTTTTCTCGGCCCCTGGTGGGTCGAGGTCGATCCCGGTGCACAGATTCATGCGCCAGGGCCTCCTGCAGACAATGCACGTTGATTTATTTCGCTATCCCTAATAGCACCCGAGATATCACCAGATATATATTGGATTTTTCCCTGACCCTGAGTGTCCGACCCCATGAGACGGTGGTTTTCTCGGCCCCTGTTGGTCCGAGGTCGATCCCGCTGCACAGATTCATGCGCCAGGGCCTCCTACAGACAACGCACTTTGATTTATTGCGCTATCTCTAATAGCACCCGAGATATCACCAGATATATATTGGATTTTCCCCTGACCCTGACAGTCCGGCCCCATGAGACGGTGATTTTCTCGGCCCCTACGGGTCCGAGGTCGTTCCCGTTGCACAGATTCATGCGCCAGGGCCTCCTGCAGATAATTCACTTTCGTTTATTGCGCTATTTCTAATAGCACCCGAGATATCACCAGATATATATTGGATTTTTCCCTTACCCTGAGTGTCCGGCCCCATGAGACGGTGGATTTCTCGGCCCCTGGTGGTCCTAGGTTGTTCCCGCTGCACAGATGCATGCGCCAGGGCCCCCTGCAGATAATTCACTTTGATTTTTTGCGCTATCTCTAATAGCACCCGAGATTACACCAGATATATAGTGGATTTTTCCTTGACCCTGAGAGTCCGGCCCCATGTGTCGATGGTTTTCTCGGTCTCTCGTGGTCCCAGGTAGATCCCGCTGCACAGATTCATGCGCAAGGGCCCCATGCAGATAATTCACTTTGATTTATTGCGCTATCTCTAATAGCACCCGAGATATCACCAGATATATATCGGATTTTTCCCTGACCCTGACAGTCCGGCCCCATGAGACGGTGATTTTCTCGGCCCCTGGTGGTCCGAGGTCGATCCCGCTGCACAGATTCATGCGCCAGGGCCTCCTACAGACAGTGCACATTGATTTATTGCGCTATCTGTAATAGCACCCGAGATATCACCAGATATATTTTGGATTTTTCCATGACCCTGAGTCTCCGACACCATGAGACGGTGGTTTCCTCGGCCCCTGCTGGTCCGAGGTCGTTCCCGCTGCACAGATTCATGCGCCAGGGCCCCCTGCAGATAATTCACTTTGATTTTTTGCGCTATCTCTAATAGCACCCGAGATATCACCAGATATATATATAGGATTTTTCCCTGACCCTGACAGTCCGGCCCCATGAGACGGTGACTTTCTCGGCCCATGGTGGTCCGAGGTCGATCCCGCTGCACAGATTCATGCGCCAGGGCCTCCTGCAGACAATGCACATTGGTTTATTTCGCTATCCCTAATAGCACCCGAGATATCACCAGATATAAATTGGATTTTTCCCTGAGCCTGAGTGTCCGACCCCATGAGACGGTGGTTTTCTCGGCCCCTGGTGGTCCGAGGTCGATCCCGCTGCACAGATTCATGCGCCAGGGCCTCCTACAGACAATGCACTTTGATTTATTGTGGTATCTGTAATAGCACCCGAGATATCACCATATATATATTGGATTTTCCCCTGACAAGGAGTGTCCGGCCCCATGAGACGGTGGTTTTCTCGGCCCCTGGTGGTCCGAGGTCGATCCCGCTGCACAGATTCATGCGCCAGGGCCTCCTACAGACAATGCACTTTGATTTATTGCGCTATCTTTAATAGCATCCGAGATATCACCAGATATATATTGGATTGTTCCTTGACCCTGACAGTCCGGCCCCATGTGTCGATGGTTTACTCGGTCCCTCGTAGTCCGAGGTCGATCCGGCTGAACAGATTCATGCGCCAAGGCTTCCTGCAGGCAATTCACTTTGGTTTATTACGCGATCTGTAATAGCACCCGAGATATCAAAAGATATATGCTGGATTTTTACATGACCTTGGGTGACGGATTCCGAATATCTGTAATTTTCTCGGCCCCTGGTGGTCCGTGGTAGTTCCTGCTGCACAGATTCATTCGCCAGTGCCTCCTACAGACAATGCGCTTTGATTTATTGCGCTATCTCTAATAGCACCCGAGATATCACCAGATATATATTGGATTTTTCCCTGACCCTGCCAGTCCGACCCCATGAGACGGCGATTTTCTCGGACCCTTGTGGTCCGAGGTCAATCCCGCTGCACAGATTCATGCGCCAGGGCCTGCTACAGACAATGCACTTTGATTTATTGTGCTATCTGTAATAGCACCCGAGATATCACCATATATATATTGGATTTTCCCCTGAAAATGAGTGTCCGGCCCCATGAGACGGTAGTTTTCTCGGCCCCTGGTGGTCCCAGGTCGTTCCCACTGCACAGATTCATGCGCTAGGGCCTCCTGCAGACAATGCACTTTGATTTATTGCGCTATCTCTAATAGCACCCGAGATATCAACAGATATATATTGGATTTTTCCCTGACCCTGACAGTCCGGCCCCATGAGACGGTGACTTTCTCGGCCCATGGTGGTCCGAGGTCGATCCCGCTGCACAGATTCATGCGCTAGGGCCTCCTGCAGACAATGCACATTGGTTTATTTCGCTATCCCTAATAGCACCCGAGATATCACCAGATATAAATTGGATTTTTCCCTGACCCTGAGTGTCCGACCCCATGAGACGGTGGTTTTCTCGGCCCCTGGTGGTCCGAGGTCGATCCCACTGCACAGATTCATGCGCCAGGGCCTCCTACAGACAATGCACTTTGATTTATTGTGGTATCTGTAATAGCACCCGAGATATCACCATATATATATTGGATTTTCCCCTGACAAGGAGTGTCCGGCCCCATAAGACGGTGGTTTTCTCGGCCCCTGGTGGGTCGAGGTCGATCCCGGTGCACAGATTCATGCGCCAGCGCCCCCTGCAGATAATTCACTTTTATTTATTGCGCTATCTGTAATAGCACCCGAGATATCACCAGATGTATATGGGATTTTTCCCCGACCCTGAGTGTCCGACCCCAGGACACGGTGGTTTTCTCGGCCCCTGGTGGTCCTAAGTCGATCCCGCTGCACAGATTCACGCTCCAGGGCCTCCTACAGACAATGCACTTTGATTTATTGCGCTGTCTGTAATAGCACACGAGATATCACCAGATATATATCGGATTTTTCCCTGACCCTGTCTGTCCGGCCCCATGAGACGGTGATTTCCTCGGCCCCTGGTGGTCCGAGGTCGATCCAGCTGCACAGATTCATGCGCCAGGGCCTCCTACAGACAATGCACTTTGATTTATTGCGCTATCTTTAATAGCACCCGAGATATCACCAGATATATATTGGATTTTTCCTTGACCCTGACAGTCCGGCCCCATGTGTCGATGGTTTACTCGGTCCCTCGTAGTCCGAGGTCGATCCGGCTGAACAGATTCATGAGCCAAGGCTTCCTGCAGGCAATTCACTTTGGTTTATTGCGCGATCTGTAATAGCACCCGAGATATCAAAAGATATATGCTGGATTTTTACATGACCTTGGGTGACGGATTCCGAATATCTGTAATTTTCTCGGCCCCTGGTGCTCCGAGGTAGTTCCTGCTGCACAGATTCATTCGCCAGTGCCTCCTACAGACAATGCGCTTTGATTTATTGCGCTATCTCTAATAGCACTCGCGATATCACCAGATATATATTGGATTTTTCCCTGACCCTAACAGTCCGGCCCCATGAGACGGTGATATTCCTGTCCCCTGGTGGTCCGAGGTCGATCCCGCTGCACAGGTTCATGCGCTAGGGCCTCCTGCAGACAATGCACTTTGATTTATTGCGCTATCTGTAATAGCATCCGAGATATCACCAGATATATATTGGATTGTTCCTTGACCCTGACAGTCCGGCCCCATGTGTCGATGGTCTTCTCGGTCCCTCGTGGTCCGAGGTAGACCCCGCTGCAGAGATTCATGCGCCAGGGCACCATGCAGATAATTCACTTTGATTTATTCCGCTATCTCTAATAGCACCCGAGATATCACCAGATATATATTGGATTTTCCCCTGACAATGAGTGTCCGGCCCCATGAGACGGTAGTTTTCTCGGCCCCTGGTGGTCCCAGGTCGTTCCCACTGCATAGATTCATGCGCTAGGGCCTCCTGCAGACAATGCACTTTGATTTATTGCGCTATCTCTAATAGCACCCGAGATATCACCAGATATATATTGGATTTTTCCCTGACCCTAACAGTCCGGCCCCATGAGACGGTGATATTCTCGGCCCCTGGTGGTCCGAGGTCGATCCCGCTGCACAGATTCATGCGCCAGGGCCTCCTGCAGACAATGCACTTTGATTTATTGCGCTATCTTTAATAGCATCCGAGATATCACCAGATATATATTGGATTGTTCCTTGACCCTGACAGTCCGGCCCCATGTGTCGATGGTCTTCTCGGTCCCTCGTGGTCCGAGGTAGACCCCGCTGCAGAGATTCATGCGCCAGGGCCCCATGCAGATAATTCACTTTGATTTATTCCGCTATCTCTAATAGCACCCGAGATATCACCAGATATATATTGGATTTTTCCCTGACCCTGAGTCTCCGACCCCATGAGACGGTGATTTTCTCGGACTCTTGTGGTCCGAGGTCGATCCCGCTGCACAGATTCATGCGCCAGGGCCTGCTACAGACAATGCACGTTGATTTATTTCGCTATCCCTAATAGCACCCGAGATATCACCATATATATATTGGATTTTCCCCTGACAATGAGTGTCCGGCCCCATGAGACGGTGGTTTTCTCGGCCCCTGGTGGGTCGAGGTCGATCCCGGTGCACAGATTCATGCGCCAGCGCCCCCTGCAGATAATTCACTTTGATTTATTGCGCTATCTGTAATAGCACCCGAGATATCACCAGATGTATATGGGATTTTTCCCCGACCCTGAGTGTCCGACCCCATGACACGGTGGTTTTCTCGGCCCCTGGTGATCCTAGGTCGATCCCGCTGCTCAGATTCACGCTCCAGGGCCTCCTACAGACAATGCACTTTGATTTATTGCGCTATCTGTAATAGCACACGAGATATCACCAGATATATATTGGATTTTTCCTTGACCCTGACAGTCCGGCCCCATGTGTCGATGGTTTACTCGGTCCCTCGTAGTCCGAGGTCGATCCGGCTGTACAGATTCATGCGCCAAGGCTTCCTGCAGGCAATTCACTTTGGTTTATTGCGCGATCTGTAATAGCACCCGAGATATCAAAAGATATATGCTGGATTTTTACATGACCTTGGGTGACGGATACCGAATATCTGTAATTTTCTCGGCCCCTGGTGGTCCGAGGTAGTTCCTGCTGCACAGATTCATTCGCCAGTGCCTCCTACAGACAATGCGCTTTGATTTATTGCGCTATCTCTAATAGCACCCGAGATATCACCAGATATATATTGGATTTTTCCCTGACCCTGACAGTCCGGCCCCATGTGTCGATGGTTTACTCGGTCCCTCGTAGTCCGAGGTCGATCCGGCTGAACAGATTCATGCGCCAAGGCTTCCTGCAGGCAATTCACTTTGGTTTATTGCGCGATCTGTAATAGCACCCGAGATATCAAAAGATATATGCTGGATTTTTACATGACCTTGGGTGACGGATTCCGAATATCTGTAATTTTCTCGGCCCCTGGTGGTCCGAGGTAGTTCCTGCTGCACAGATTCATTCGCCAGTGCCTCCTACAGACAATGCGCTTTGATTTATTGCGCTATCTCTAATAGCACCCGAGATATCACCAGATATATATTGGATTTTTCCCTGACCCTGCCAGTCCGACCCCATGAGACGGTGATTTTCTCGGACCCTTGTGGTCCGAGGTCGATCCCGCTGCACAGATTCATGCGCCAGGGCCTGCTACAGACAATGCACTTTGATTTATTGTGCTATCTGTAATAGCACCCGAGATATCACCATATATATATTGGATTTTCCCCTGACAATGAGTGTCCGGCCCCATGTGTCGATGGTCTTCTCGGTCCCTCGTGGTCCCAGGTAGATCCCGCTGCACAGATTCATGCGCCAGGGCCCCATGCAGATAATTCACTTTGATTTATTGCGCTATCTCTAATAGAACCCGAGATATCACCAGATGTATATCGGATTTTTCCCTGACCCTGACATTCCGGCCCCATGAGACGGTGATTTTCTCGGCCCCTGGTGGTCCGAGGTCGTTCCCGCTGCACAGATTCATGCGCCAGGGCCCCCTGCAGATAATTCACTTTGATTTTTTGCGCTATCTCTAATAGCACCCGAGATATCACCAGATATATATAGGATTTTTCCCTGACCCTGACAGTCCGGCCCCATGAGACGGTAACTTTCTCGGCCCATGGTGGTCCGAGGTCGATCCCGCTGCACAGATTCATGCGCCAGGGCCTCCTGCAGACAATGCACATTGGTTTATTTCGCTATCCCTAATAGCACCCGAGATATCACCAGATATAAATTGGATTTTTCCCTGACCCTGAGTGTCCGACCCCATGAGACGGTGGTTTTCTCGGCCCCTGGTGGTCCGAGGTCGATCCCGCTGCACAGATTCATGCGCCAGGGCCTCCTACAGACAATGGACTTTGATTTATTGTGGTATCTGTAATAGCACCCGAGATATCACCGTATATATATTGGATTTTCCCCTGACAATGAGTGTCCGGCCCCATGAGACGGTGGTTTTCTCGGCCCCTGGTGGTCCGAGGTCGTTCCCGCTGCACAGACTCATGCGCCAGGGCCCCCTGCAGATAATTCACTTTGATTTTTTGCGCTATCTCTAATAGCACCCGAGATATCACCAGATATATATTGGATTTTTCCTTGACCCTGAGAGTCCGGCCCCATGTGTCGATGGTTTTCTCGGTCCCTCGTGGTCCCAGGTAGATCCCGCTGCACAGATTCATGCGCAAGGGCCCCATGCAGATAATTCACTTTGATTTATTGCGCTATCTCTAATAGCACCCGAGATATCACCAGATATATATCGGATTTTTCCCTGACCCTGACAGTCCGGCCCCATGAGACGGTGATTTTCTCGGCCCCTGGTGGTCCGAGGTCGATCCCGCTGCACAGATTCATGCGCCAGGGCCTCCTACAGACAGTGCACATTCATTTATTGCGCTATCTGTAATAGCACCCGAGATATCACCAGATATATTTTGGATTTTTCCATGACCCTGAGTCTCCGACACCATGAGACGGTGATTTCCTCGGCCCCTGGTGGTCCGAGGTCGATCCCGCTGCACAGATTCATGCGCCAGGGCCTCCTACAGACAATGCACTTTGATTTATTGCGCTATCTTTAATAGCACCCGAGATATCACCAGATATATATTGGATTTTTCCTTGACCCTGACAGTCCGGCCCCATGTGTCGATGGTTTACTCGGTCCCTCGTAGTCCGAGGTCGATCCGGCTGAACAGATTCATGCGCCAAGGCTTCCTGCAGGCAATTCACTTTGGTTTATTGCGCGATCTGTAATAGCACCCGAGATATCAAAAGATATATGCTGGATTTTGACATGACCTTGGGTGACGGATTCCGAATATCTGTAATTTTCTCGGCCCCTGGTGGTCCGAGGTAGTTCCTGCTGCACAGATTCATTCGCCAGTGCCTCCTACAGACAATGCGCTTTGATTTATTGCGCTATCTCTAATAGCACCCGAGATATCACCAGATATATATTGGATTTTTCCCTGACAATGAGTGTCCGGCCCCATGAGACGGTAGTTTTCTCGGCCCCTGGTGGTCCCAGGTCGTTCCCACTGCACTAATTCATGCGCTAGGGCCTCCTGCAGACAATGCACTTTGATTTATTGCGCTATCTCTAATAGCACCCGCGATATCACCAGATATATATTGGATTGTTCCTTGACCCTGACAGTCCGGCCCCATGTGTCGATGGTCTTCTCGGTCCCTCGTGGTCCGAGGTAGACCCCGCTGCAGAGATTCATGCGCCAGGGCCCCATGCAGATAATTCACTTTGATTTATTCCGCTATCTCTAATAGCACCCGAGATATCACCAGATATATATTGGATTTTTCCCTGACCCTAACAGTCCGGCCCCATGAGACGGTGATATTCTCGGCCCCTGGTGGTCCGAGATCGATCCCGCTGCACAGATTCATGCGCCAGGGCCTCCTGCAGACCATGCACTTTGATTTATTGCGCTATCTTTAATAGCATCCGAGATATCACCAGATATATATTGGATTGTTCCTTGACCCTGACAGTCCGGCCCCATGTGTCGATGGTCTTCTCGGTCCCTCGTGGTCCGAGGTAGACCCCGCTGCAGAGATTCATGCGCCAGGGCCCCATGCAGATAATTCACTTTGATTTATTCCGCTATCTCTAATAGCACCCGAGATATCACCAGATATATATTGGATTTTTCCCTGACCCTGAGTCTCCGACCCCATGAGACGGTGGTTTTCTCGGCCCCTGGTGGTCCGAGGTCGTTCCCGCTGCACAGATTCATGCGCCAGGGCCTCCTGCAGACAATGCACGTTGATTTATTTCGCTATCCCTAATAGCACCCGAGATATCACCATATATATATTGGATTTTCCCCTGACAATGAGTGTCCGGCCCCATGAGACGTTGGTTTTCTCGGCCCCTGGTGGGTCGAGGTCGATCCCGGTGCACAGATTCATGCGCCAGCGCCCCCTGCAGATAATTCACTTTGATTTATTGCGCTATTACTAATAGCACCCGAGATATCACCAGATATATATTGGATTTTTCCCTGACCCTGACAGTCCGGCCCCATGAGACGGTGATATTCTCGGCCCCTCGTGGTCCCAGGTAGATCCCGCTGCATAGTTTCATGCGCAAGGGCCCCATGCAGATAATTCACTTTGATTTATTGCGCTATCTCTAATAGCACCCGAGATATCACCAGATATATTTTGGATTTTTCCATGACCCTGATTCTCCGACACCATGAGACGGTGGTTTCCTCGGCCCCTGCTGGTCCGAGGTCGTTCCCGCTGCACAGATTCATGCGCCAGGGCCCCTGCAGATAATTCACTTTGATTTTTTGCGCTATCTCTAATAGCACCCGAGATATCACCAGATATATATAGGACTTTTCCCTGACCCTGACAGTCCGGCCCCATGAGACGGTGACTTTCTCGGCCCATGGTGGTCCGAGGTCGATCCCGCTGCACAGATTCATGCGCCAGGGCCTCCTGCAGACAATGCACATTGGTTTATTTCGCTATCCCTAATAGCACCCGAGATATCACCAGATATAAATTGGATTTTTCCCTGACCCTGAGTGTCCGACCCCATGAGACGGTGGTTTTCTCGGCCCCTGGTGGGTCGAGGTCGATCCCGGTGCACAGATTCATGCGCCAGCGCCCCCTGCAGATAATTCACTTTGATTTATTGCGCTATCTGTAATAGCACCCGAGATATCACCAAATGTATATGGGATTTTTCCCCGACCCTGAGTGTCCGACCCCATGACATGGAGATTTTCTCGGCCCCTGGTGGTCCTAGGTCGATCCCGCTGCACAGATTCACGCTCCAGGGCCTCCTACAGACAATGCACTTTGATTTATTGCGCTATCTGTAATAGCACACGAGATATCACCAGATATATATATTGGATTTTTCCCTGACCCTGTCTGTCCGGCCCCATGAGACGGTGATTTCCTCGGCCCCTGGTGGTCCGAGGTCGATCCCGCTGCACAGATTCATGCGCCAGGGCCTCCTGCAGACAATGCACATTGGTTTATTTCGCTATCCCTAATAGCACCCGAGATATCACCAGATATAAATTGGATTTTTCCCTGACCCTGAGTGTCCGACCCCATGAGACGGTGGTTTTCTCGGCCCCTGGTGGGTCGAGGTCGATCCCGGTGCACAGATTCATGCGCCAGCGCCCCCTGCAGATAATTCACTTTGATTTATTGCGCTATCTGTAATAGCACCCGAGATATCACCAGATGTATATGGGATTTTTCCCCGACCCTGAGTGTCCGACCCCATGACATGGTGATTTTCTCGGCCCCTGGTGGTCCTAGGTCGATCCCGCTGCACAGATTCACGCTTCAGGGCCTCCTACAGACAATGCACTTTGATTTATTGCGCTATCTGTAATAGCACACGAGATATCACCAGATATATATTGGATTTTTCCCTGACCCTGACAGTCCGGCCCCATGAGACGGTGATTTTCTCGGCCCCTGGTGGTCCGAGGTCGTTCCCGCTGCACAGATTCATGCGACAGGGCCTCCTACAGACAATGCACTTTGATTTATTGTGGTATCTGTAATAGCACCCGAGATATCACCATATATATATTGGATTTTCAAACTGACAATGAGTGTCCGGCCCCATGAGACGGTAGTTTTCTCGGCCCCTGGTGGTCCCAGGTCGTTCCCACTGCACAGATTCATGCGCTAGGGCCTCCTGCAGACAATGCACTTTGATTTATTGCGCTATCTCTAATAGCACCCGAGATATCACCAGATATATATTGGATTTTTCCCTGACCCTGTGTCTCCGACCCCATGAGACGGTGGTTTTCTCGGCCCCTGGTGGTCCGAGGTCGTTCCCGCTGCACAGATTCATGCGCCAGGGCCTCCTGCAGACAATGCACGTTGATTTATTTCGCTATCCCTAATAGCACCCGAGATATCACCATATATATATTAGATTTTCCCCTGACAATGAGTGTCCGGCCCCATGAGACGGTGGTTTTCTCGGCCCCTGGTGGGTCGAGGTCGATCCCGGTGCACAGATTCATGCGCCGGCGCCCCCTGCAGATAATTCACTTTGATTTATTGCGCTATCACTAATAGCACCCGAGATATCACCAGATATATATTGGATTTTTCCCTGACCCTGACAGTCCGGCCCCATGAGACGGTGATTTTCTCGGCCCCTGGTGGTCCGAGGTCGATCCCGCTGCACAGATTCATGCGCCAGGGCCTCCTACAGACAATGCACTTTGATTTATTGTGGTATCTGTTATAGCACCCGAGATATCACCATATATATATTGGATTTTCCCCTGACAATGAGTGTCCGGCCCCATGAGACGGTAGTTTTCTCGGCCCCTGGTGGTCCCAGGTCGTTCCCACTGCACAGATTCATGCGCTAGGGCCTCCTGCAGACAATGCACTTTGATTTATTGCGCTATCTCTAATAGCACCCGAGATATCACCAGATATATATTGGATTTTTCCCTGACCCTAACAGTCCCGCCCCATGAGACGGTGATATTCTCGGCCCCTGGTGGTCCGAGGTCGATCCCGCTGCACAGATTCATGCGCCAGGGCCCCATGCAGATAATTCACTTTGATTTATTCCGCTATCTCTAATAGCACCCGAGATATCACCAGATATATATTGGATTTTTCCCTGACCCTGAGTCTCCGACCCCATGAGACGGTGGTTTTCTCGGCCCCTGGTGGTCCGAGGTCGTTCCCGCTGCACAGATTCATGCGCCAGGGCCTCCTGCAGACAATGCACGTTGATTTATTTCGCTATCCCTAATAGCACCCGAGATATCACCATATATATATTGGATTTTCCCCTGACAATGAGTGTCTGGCCCCATGAGACGGTGGTTTTCTCGGCCCCTGGTGGGTCGAGGTCGATCCCGGTGCACAGATTCATGCGCCAGCGCCCCCTGCAGGTAATTCACTTTGATTTAATGCGCTATTACTAATAGCACCCGAGATATCACCAGATATATATTGGATTTTTCCCTGACCCTAACAGTCCGGCCCCATGAGACGGTGATATTCTCGGCCCCTGGTGGTCCGAGGTCGATCCCGCTGCACAGATTCATGCGCCAGGGCCTCCTGCAGACAATGCACTTTGATTTATTGCGCTATCTTTAATAGCATCCGAGATATCACCAGATATATATTGGATTGTTCCTTGACCCTGAGTCTCCGACCCCATGAGACGGTGGTTTTCTCGGCCCCTGGTGGTCCGAGGTCGTTCCCGCTGCACAGATTCATGCGCCAGGGCCTCCCACAGACAATGCACTTTGATTTATTGCGCTATCTGAAATAGCACCCGAGATATCACCAGATAGATATTGAATTTTTCCTCGACCCTGTGTGTCCGGCCCCAATTGTCGGTGGTTTTCTCGGCCCCTGGTGGTCCGAGGTCGATTCCGCTGCACAGATTCATGCGCCAAGGCTTCCTGCAGACAATTCACTTTGGTTTATTGCGCTATCTGTAACAGCACCCGAGATATCATCAGATAGATGCTGGATTTTTACATGACCTTGTGTGACGGATTCCGAATAACTGTAATTTTCTCGGCCCCTGGTGGTCCGAGGTAGTTCCTGCTGCACAGATTCATACGCCAGTGCCTCGTACAGACAATGGACTTTGATTTATTGCGCTACCTCTAATAGCACCCGAGATATCACCATATATATACTGGATTTTTCCCTGACCCTGACAGTCCGGCCCCATGTGTCGGTGGTTTTCTCGGCCACTGATGGTCCTAGGTCGTTCCCGCTGCACAGATTCATGAGCCATGGCCCCCTGCAGATAGATCACTTTGGTTTATTGCGCTATCTCTAATAGCACCCGAGATATCGCCAGATATATATTGGATTTTTCCCTGACCCTGACAGTCCGGCCCCATGTGTCGGTGGTTTTCTCGGCCCCTGGTGGTCCAAGGTCGATCCAGCTGCACAGATTTATGCGCCAGGGCATCCTATAGATAATGCACTTTGATTTATTGCGCTATCTCTAATAGCACCCGAGATATCACCAGATATATATTGAATTTTTCCCTGACCCTGAGTGTCCGGACCCATGTGTCGGTGGTTATCTCGGCCCCTGGTGGTCCGAGGTCGATCCCGCTGCGCAGATTCATGCGCCAGGGCCTCCTACAGAAAATGCACTTTGATTTATTGCGCTATCTGTAATAGCACCCGAGATATCACCAGATATATATTGGATTTTCCCCTGACACTAAGTGTCCGGCCCCGTGAGACGGTGGTTTTCTCGGCCCCTGCTGGTCCGAGGTCAATCCCTCTGCACAGATTCATGCGCCAGGGCCTCCTACAGACAATGCACTTTGATTTATTGCGCTTTCTCTAATAGCACCCGAGATATCACCAGATAAATATTGGATTTTTCCTTGACCCTGACAGTCCGGCCCCATGTGTCGATGTTTTTCTCGGCCCCTGCTGGTCCGAGGTCGTTCCCGCTGCACAGATTCATGCGCCAGGGCCCCCTGCAGATAATTCACTTTGATTTTTTGCGCTATCTCTAATAGCACCCGAGATATCACCAGATATATATAGGATTTTTCCCTGACCCTGACAGTCCGGCCCCATGAGACGGTGACTTTCTCGGCCCATGGTGGTCCGAGGTCGATCCCGCTGCACAGATTCATGTGCCAGGGCCTCCTGCAGACAATGCACATTGGTTTATTTCGCTATCCCTAATAGCACCCGAGATATCACCAGATATAAATTGGATTTTTCCCTGACCCTGAGTGTCCGACCCCATGAGACGGTGGTTTTCTCGGCCCCTGGTGGTCCGAGGTCGATCCCGCTGCACAGATTCATGCGCCAGGGCCTCCTACAGACAATGCACTTTGATTTATTGTGGTATCTGTAATAGCAACCGAGATATCACCATATATATATTGGATTTTCCCCTGACAATGAGTGTCCGACCCCATGAGACGGTGGTTTTCTCGGCCCCTGGTGGTCCGAGGTCGTTCCCGCTGCACAGATTCATGCGCCAGGGCCTCCTGCAGACAATGCACTTTGATTTATTTCTCTATCCCTAATAGCACCCGAGATATCACCAGATATATATTGGATTTTTCCCTGACCCTGAGTGTCCGACCCCATGAGACGGTGGTTTTCTCGGCCCCTGGTGGTCCGAAGTCGATCCCGCTGCACAGATTCATGCGCCAGGGCCTCCTACAGACAATGCACTTTGATTTATTGCGCTATCTGTAATAGCACCCGAGATATCACCAGATGTATATGGGATTTTTCCCCGACCCTGAGTGTCCGACCCCATGACACGGTGGTTTTCTCGGCCCCTGGTGGTCCTAGGTCGATCCCGCTGCACAGATTCACGCTCCAGGGCCTCCTACAGACAATGCACTTTGATTTATTGCGCTATCTGTAATAGCACACGAGATATCACCAGATATATATTGGATTTTTCCCTGACCCTGTCTGTCCGGCCCCATGAGACGGTGATTTCCTCGGCCCCTGGTGGTCCCAGGTCGTTCCCACTCCACAGATTCATGCGCCAGGGCCTCCTGCAGACAATGCACGTTGATTTATTTCGCTATCCCTAATAGCACCCGAGATATCACCAGATATATATTGCACCTTTCCCTGACCCTGATAGTCCAGCCTCATGAGAAAGTGATTTTCTCGGCCCCTGGTGGTCCGAATTCGATCCCGCTGCACAGATTCATGGGCCATGGCCTCATACAGACAATGCACTTTGCTTTATTGCGCTATCTGTAATAGCACCCGAGATATCACCAGATATATATTGGATTTACCCCTGACCCTGACAGTCCGGCCCCATGAGACGGAGCTTTTCTCGGCCCCTGGTGGTCCGAGGTCGATGCCGCTGCACAGATTCATGCGCCAGGGCCACCTACAGACAATGGACTTTGTTTTATTGCGCTACCTCTAATAGCACCCGAGATATCACCATATATATATTGGATTTTTCCCTGACCCTGACAGTCCGGCCCCGTGAGACGGTGGTTTTCTCGGCCCCTGCTGGTCCGAGGTCAATCCCGCTGCACAGATTCATGCGCCAGGGCCTCCTACAGACAATGCACTTTGATTTATTGCGCTATCTCTAATAGCACCCGAGATATCACCAGATAAATATTGGATTTTTCCTTGACCCTGACAGTCCGGCCCCATGTGTCGATGTTTTTCTCGGCCCCTGGTGGTCCGAGGTCGTTCCCGCTGCACAGATTCATGCGCCAGGGCCCCCTGCAGATAATTCACTTTCGTTTAGTGCGCTATCTGTAAGAGCACCCGAGATATCACCAGATATATATTGAATTTTTCCTCGACCCTGTATGTCCGGCCCCAATTGTCGGTGGTTTTCTCGGCCCCTGGTGGTCCGAAGTCGGTCCCATTGCACAGATTCATGCGCCAGGGCCTCCTACAGACAATGCACTTTGATTTATTGCGCTATCAGCAATAGCACCCGAGATATCACCAGATATATATTGGATTTTTCCCTGACCCTGCCAACCCAGCCCCATGAGACGGTGATTTTCTCAGCCCTTGGTGGTCCGAGGTCGTTCCCGCGGCACAGATTCATGGGCTAGGGCCTCCTACAGACAATGCACTTTGATTTATTGCGCTATCTGCAATAGCACCCGAGATATCACCAGATATATATTGAATTTTTCCTCGACCCTGTGTGCCCGGCCCCAATTGTCGGTGGTTTTCTCGGCCCCTGGTGGTCCGAGGTCGATTCCGCTGCACAGATTCATGCGCCAAGGCTTCCCGCAGACAATTCACTTTGGTTTATTGCGCTATCTGTAACAGCACCCGAGATATCATCAGATAGATGCTGGATTTTTACATGACCTTGTGTGACGGATTCCGAATATCTGTAATTTTCTCGGCCCCTGGTGGTCCGAGGTAGTTCCTGCTGCACAGATTCATACGCCAGTGCCTCGTTCAGACAATGGACTTTGATTTATTGCGCTACCTCTAATAGCACCCGAGATATCACCATATATATATTGGATTTTTCCCTGACCCTGACAATCCGGCCCCATGTGTCGGTGGTTTTCTCGGCCCCTGGTGGTCCGAGGTCGATCCCGCTGCACAGATTCATGCGCCAGGGCCTCCTACAGACAATGCACTTTGATTTATTGCGCTATCAGCAATAGCACCCGAGATATCACCAGATTTATATTGGGTTTTTCCCTGACCCTGAGTGTCCGACCCCATGAGACTGCTGTTTTCTCGGCCCCTGGTGGTCCGAGGTCGTTCCCGCTGCACAGATTCATGCGCCAGGGCCTCCTGCAAACAATGCACTTTGATTTATTTCGCTATCTCTAATAGCACCCGAGATATCACCAGATATATATTGGATTTACCCCTGACCCTGACAGTCCGGCCCCATGAGACGGAGCTTTTCTCGGCCCCTGGTGGTCCGAGGTCGATGCCGCTGCACAGATTCATGCGCCAGGGCCTCCTACAGACAATGGACTTTGTTTTATTGCGCTACCTCTAATAGCACCCGAGATATCACCATATATATATTGGATTTTTCCCTGACCCTGACAGTCCGGCCCCGTGAGACGGTGGTTTTCTCGGCCCCTGCTGGTCCGAGGTCAATCCCGCTGCACAGATTCATGCGCCAGGGCCTCCTACAGACAATGCACTTTGATTTATTGCGCTATCTCTAATAGCACCCGAGATATCACCAGATAAATATTGGATTTTTCCTTGACCCTGACAGTCCGGCCCCATGTGTCGATGTTTTTCTCGGTCCCTCGTGGTCCGAGGTAGATCCCGCTGCACAGATTCATGCGCCAGGGCCCCCTGCAGATAATTCACTTTGGTTTAGTGCGCTATCTGTAAGAGCACACGAGATATCACCAGATATATATTGGATTTTTCCCTGACCCTGACAGCGCGGCCCCATGTGTCGGTGGTTTTCTCGGCCCCTGGTGGTCCGAGGTCGTTCCCGCTGCACAGATTCATGCGCCAGGGCCCCCTGCAGATAATTCACTTTGGTTTAGTGCGCTATCTGTAAGAGCACCCGAGATATCACCAGATATATATTGAATTTTTCCTCGACCCTGTGTGTCCGGCCCCAATTGTCGGTGGTTTTCTCGGCCCCTGGTGGTCCGAGGTCGATCCCATTGCACAGATTCATGCGCCAGGGCCTCCTACAGACAATGCACTTTGATTTATTGCGCTATCAGCAATAGCACCCGAGATATCACCAGATATATATTGGATTTTTCACTGACCCTGACAGTCCGACCCCATGAGACGGTGATTATCTCGGACCCAGGTGGTCAGAGGTCTATCACGCTGCACAGATTCATGCACCAGGGCCTCCTACAGACAATGCAATTTGATTTATTGTGCTATCTGTATTAGCACCCGAAATATCACCAGATATATATTGGATTTTCCCCTGACCCTGAGTGTCTGGCCCCAGGAGACGGTAGTTTTCTCGGCCCCTGGTGGTCCGAAGTCGTTCCCGCTACACAGATCCATGCGCCAGGGCCTCCTACAGACAATGCACTTTGATTTATTGCGCTATCTGTAATAGCACCCGAAATATCACCGGATATATATTGTATTTTTCCCTGACCTTGAGTGTCCGACCCCATGAGACGGTCGTTTTCTCGGACCCTGGTGGTCCGAGGTCGTTCCCGCTGCACAGATTCATGCGCCAGGGCCTCCTATAGATAATTCACTTTGGTTTATTGTGCTATCTCTAATAGCACCCGAGATATCACCAGATATATATTGGATTTTTCCCTGACCCTAACAGTCCGGCCCCATGAGACGGTGATTTTCTCGCCCCCTGGTGGTCCGAGGTCGATGCCGCTGCACAGATTCATGCGCCAGGGCCTCCTGCAGACAATGCACTTTGATTTATTGAGCTATCTTTAATAGCAACCGAGATATCACCAGATATATATTGGATTTTACCTTGACCCTGGCAGTCCGGCCCCATGTGTCGATGGTTTTCTCGGTCCCTGGTGGTCCGAGGTCGTTCCTGCTGCACAGATTCATTCGCCAGTGCCTCCTACAGGCAATGCACTTTGATTTATTGCGCTATCTGTAATAGCACCCGAGATATCACCACATATATATTGGATTTTTCCCTGCCCCTTAGTATCCGGCCCCATGAGTCGGCGGTTTTCTCGGCCCCTGGTGGTCCGAGGTCGTGCCCGCTGCACAGATTCATGCGCCAGGGACTCCTACAGACAATGCACTTTGATTTATTGCGCTATCTGTAATAGCACCCAAGATATCACCATATATATATTGGATTTTTCCCTGACCCTGAGTGTCCGGCCCCATGAGACGGTGATTTTCTCGGCCCCTGGTGGTCCGAGGTCGATCCCGCTGCACAGATTCATGCGCCAGGGCCTCCTGCAGATAATTCACTTTGGTTTATTGCGCTATCTCTAATAGCACCCGAGATATTACCAGATATATATTGGATTTTCCCCCGACCAAGAGTGTCCGGCCCCATGAGACTGTGGTTTTCTCGGCCTCTGGTGGTCCGAGGTCGTTCCCGCTGCACAGATTCATGCGCCAGGGACTCCTACAGACAATGCACTTTGGTTTATTGCGCTATCTGTAATAGCACACGAGATATCACCAGATATATGCTGGATTATCACATGACCTTGGGTGACGGATTCCGAATATCTGTAATTTTCTCGGCCCCTGGTGGTCCGAGGTCGTTCCCGCTGCACAGATTCATGCGCCAGTGCCTCCTACAGACAATGGACTTTGATTTATTGCGCTATCTGTAATAGCACCTGAGATATCACCAGATATATATTGAATTTTCCCCTGACCCTGAGTGTCCGGCCCCATGAGACGGTTGTTTTCTCGGCCCCTGGTGGTCCGACGTCGTTCCCGCTGCACAGATGCATGCGCCAGGGCCTCCTGCAGATAACTCACTTTGGTTTATTGCGCTATCTCTAATATCACCCGAGATATCACCAGATATATATTGGCTTTTCCCCTGACCCTGTGTGTCCGGCCCAATGAGACGGTGGGTTTCTCGGCCCCTGTTGATCCGAGGTTGTTCCCGCAGCACAGATGCATGCGCCAGGGCCTCCTGCAGATAACTCACTTTGGTTTATTGCGCTATCTCTAATGGCACCCGAGATATCACCTGATATATATTGGATTTTCCCCTGACCCAGAGTGTCCGGCCCCATGAGACGGTGGTTTTCTCGGACCCTGGTGGTCCGAGGTCGTTCCCGCTGCACAGATTCATGCGCCAGGGCCTCCTATAGATAATTCACTTTGGTTTATTGTGCTATCTCTAATAGCACCCGAGATATCACCAGATATATATCGGATTTTTCCCTGACCCTAACAGTCCCTCCCCATGAGACGGTGATTTTCTCGTCCCCTGGTGGTCCGAGGTCGATCCCGCTGCACAGATTCATGCGCCAGGGCCTCCTGCAGACAATGCACTTTGATTTATTGCGCTATCTTTAATAGCACCCGAGATATCACCAGATATATATTGGATTTAACCTTGACCCTGACAGTCCGGCCCCATGTGTCGATGGTTTTCTCGGTCCCTCGTGGTCCGAGGTCGATCCTGCTGCACAGATTCTTTCGCCAGTGCCTCCTACAGGCAATGCACTATGATTTATTGCGCTATCTGTAATAGCACCCAAGATATCACCATATATATATTGGATTTTTCCCTGACCCTGAGTGTCCGGCCCCATGAGACGGTGATTTTCTCGGCCCCTGGTGGTCCGAGGTCGATCCCGCTGCACAGATTCATGCGCCAGGGCCTCCTACAGATAACTCGCTTTGGTTTATTGCGCTATCTCTAATGGCACCCGAGATATCACCTGATATATATTGGATTTTTCCCTGACCCTGAGTGTCCGACCCCATGAGACGGTGGTGTTCTCGGCCACTGGTGGTCCGAGGTCGATCCCGCTGCACAGATTCGTGCGCCAGGGCCTCCTACAGACAATGCAATTTGATTTATTGCGCTATCTGTAATAGCACCCGAGATATCACCAGATGTATATGGGATTTTTCGCCGACCCTGAGTGTCCGACCCCATGAGACGGTTGTTTTCCCGGCCCCTGGTGGTCCTAGGTCGATCCCGCTGCACAGATTCACGCTCCAGGGCCTCCTACAGACAATGCACTTTGATTTATTGCGCTATCTGTAATAGCACCCGAGATATCACCAGATATATATTTGATTTTCCCCTGACCCTGAGTGTCCGGCCCCAGGAGACGGTAGTTTTCTCGGCCCCTGGTGGTCCGAAGTCGTTCCCGCTGCACAGATTCATGCGCCAGGGCCTCCTACAGACAATGCACTTTGATTTATTGCGCTGTCTGTAATAGCACCCGAAATATCACCGGATATATATTGGATTTTTCCCTGACCTTGAGTGTCCGACCCCATGAGACGGTCGTTTTCTCGGTCCCTGGTGGTCCGAGGTCGTTCCTGCTGCCCAGATTCATGCGCCAGGGCCTCCTACAGACAATGCACTTTGGTTTATTGCGCTATCTGTAATAGCACCCGAGATATCACCAGATATATGCTGGATTATCACATGACCTTGGGTGACGGATTCCGAATATCTGTAATTTTCTCGGCCCCTGGTGGTCCGAGGTCGTTCCTGCTGCACAGATTCATTCGCCAGTGCCTCCTACAGGCAATGCTCTTTAATTTATTGCGCTATCTCTAATAGCACCCGAGATATCACCAGATATATATTGGATTTTACCCTGACCTTGACAGTCCGGCCCCATGTGTCGGTGATTTTCTGGGTCCCTGGTGGTCCGAGGTAGATCCCGCTGCACAGATTCATGCGCAAGGGCCTCGTGCAGATAATTCACTGTGATTTATCGCGCTATCTGTAATAGCACCCGAGATATCACCAGATATATAATGGATTTTTCCCTGACCCTGACAGTCCGGCCCCATGAAACGGTGGTTTTCTCGGCTCCTGGTGGACCGAGGTCGTTCCTGCTGCACTGATTCATGCGCCAGGGCCTCCTACAGATAATTCACTTTGGCTTATTGCGCTATCTCTAATAGCACCCGAGATATCACCAGATATATATTGGATTTTTCCCCGACCCTGAGCGTCCGGCCCCATGAGACGGTGATTTTCTCGGCCCCTGGTGGTCCGAGGTCGATCCCGCTGCACAGATTCATGCGCCAGGGCCTCCTACAGACAATGCACTTTCATTTATTGCGGTATCTGTAATAGCACCCGAGATATCACCAGATTTATATTGGATTTTTCCCTGACCCTGAGTGTCCGACCCCATGAGACGGTGGTGTTCTCGGCCACTGGTGGTCCGAGGTCGATCCCGCTGCACAGATTCGTGCGCCAGGGCCTCCTACAGACAATGCACTTTGATTTATTGCGCTGTCTGTAATAGCACCCGAAATATCACCGGATATATATTGGATTTTTCCCTGACCTTGAGTGTCCGACCCCATGAGACGGTCGTTTTCTCGGAACCTGGTGGTCCGAGGTCGTTCCCGCTGCACAGATTCATGCGCCAGGGCCTCCTATAGATAATTCACTTTGATTTATTGCGCTATCTTTAATAGCACCCGAGATATCACCAGATATATATTGGATTTTACCTTGACCCTGACAGTCCGGCCCCATGTGTCGATGGTTTTCTCGGTCCCTCGTGGTCCGAGGTCGATCCTGCTGCACAGATTCTTTCGCCAGTGCCTCCTACAGGCAATGCACTTTGATTTATTGCGCTATCTCTAATAGCACCCGAGATATCACCAGATATATATTGGATTTTTCCCTGCCCCTTAGTATCCGGCCCCATGAGTCGGTGGTTTTCTCGGCCCCTGGTGGTCCAAGGTCGTTTCCGCTGCACAGATTCATGCGCCAGGGACTCCTACAGACAATCCACATTGATTTATTGCGCTATCTGTAATAGCACCCGAGATATCACCAGATATATATTGGATTTTTCCCTGACCCTGAGTGTCCGGCCCCATGAGACGGTGGTTTTCTCTGCCCCTGGTGATCCGGGGTCGTTCCCGCTGCACAGATTCATGCGCCACGGCCTCCTGCAGATAATTCACTTTGGTTTATTGCGCTATCTCTAATAGCACCCGAGATATCACCAGATATATATTGGATTTTCCTTTGACACTGAGTGTCCGGCCCCATGAGACGGTGGTCTTCTCGGCCCCTGGTGGTCCGGGTCGTTCCTGCTGCCAAGATTCATGCGCCAGGGCCTCCTACAGACAATGCACTTTGGTTTATTGCGCTATCTGTAATAGCACACGAGATATCACCAGATATATGCTGGATTATCACATGACCTTGGGTGACGGATTCCGAATATCTGTAATTTTCTCGGCCCCTGGTGGTCCGAGGTTGTTCCCGCAGAACAGATGCATGCGCCAGGGCCTCCTGCAGATAACTCACTTTGGTTTATTGCGCTATCTCTAATGGCACCCGAGATATCACCTGATATATATTGGATTTTCCCCTGACCCTGAGTGTCCGGCCCCATGAGACGGTGGTTTTCTCGGACCCTGGTGGTCCGAGGTCGTTCCCGCTGCACAGATTCATGCGCCAGGGCCTCCTATAGATAATTCACTTTGGTTTATTGTGCTATCTCTAATAGCACCCGAGATATCACCAGATATATATTGGATTTTTCCCTGACCCTAACAGTCCGGCCCCATGAGACGGTGATTTTCTCGGCCCCTGGTGGTCCGAGGTCGATCCCGCTGCACAGATTCATGCGCCAGGGCCTCCTGCAGACAATGCACTTTGATTTATTGCGCTATCTGTAATAGCACCCGAGATATCACCAGATGTATATGGGATTTTTCGCCGACCCTGAGTGTCCGACCCCATGAGACGGTTGTTTTCCCGGCCCCTGGTGGTCCTAGGTCGATCCCGCTGCACAGATTCACGCTCCAGGGCCTCCTACAGACAATGCACTTTGATTTATTGCGCTATCTGTAATAGCACCCGAGATATAACCAGATATATATTTGATTTTCCCCTGACCCTGAGTGTCCGGCCCCAGGAGACGGTAGTTTTCTCGGCCCCTGGTGGTCCGAAGTCGTTCCCGCTGCACAGATTCATGCGCCAGGGCCTCCTACAGACAATGCACTTTGATTTATTGCGCTGTCTGTAATAGCACCCGAGATATCACCAGATATATGCTGGATTATCACATGACCTTGGGTGACGGATTCCGAATATCTGTAATTTTCTCGGCCCCTGGTGGTCCGAGGTCGTTCCTGCTGCACAGATTCATTCGCCAGTGCCTCCTACAGGCAATGCACTTTAATTTATTGCGCTATCTCTAATAGCACCCGAGATATCACCAGATATATATTGGATTTTTCCCTGCCCCTTAGTATCCGGCCCCATGAGTCGGTGGTTTTCTCGGTCCCTGGTGGTCCGAGGTCCTACCCGCTGCACAGATTCATGCGCAAGGGTCTCATACGGACAATGCACTTTGATTTATTGCGCTATCTCTAATAGCACCCGAGATATCACCAGATATATATTGGATTTTACCCTGACCTTGACAGTCCGGCCCCATGTGTCGGTGATCTTCTGGGTCCCTGGTGGTCCGAGGTAGATCCCGCTGCACAGATTCATGCGCCAGGGCCTCCTACAGATAATTCACTTTGGTTTATTGCGCTGTCTGTAATAGCATCCGAAATATCACCGGATATATATTGGATTTTTCCCTGACCTTGAGTGTCCGACCCCATGAGACGGTCGTTTTCTCGGAACCTGGTGGTCCGAGGTCGTTCCCGCTGCACAGATTCATGCGCCAGGGCCTCCTATAGATAATTCACTTTGATTTATTGCGCTATCTTTAATAGCACCCGAGATATCACCAGATATATATTGGATTTTACCTTGACCCTGACAGTCCGGCCCCATGTGTCGATGGTTTTCTCGGTCCCTCGTGGTCCGAGGTCGATCCTGCTGCACAGATTCTTTCGCCAGTGCCTCCTACAGGCAATGCACTTTGATTTATTGCGCTATCTCTAATAGCACCCGAGATATCACCAGATATATAATGGATTTTACACTGACCCTTAGTATCCGGCCCCATGAGTCGGTGGTTTTCTCGGTCCCTGGTGGACCGAGGTCGTTCCCGCTGCACAGATTCATGCGCAAGGGTTTCATACGGACAATGCACTTTGATTTATTGCGCTATCTCTAATAGCGCCCGAGATATCACCAGATATATATTGGATTTTACCCTGACCTTGACAGTCCGGCCCCATGTGTCGGTGATTTTCGGGGTCCCTGGTGGTCCGAGGTAGGTCCCGCTGCACAGATTCATGCGACAGGGCCTCCTGCAGACAATGAACTTTGATTTATTGCGCTATCTATAATAGCACCCGAGATATAACCAGATGTATTCTGTATTTTTACATGACCTTGGGTGTCCGGCCTCATGTGTCGGTGGTTTTCTCGGCCCCTGGTGGTCCCACGTCGTTCCCGCGGCACAGATTCATGTGCAAGGGCCTCCTGCAGATAATTCACTTTGATTTATCGCGCTATCTCTAATAGGACCCGAGATATCACCAGATATATACTGGATTTTTGCATGACCTTGGGTGTCCGGCCTCATGTGTCGGTGGTTTTCTCGGCCCCTGGTTGTCCGAGGTCGTTGCCGCTGCACAGATTCATGCGCCATGGCCTCCTGCAGATAATTCACTTTGGTTTATTGCGCTATCTGTAATAGCACCCGAGATATCACCAGATATATATTGGATTTTCCCCTGACCCTGAGTGTTCGGCCCCATGAGACGGTGGTCTTCTCGGCCCCTGGTGGTCCGAGGTCGTTCCTGCTGCCCAGATTCATGCGCCAGGGCCCCCTACCGACAATGCACTTTGGTTTATTGCGCTATCTGTAATAGCACCCGAGATATCACCAGATATATGCTGCATTGTCACATGACCTTGGGTGACGGATTCCGAATATCTGTAATTTTCTCGGCCCCTGGTGGTCCGAGGTAGATCCCGCTGCACAGATTCATGCGACAGGGCCTCCTGCAGACAATGCACTTTGATTTATTGCGCTATCTATAATAGCACCCGAGATATCACCAGATATATAATGGATTTTTCCCTGACCCTGAGTGTCCGGCCCCATGAGGCGGTGGTTTTCTCGGCCCCTGGTGGTCCGAGGTCGTTCCCGCTGCACAGATGCATGCGCCAGGGCCTCTTGCAGACAATTCACTTTGGTTTATTGCGCTATCTCTAATAGCACCCGAGATATCACCAGATATATATTGGATTTTTCCCTGCCCCTTAGTATCCGGCCCCATGAGTCGGTGGTTTTCTCGGCCCCTGGTGGTCCCAGGTCGTTTCCGCTGCACAGCTTCATGCGCCAGGGCCTCCTGCAGACAATGCACTTTGATTTATTGCGCTATCTATAATAGCACCCGGGATATAACCAGATATATTCTGGATTTTTACATGACCTTGGGTGTCCGGCCTCATGTGTCGGTGGTTTTCTCGGCCCCTGGTGGTCCCACGTTGTTCCCGCGGCACAGATTCATGCGCAAGGGCCTCCTGCAGATAATTCACTTTGATTTATCGCGCTATCTCTAATAGCACCCGAGATATCACCAGATATATGCTGGATTATCACATGACCTTGGGTGACGGATTCCGAATATCTGTAATTTTCTCGGCCCCTGGTGGTCCGAGGTCGTTCCTGCTGCACAGATTCATTCGCCAGTGCCTCCTACAGGCAATGCACTTTGATTTATTGCGCTATCTCTAATAGCACCCGAGATATCACCAGATATATATTGGATTTTTCCCTGCCCCTTAGTATCCGGCCCCATGAGTCGGTGGTTTTCTCGGTCCCTGGTGGTCCGAGGTCGTTCCTGCTGCCCAGATTCATGCGCCAGGGCCTCCTACAGACAATGCACTTTGGTTTATTGCGCTATCTGTAATAGCACCCGAGATATCACCAGATATATGCTGGATTATCACATGACCTTGGGTGACGGATTCCGAATATCTGTAATTTTCTCGGCCCCTGGTGGTCCGAGGTCGTTCCTGCTGCACAGATTCATTCGCCAGTGCCTCCTACAGGCAATGCACTTTAATTTATTGCGCTATCTCTAATAGCACCCGAGATATCACCAGATATATATTGGATTTTTCCCTGCCCCTTAGTATCCGGCCCCATGAGTCGGTGGTTTTCTCGGTCCCTGGTGGTCCGAGGTCGTACCCGCTGCACAGATTCATGCGCAAGGGTCTCATACGGACAATGCACTTTGATTTATTGCGCTATCTCTAATAGCACCCGAGATATCACCAGATATATATTGGATTTTACCCTGACCTTGACAGTCCGGCCCCATGTGTCGGTGATTTTCTGGGTCCCTGGTGGTCCGAGGTAGATCCCGCTGCACAGATTCATGCGACTGGGCCTCCTGCAGACAATGCACTTTGATTTATTGCGCTATCTATAATAGCACCCGAGATATCACCAGATATATTCGGGATTTTTACATGACCTTGGGTGTCCGGCCTCATGTGTCGGTGGTTTTCTCGGCCCCTGGTGGTCCGACGTCGTTCCCGCTGCACAGATTCATGCGCAAGGGCCTCGTGCAGATAATTCACTTTGGTTTATTGCGCTATCTCTAATAGCACCCGAGATATCATCAGATATATACTGGATTTTTCCCCGACCCTGAGTGTCCGGCCCCATGAGACGGTGCGTTTCTCGGACCCTGGTGGTCCGAGGTCGTTGCCGCTGCACAGATTGATACGCCAGGGCCCACTGCAGATAATTCAGTTTGGTTTAGTGCGGTATCTGTAAGAGCACCCGAGACATCACCAGATATATATTGGATTTTCCCCTGACCCTGAGTGTCCGGCCCCATGAGACGGTGGTTTTCTCGGACCCTGGTGGTCCGAGGTCGTTCCCGCTGCACAGATTCATGCGCCAGGGCCTCCTATAGATAATTCACTTTGGCTTATTGTGCTATCTCTAATAGCACCCGAGATATCACCAGATATATATTGGATTTTTCCTTGCCCCTTAGTATCCGGCCCCATGAGTCGGTGGTTTTCTCGGCCCCTGGTGGTCCCAGGTCGTTTCCGCTGCACAGCTTCATGCGCCAGGGCCTCCTGCAGACAATGCACTTTGATTTATTGCGCTATCTATAATAGCACCCGGGATATAACCAGATATATTCTGGATTTTTACATGACCTTGGGTGTCCGGCCTCATGTGTCGGTGGTTTTCTCGGCCCCTGGTGGTCCCACGTTGTTCCCGCGGCACAGTTTCATGCGCAAGGGCCTCCTGCAGATAATTCACTTTGATTTATCGCGCTATCTCTAATAGCACCCGAGATATCACCAGATATATGCTGGATTATCACATGACCTTGGGTGACGGATTCCGAATATCTGTAATTTTCTCGGCCCCTGGTGGTCCGAGGTCGTTCCTGCTGCACAGATTCATTCGCCAGTGCCTCCTACAGGCAATGCACTTTGATTTATTGCGCTATCTCTAATAGCACCCGAGATATCACCAGATATATATTGGATTTTTCCCTGCCCCTTAGTATCCGGCCCCATGAGTCGGTGGTTTTCTCGGTCCCTGGTGGTCCGAGGTCGTTCCTGCTGCCCAGATTCATGCGCCAGGGCCTCCTACAGACAATGCACTTTGGTTTATTGCGCTATCTGTAATAGCACCCGAGATATCACCAGATATATGCTGGATTATCACATGACCTTGGGTGACGGATTCCGAATATCTGTAATTTTCTCGGCCCCTGGTGGTCCGAGGTCGTTCCTGCTGCACAGATTCATTCGCCAGTGCCTCCTACAGGCAATGCACTTTAATTTATTGCGCTATCTCTAATAGCACCCGAGATATCACCAGATATATATTGGATTTTTCCCTGCCCCTTAGTATCCGGCCCCATGAGTCGGTGGTTTTCTCGGTCCCTGGTGGTCCGAGGTCGTACCCGCTGCACAGATTCATGCGCAAGGGTCTCATACGGACAATGCACTTTGATTTATTGCGCTATCTCTAATAGCACCCGAGATATCACCAGATATATATTGGATTTTACCCTGACCTTGACAGTCCGGCCCCATGTGTCGGTGATTTTCCGGGTCCCTGGTGGTCCGAGGTAGATCCCGCTGCACAGATGCATGCGCCAGGGCCTCCTGCAGATAACTCGCTTTGGTTTATTGCGCTATCACTAATGGCACCCGAGATATCACCTGATATATATTGGATTTTTCCCCGACCCTGAGTGTCCGGCCCCATGAGACGGTGCGTTTCTCGGACCCTGGTGGTCCGAGGTCGTTGCCGCTGCACAGATTGATACGCCAGGGCCCACTGCAGATAATTCAGTTTGGTTTAGTGCGGTATCTGTAAGAGCACCCGAGACATCACCAGATATATATTGGATTTTCCCCTGACCCTGAGTGTCCGGCCCCATGAGACGGTGGTTTTCTCGGACCCTGGTGGTCCGAGGTCGTTCAAGCTGCACAGATTCATGCGCCAGGGCCTCCTCCAGATAATTCACTTTGGTTTATTGCGCTATCTGTAATAGCACCCGAGATATCACCAGATATATATTGGATTTTTCCCTGACCCTGAGTGTCCGGCCCAATGAGACGGTGGGTTTCTCGGGCCCTGGTGGTCCGAGGTTGTTCCCGCAGCACAGATGCATGCGCCAGGGCCTCCTGCAGATAACTCGCTTTGGTTTATTGCGCTATCTCTAATGGCACCCGAGATATCACCTGATATATATTGGATTTTCCCCTGACCCTGTGTGTCCGACCCCATGAGACGGTGGTTTTCTCGGCCCCTGGTGGTCCGAGGTCGTTCAAGCTGCACAGATTCATGCGCCAGGGCCTCCTCCAGATAATTCACTTTGATTTATTGCGCTATCTGTAATAGCACCCGAGATATCACCAGATATATATTGGATTTTTCCCTGAACCTGAATGTCCGGCCCCATGAGACGGTGGTTTTCTCGGCCCCTGGTGGTGCGAGGTCGTTCCCGCTGCACAGATTCATGCGCCAGGGCCTCCTACAGACAATGCACTTTGATTTATTGCGCTATCTGTAATAGCACCCGAGATATCACCAGATATATATTGGATTTTTCCATGACCCTGAGTGTCCGGCCCCATGAGACTGCGGTTTTCTCGGCCCATGGTGGTCCGAGGTTGTTCCCGCAGCACAGATGCATGCGCCAGGGCCTCCTGCAGATAACTCACTTTGGTTTATTGCGCTATCTCTAATGGCACCCGAGATATCACCTGATATATATTGGATTTTCCCCTGACCCTGAGTGTCCGGCCCCTTGAGACGGTGGTTTTCTCGGCCCCTGGTGGTCCGAGGTCATTCCCGCTGTACAGATACATGCGCCAGGGCCTCCTGCAGATAATTCACTTTGGTTTATTGCGCTATCTGTAATAGCACCCAAGATATCACCAGATATATATTGTATTTATCCCTGACCCTGAGTGTCCGGCCCCATGAAACGGTGGTTTTCTCGGCCTCTGGTGATCCGAGGTCCTTCCCGCTGCACAGATTCATGCGCCAGGGCCTCCTGCAGATAATTCACATTGGTTTATTGCGCTATCTCTAATAGCACCCGAGATATCACCAGATATACATTGGCTTTTCCCCTGACCCTGAGTGTCCGGCCCCCTGAGACGGTGGTTTTCTCGGCCCCTGGTGGTCCGAGGTCGTTCCCACGGGCCAGATTCATGCCCCAGGGCCTCCTACAGACAATGCACTTTGATTTATTGCGCTATCTGTAATAGCACCCGAGATATCACCAGATATATATTGGATTTTTCCCTGAACCTGAATGTCCGGCCCCATGAGACGGTGGTTTTCTAGGCCCCTGGTGGTCCGAGGTCGTTCCTGCTGTACAGATTCATGCGCCAGGGCCTCCTGCAGATAATTCACTTTCGTTTATTGCGCTATCTCTAATAGCACCCGAGATATCACCAGATATATATTGGCTTTTCCCCTGACCCTGAGTGTCCGGCCCCCTGAGACGGTGGTTTTCTCGGCCCCTGGTGGTCCGAGGTCGTTCCCGCTGGCCAGATTCATGCGCCAGGGCCTCCTCCAGACAATGCACTTTGATTTATTGGGCTATCTCTAATAGCACCCGAGATATCACCAGATATATATTGGATTTTCCCCTGACCCTGAGTGTCGGGCCCCATGAGACGGTGGTTTTCTCGGCCCCTGGTGGTCCGAGGTTGTTCCCGCTGGACAGATGCATGCGCCAGGGCCTCCTGCAGATAATTCACTTTGGTTTATTGCGCTATCTGTAATAGCACCCAAGATATCACCAGATATATATTGGATTTTTCCCTGACCCTGAGTGTCCTGCCCCATGAGACGGTGGTTTTCTCGGCCCCTGGTGATCCGAGGTCCTTCCCGCTGCACAGATTCATGCGCCAGGGCCTCCTGCAGATAATTCACATTGGTTTATTGCGCTATCTCTAATAGCACCCGAGATATCACCAGATATATATTGGCTTTTCCCCTGACCCTGAGTGTCCGGCCCCCTGAGACGGTGGTTTTCTCGGCCCCTGGTGGTCCGAGGTCGTTCCCACTGGCCACATTCATTCCCCAGGGCCTCCTACAGACAATTCACTTTGATTTATTGCGCTATCTGTAATAGCACCAGAGATATCACCAGATACATATTGGATTTTTCCCTGAACCTGAATGTCCGGCCCCATGAGACGGTGGTTTTCTCGGCCCCTGGTGGTCCGAGGTCGTTCCTGCTGTACAGATTCATGCGACAGGGCCTCCTGCAGATAATACACTTTCGTTTATTGCGCTATCTCTAATAGCACCCGAGATATCACCAGATATATATTGGATTTTCCCCTGACCCTGAGTGTCCGGCCCCATGAGACGGTGGTTTTCTCGGCCCCTGGTGGTCCGAGGTCGTTCCCGCTGAACAGATGCATGCGCCAGGGCCTCCTGCAGATAATTCACTTTGGTTTATTGCGCTATCTGTAATAGCACCCAAGATATCACCAGATATATATTGGATTTTTCCCTGACCCTGAGTGTCCGGCCCCATGAGACGGTGGTTTTCTCGGCCCCTGGTGATCCGAGGTCCTTCCCGCTGCACAGATTCATGCGCCAGGGCCTCCTGCAGATAATTCACATTGGTTTATTGCGCTATCTCTAATAGCACCCGAGATATCACCAGATATATATTGGCTTTTCCCCTGACCCTGAGTGTCCGGCCCCCTGAGACGGTGGTTTTCTCGGCCCCTGGTGGTCCGAGGTCGTTCCCACTGGCCACATTCATTCCCCAGGGCCTCCTACAGACTATTCACTTTGATTTATTGCGCTATCTGTAATAGCACCCGAGATATCACCAGATACATATTGGATTTTTCCCTGAACCTGAATGTCCGGCCCCATGAGACGGTGGTTTTCTCGGCCCCTGGTGGTCCGAGGTCGTTCCTGCTGTACAGATTCATGCGACAGGGCCTCCTGCAGATGATACACTTTCGTTTATTGCGCTATCTCTAATAGCACCCGAGATATCACCAGATATATATTGGATTTTCCCCTGACCCTCAGTGTCCGGCCCCGTGAGACTGCGGTTTTCTCGGCCCCTGGTGGTCCGAGGTCGTTCCCGCTGCACAGATTTATGCGCCAGGGCCTCCTCCAGATAATTCACTTTGGTTTATTGCATTATCTGTAATAGCACCCGAGATTTCACCAGATATATATTGGATTTTTCCCTGACCCTGAGTGTCCGGCCCAATGAGACGGTGGGTTTCTCGGCCCCTGGTGGTCCGAGGTTGTTCCTGCTGTACAGATTCATGCGCCAGGGCCTCCTGCAGATAATTCACATTGGTTTATTGCGCTATCTCTAATAGCACCCGAGATATCACCAGATATATATTGGCTTTTCCCCTGACCCTGAGTGTCCGGCCCCCTGAGACGGTGGTTTTCTCGGCCCCTGGTGGTCCGAGGTCGTTCCCACTGGCCACATTCATTCCCCAGGGCCTCCTACAGACAATTCACTTTGATTTATTGCGCTATCTGTAATAGCACCAGAGATATCACCAGATACATATTGGATTTTTCCCTGAACCTGAATGTCCGGCCCCATGAGACGGTGGTTTTCTCGGCCCCTGGTGGTCCGAGGTCGTTCCTGCTGTACAGATTCATGCGACAGGGCCTCCTGCAGATAATACACTTTCGTTTATTGCGCTATCTCTAATAGCACCCGAGATATCACCAGATATATATTGGATTTTCCCCTGACCCTGAGTGTCCGGCCCCATGAGACGGTGGTTTTCTCGGCCCCTGGTGGTCCGAGGTCGTTCCCGCTGAACAGTTGCATGCGCCAGGGCCTCCTGCAGATAATTCACTTTGGTTTATTGCGCTATCTGTAATAGCACCCAAGATATCACCAGATATATATTGGATTTTTCCCTGACCCTGAGTGTCCGGCCCCATGAGACGGTGGTTTTCTCGGCCCCTGGTGATCCGAGGTCCTTCCCGCTGCACAGATTCATGCGCCAGGGCCTCCTGCAGATAATTCACATTGGTTTATTGCGCTATCTCTAATAGCACCCGAGATATCACCAGATATATATTGGCTTTTCCCCTGACCCTGAGTGTCCGGCCCCCTGAGACGGTGGTTTTCTCGGCCCCTGGTGGTCCGAGGTCGTTCCCACTGGCCACATTCATTCCCCAGGGCCTCCTACAGACAATTCACTTTGATTTATTGCGCTATCTGTAATAGCACCCGAGATATCACCAGATACATATTGGATTTTTCCCTGAACCTGAATGTCCGGCCCCATGAGACGGTGGTTTTCTCGGCCCCTGGTGGTCCGAGGTCGTTCCTGCTGTACAGATTCATGCGACAGGGCCTCCTGCAGATAATACACTTTCGTTTATTGCGCTATCTCTAATAGCACCCGAGATATCACCAGATATATATTGGATTTTCCCCTGACCCTCAGTGTCCGGCCCCGTGAGACTGCGGTTTTCTCGGCCCCTGGTGGTCCGAGGTCGTTCCCGCTGCACAGATTTATGCGCCAGGGCCTCCTCCAGATAATTCACTTTGGTTTATTGCATTATCTGTAATAGCACCCGAGATTTCACCAGATATATATTGGATTTTTCCCTGACCCTGAGTGTCCGGCCCAATGAGACGGTGGGTTTCTCGGCCCCTGGTGGTCCGAGGTTGTTCCCGCAGCACAGATGCATGCGCCAGGGCCTCCTGCAGATAACTCACTTTGGTTTATTGCGCTATCTCTAATGGCACCCGAGATATCACCTGATATATATTGGATTTTCCCCTGACCCTGAGTGTCCGGCCCCATGAGACGGTGGTTTTCTCGGCCCCTGGTGGTCTGAGGTCGTTCCCGCTGCACAGATGCATGCGCCAGGGCCTCCTGCAGATAATTCACTTTGGTTTATTGCGCTATCTGTAATAGCACCCAAGATATCACCAGATATATATTGGATTTTTCCCTGACCCTGAGTGTCCGGCCCTATGAGACGGTGGTTTTCTCGGCCCCTGGTGATCCGAGGTCCTTCCCGCTGCACAGATTCATGCGGCAGGGCGTGCTACAGACAATGCACTTTGATTTATTGGGCTATCTGTAATAGCACCCGAGATATCACCAGATATATATTGGATTTTTCCCTGACCCTGAGTGTCCGGCCCAATGAGACGGTGGGTTTCTCGGCCCCTGGTGGTCCGAGGTTGTTCCCGCTGCACAGCTGCATGCGCCAGGGCCTCCTGCAGATAACTCACTATGGTTTATTGCGCTACCTCTAATAGCACCCGAGATATCACCAGATATATATTGGATTTTCCCCTGACACTGAGTGTCCGGCCCCATGGGACGGTGGTTTTCTCGGCCCCTGGTGGTCCGAGGTCGTTCCCGCTGGCCAGATTCATGCGCCAGGGCCTCCTCCAGACAATGCACTTTGATTTATTGCGCTATCTCTAATAGCACCCGAGATATCACCAGATATATATATTGGATTTTTCCCTGACCCTGAGTGTCCGGCCCCATGAGACGGTGGTTATCTCGGCCCCTGGCGGTCCGAGGTCGTTCCCGCTGCACAGATTCATGCGGCAGGGCGTGCTACAGACAATGCACTTTGATTTATTGGGCTATCTGTAATAGCACCCGAGATATCACCAGATATATATTGGATTTTCCCCTGACCCTGAGTGTCCGGCCCCGTGAGACTGCGGTTTTCTCGGCCCCTGGTGGTCCGAGGTCGTTCCCGCTGCACAGATTCATGCGCCAGGGCCTCCTACAGACAATGGACTTTGATTTATTGCGCTATCTGTAATAGCACCCGAGATATCACCAGATATATATATTGGATTTTTCCATGACCCTGAGTGTCCGGCCCCATGAGACGGTGGTTTTCTCGGTCCCTGGTGATCCGAGGTCCTTCCCGCTGCACAGATTCATGCGCCAGGGCCTCCTGCAGATAATTCACTTTGGTTTATTGCGCTATCTCTAATAGCACCCGAGATATCACCAGATATATATTGGATTTTCCCCTGACCCTGAGTGTCCGGCCCCGTGGGACTGCGGTTTTCTCGGCCCCTGGTGGTCCGAGGTCGTTCCCGCTGCACAGATGCACGCGCCAGGGCCTCCTGCAGATAACTCACTTTGGTTTATTGCGCTATCTGTAATAGCACCCAAGATATCACCAGATATATATTGTATTTATCCCTGACCCTGAGTGTCCGGCCCCATGAAACGGTGGTTTTCTCGGCCTCTGGTGATCCGAGGTCCTTCCCGCTGCACAGATTCATGCGCCAGGGCCTCCTGCAGATAATTCACATTGGTTTATTGCGCTATCTCTAATAGCACCCGAGATATCACCAGATATACATTGGCTTTTCCCCTGACCCTGAGTGTCCGGCCCCCTGAGACGGTGGTTTTCTCGGCCCCTGGTGGTCCGAGGTCGTTCCCACGGGCCAGATTCATGCCCCAGGGCCTCCTACAGACAATGCACTTTGATTTATTGCGCTATCTGTAATAGCACCCGAGATATCACCAGATATATATTGGATTTTTCCCTGAACCTGAATGTCCGGCCCCATGAGACGGTGGTTTTCTAGGCCCCTGGTGGTCCGAGGTCGTTCCTGCTGTACAGATTCATGCGCCAGGGCCTCCTGCAGATAATTCACTTTCGTTTATTGCGCTATCTCTAATAGCACCCGAGATATCACCAGATATATATTGGCTTTTCCCCTGACCCTGAGTGTCCGGCCCCCTGAGACGGTGGTTTTCTCGGCCCCTGGTAGTCCGAGGTCGTTCCCGCTGGCCAGATTCATGCGCCAGGGCCTCCTCCAGACAATGCACTTTGATTTATTGGGCTATCTCTAATAGCACCCGAGATATCACCAGATATATATTGGATTTTCCCCTGACCCTGAGTGTCCGGCCCCATGAGACGGTGGTTTTCTCGGCCCCTGGTGGTCCGAGGTCGTTCCCACTGGCCACATTCATTCCCCAGGGCCTCCTACAGACAATTCACTTTGATTTATTGCGCTATCTGTAATAGCACCCGAGATATCACCAGATACATATTGGATTTTTCCCTGAACCTGAATGTCCGGCCCCATGAGACGGTGGTTTTCTCGGCCCCTGGTGGTCCGGGGTCGTTCCTGCTGTACAGATTCATGCGACAGGGCCTCCTCCAGATAATTCACTTTGGTTTATTGCATTATCTGTAATAGCACCCGAGATTTCACCAGATATATATTGGATTTTTCCCTGACCCTGAGTGTCCGGCCCAATGAGACGGTGGGTTTCTCGGCCCCTGGTGGTCCGAGGTTGTTCCCGCAGCACAGATGCATGCGCCAGGGCCTCCTGCAGATAACTCACTTTGGTTTATTGCGCTATCTCTAATGGCACCCGAGATATCACCTGATATATATTGGATTTTCCCCTGACCCTGAGTGTCCGGCCCCATGAGACGGTGGTTTTCTCGGCCCCTGGTGGTCTGAGGTCGTTCCCGCTGCACAGATGCATGCGCCAGGGCCTCCTGCAGATAATTCACTTTGGTTTATTGCGCTATCTGTAATAGCACCCAAGATATCACCAGATATATATTGGATTTTTCCCTGACCCTGAGTGTCCGGCCCTATGAGACGGTGGTTTTCTCGGCCCCTGGTGATCCGAGGTCCTTCCCGCTGCACAGATTCATGCGGCAGGGCGTGCTACAGACAATGCACTTTGATTTATTGGGCTATCTGTAATAGCACCCGAGATATCACCAGATATATATTGGATTTTTCCCTGACCCTGAGTGTCCGGCCCAATGAGACCGTGGGTTTCTCGGCCCCTGGTGGTCCGAGGTTGTTCCCGCTGCACAGCTGCATGCGCCAGGGCCTCCTGCAGATAACTCACTATGGTTTATTGCGCTATCTCTAATAGCACCCGAGATATCACCAGATATATATTGGATTTTCCCCTGACACTGAGTGTCCGGCCCAATGAGACGGTGGGTTTCTCGGCCCCTGGTGGTCCGAGGTTGTACCCGCAGCACAGATGCATGCGCCAGGGCCTCCTGCAGATAACTCGCTTTGGTTTATTGCGCTATCTCTAATGGCACCCGAGATATCACCTGATATATATTGGATTTTCCCCTGACCCTGAGTGTCCGGCCCCCAGAGACGGCGGTTTTCTCGGCCCCTGGTGGTCCGAGGTCGTTCCCGCTGGCCAGATTCATGCCCCAGGGCCTCCTACAGACAATGCACTTTGATTTATTGCGCTATCTGTAATAGCACCCGAGATATCACCAGATATATATTGGATTTTTCCCTGAATCTGAATGTCCGGCCCCATGAGACGGTGGTTTTCTCGGCCCCTGGTGGTCCGAGGTCGTTCCCGCTGGCCAGATTCATGTCCCAGGGCCTCCTACAGACAATGCACTTTGACTTATTGCGCTATCTCTAATAGCACCCGAGATATCACCAGATATATATTGGATTTTCCCCTGACCCTGAGTGTCCGGCCCCGTGAGACTGCGGTTTTCTCGGCCCCTGGTGGTCCGAGGTCGTTCCCGCTGCACAGATTCATGCGCCAGGGCCTCCTCCAGATAATTCACTTTGGTTTATTGCATTATCTGTAATAGCACCCGAGATTTCACCAGATATATATTGGATTTTTCCCTGACCCTGAGTGTCCGGCCCAATGAGACGGTGGGTTTCTCGGCCCCTGGTGGTCCGAGGTTGTTCCCGCAGCACAGATGCATGCGCCAGGGCCTCCTGCAGATAACTCACTTTGGTTTATTGCGCTATCTCTAATGGCACCCGAGATATCACCTGATATATATTGGATTTTCCCCTGACCCTGAGTGTCCGGCCCCATGAGACGGTGGTTTTCTCGGCCCCTGGTGGTCTGAGGTCGTTCCCGCTGCACAGATGCATGCGCCAGGGCCTCCTGCAGATAATTCACTTTGGTTTATTGCGCTATCTGTAATAGCACCCAAGATATCACCAGATATATATTGGATTTTTCCCTGACCCTGAGTGTCCGGCCCCATGAGACGGTGGTTTTCTCGGCCCCTGGTGATCCGAGTTCCTTCCCGCTGCACAGATTCATGCGCCAGGGCCTCCTGCAGATAATTCACTTTGGTTTATTGCGCTATCTCTAATAGCACCCGAGATATCACCAGATATATATTGGATATTCCCCTGACCCTGAGTGTGCGGCCCCGTGAGACTGCGGTTTTCTCGGCCCCTGGTGGTCCGAGGTCGTTCCCGCTGCACAGATTCATGCGCCAGGGCCTCCTACAGACAATGGACTTTGATTGATTGCGCTATCTGTAATAGCACCCGAGATATCACCAGATATATATTGGATTTTCCCCTGACCCTGAGTGTCCGGCCCCGTGAGACTGCGGTTTTCTCGGCCCCTGGTGGTCCGAGGTCGTTCCCGCTGCACAGATTTATGCGCCAGGGCCTCCTCCAGATAATTCACTTTGGTTTATTGCATTATCTGTAATAGCACCCGAGATTTCACCAGATATATATTGGATTTTTCCCTGACCCTGAGTGCCCGGCCCAATGAGACGGTGGGTTTCTCGGCCCCTGGTGGTCCGAGGTTGTTCCCGCAGCACAGATGCATGCGCCAGGGCCTCCTGCAGATAACTCACTTTGGTTTATTGCGCTATCTCTAATGGCACCCGAGATATCACCTGATATATATTGGATTTTCCCCTGACCCTGAGTGTCCGGCCCCATGAGACGGTGGTTTTCTCGGCCCCTGGTGGTCTGAGGACGTTCCCGCTGCACAGATGCATGCGCCAGGGCCTCCTGCAGATAATTCACTTTGGTTTATTGCGCTATCTGTAATAGCACCCAAGATATCACCAGATATATATTGGATTTTTCCCTGACCCTGAGTGTCCGGCCCCATGAGACGGTGGTTTTCTCGGCCCCTGGTGATCCGAGTTCCTTCCCGCTGCACAGATTCATGCGCCAGGGCCTCCTGCAGATAATTCACTTTGGTTTATTGCGCTATCTCTAATAGCACCCGAGATATCACCAGATATATATTGGATATTCCCCTGACCCTGAGTGTGCGGCCCCGTGAGACTGCGGTTTTCTCGGCCCCTGGTGGTCCGAGGTCGTTCCCGCTGCACAGATTCATGCGCCAGGGCCTCCTACAGACAATGGACTTTGATTGATTGCGCTATCTGTAATAGCACCCGAGATATCAACAGATATATATTGGATTTTTCCATGACCCTGAGTGTCCGGCCCCATGAGACGGTGGTTTTCTCGGCCCCTGGTGGTACGAGGTCGTTCAAGCTGCACAGATTCATGCGCCAGGGCCTCCTCCAGATAATTCACTTTGGTTTATTGCGCTATCTGTAATAGCACCCGAGATATCACCAGATATATATTGGATTTTTCCCTGACCCTGAGTGTCCGGCCCAATGAGACGGTGGGTTTCTCGGCCCCTGGTGGTCCGAGGTTGTTCCCGCTGCACAGCTGCATGCGCCAGGGCCTCCTGCAGATAACTCACTATGGTTTATTGCGCTATCTCTAATAGCACCCGAGATATCACAAGACATATATTGGATTTTCCCCTGACACTGAGTGTCCGGCCCCATGGGACGGTGGTTTTCTCGGCCCCTGGCGGTCCGAGGTCGTTCCCGCTGCACAGATTCATGCGGCAGGGCCTCCTACAGACAATGCACTTTGATTTATTGCGCTATCTGTAATAGCACCCGAGATATCACCAGATATATATTGGATTTTTCCCTGAACCTGAATGTCCGGCCCCATGAGACGGTGGTTTTCTCGGCCCCTGGTGGTCCGAGGTCGTTCCTGCTGTACAGATTCATGCGCCAGGGCCTCCTGCAGATAATTCACTTTCGTTTATTGCGCTATCTCTAATAGCACCCGAGATATCACCAGATATATATTGGATTTTCCCCTGACCCTCAGTGTCCGGCCCCATGAGACGGTTATTTTCTCGGCCCCTGGTGGTCCGACGTCGTTCCCGCTGTACAGATTCATGCGCCAGGGCTTCCTGCAGATAATTCACTTTGGTTTATTGCGCTATCTCTAATAGCACCCGAGATATCACCAGATATATATTGGATTTTCCCCTGACCCTGAGTATCCGGCCCCGTGAGACTGCGGTTTTCTCGGCTCCTGGTGGTCCGAGGTCGTTCCCGCTGCACAGATTCATGCGCCAGGGCCTCCTCCAGATAATTCACTTTGGTTTATTGCATTATCTGTAATAGCACCCGAGATTTCACCGGATATATATTGGATTTTTCCCTGACCCTGAGTGTCCGGCCCCATGAGACGGTCGTTTTCTCGGCCCCTGGTGGTCCGAGGTTGTCCCCGCAGCACAGATGCATGCGCCAGGGCCTCCTGCAGATAACTCACTTTGGTTTATTGCGCTATCTCTAATGGCACCCGAGATATCACCAGATATATACTGGATTTTTGCATGACCTTGGGTGTCCGGCCTCATGTGTCGGTGGTTTTCTCGGCCCCTGGTTGTCCGAGGTCGTTGCCGCTGCACAGATTCATGCGCCATGGCCTCCTGCAGATAATTCACTTTGGTTTATTGCGCTATCTCTAATAGCACCCGAGATATCACCAGATATATATTGGATTTTCCCCTGACCCTGAGTGTCCGGCCCCATGAGACGGTGGTCTTCTCGGCCCCTGGTGGTCCGAGGTCATTCCTGCTGCCCAGATTCATGCGCCAGGGCCCCCTACAGACAATGCACTTTGGTTTATTGCGCTATCTGTAATAGCACCCGAGATATCACCAGATATATGCTGGATTATCACATGACCTTGGGTGACGGATTCCGAATATCTGTAATTTTCTCGGCCCATGATGGTCCGAGGTCGTTCCTGCTGCACAGCTTCATGCGCCAGGGCCTCCTGCAGACAATGCACTTTGATTTATTGCGCTATCTCTAATAGCAGCCGAGATATCACCAGATATATATTGGATTTTACCCTGACCCTTAGTATCCGGCCCCATGAGTCGGTGGTTTTCTCGGCCCCTGCTGATCCGAGGTCGTTCCTGCTGCCCAGATGCATGCGCCAGGGCCTCCTACAGACAATGCACTTTGGTTTATTGCGCTATCTGTAATAGCACCCGAGATATCACCAGATATATGCTGGATTATCACATGACCTTGGGTGACGGATTCCGAATATCTGTAATTTTCTCGGCCCCTGGTGGTCCGAGGTCGTTCTTGCTGCACAGATTCATTCGCCAGTGCCTCCTACAGGCGATGCACTTTGATTTATTGCGCTATCTCTAATAGCACCCGAGATATCACCAGATATATATTGGATTTTACCCTGACCTTGACAGTCCGGCCCCATGAGACGGTGGTTTTCTGGGTCCCTGGTGGTCCGAGGTAGATCCCGCTGCACAGATTCATGCGACAGGGCCTCCTGCAGACAATGGACTTTGATTTATTGCGCTATCTGTAATAGCACCCAAGATATCACCAGATATATATTGGATTTTCCCCTGACCCTGAGTATCCGGCACCGTGAGACTGCGGTTTTCTCGGCCCCTGGTGGTCCGAGGTCGTTCCCGCTGCACAGATTCTTGCGCCAGGGCCTCCTCCAGATAATTCACTTTGGTTTATTGCATTATCTGTAATAGCACCCGAGATTTCACCGGATATATATTGGATTTTTCCCTGACCCTGAGTGTCCGGCCCCATGAGACGGTCGTTTTCTCGGCCCCTGGTGGTCCGAGGTTGTTCCCGCAGCACAGATCCATGCGACAGGGCCTCCTGCAGACAATGCACTTTGATTTATGGCGCTATCTATAATAGCACCCGAGATATCACCAGATATATAATGGATTTTTCCCTGACCCTGAGTGTCCGGCCCCATGAGGCGGTGGTTTTCTCGGCCCCTGGTGGTCCGAGGTCGTTCCCGCTGCACAGATGCATGCGCCAGGGCCTCTTGCAGACAATTCACTTTGGTTTATTGCGCTATCTCTAATAGCACCCGAGATATCACCAGATATATATTGGATTTTTCCCTGCCCCTTAGTATCCGGCCCCATGAGTCGGTGGTTTTCTCGGCCCCTGGTGGTCCCAGGTCGTTTCCGCTGCACAGCTTCATGCGCCAGGGCCTCCTGCAGACAATGGACTTTGATTGATTGCGCTATCTGTAATAGCACCCGAGATATCAACAGATATATATTGGATTTTCCCCTGACACTGAGTGTCCGGCCCCATGGGACGGTGGTTTTCTCGGCCCCTGGTGGCCCGAGGTCGTTCCCGCTGCACAGATGCATGCGCCAGGGCCTCTTCCAGACAATTCACTTTGGTTTATTGCGCTATCTCTAATAGCACCCGAGATATCACCAGATATATATTGGATTTTTCCCCGACCCTGAGTGTCCGGCCCCATGAGACGGTGGTTTTCTCGGCTCCTGGTGGTCCGAGGTCGTTCCCGCTGCACAGATTCATGCGCCAGGGCCTCTTGCAGACAATTCACTTTGGTTTATTGCGCTATCTCTAATAGCACCCGAGATATCACCAGATATATATTGGATTTTTCCCCGACCCTGAGTGTCCGGCCCCATGAGACGGTGGTTTTCTCGGCCCCTGGTGGTCCGAGGTCGTTGCCGCTGCACAGATTCATTCGCCAGTGCCTCCTACAGACAATGCACTTTGAGTTATTGCGCTATCTCTAATAGCACCCGAGATATCACCAGATATATATTGGATTTTTCCCCGACCCTGAGTGTCCGGCCCCATGAGACGGTGGTTTTCTCGGACCCTGGTGGTCCGAGGTCGTTGCCGCTGCACAGATTCATACGCCAGGGCCCACTGCAGATAATTCAGTTTGGTTTAGTGCGGTATCTGTAAGAGCACCCGAGATATCACCAGATATATATTGGATTTTACACTGACCCTTAGTATCCGGCCCCATGAGTCGGTGGTTTTCTCGGTCCCTGGTGGACCGAGGTCGTTCCCGCTGCACAGATTCATGCGCAAGGGCCTCATACGGACAATGCACTTTGATTTATTGCGCTATCTCTAATAGCACCCGAAATATCACCAGATATATATTGGATTTTACCCTGACCTTGACAGTCCGGCCCCATGTGTCGGTGATTTTCGGGGTCCCTGGTGGTCCGAGGTAGATCCCGCTGCACAGATTCATGCGCCAGGGCCTCCTACAGACAATGGACTTTGATTTATTGCGCTATCTGTAATAGCACCCGAGATATCACCAGATATATATATTGGATTTTTCCATGACCCTGAGTGTCCGGCCCCATGAGACGGTGGTTTCCTCGGCCCCTGGTGGTGCGAGGTCGTTCCCGCTGGACAGATGCATGCGCCAGGGCCTCCTGCAGATAATTCACTTTGGTTTATTGCGCTATCTCTAATAGCACCCGAGATATCACCAGATATATATTGGATTTTCCCCTGACCCTGAGTGTCCGGCCCCATGAGACGGTGGTTTTCTCGGCCCCTGGTGGTCCGAGGTCGTTCCCGCTGGACAGATGCATGCGCCAGGGCCTCCTGCAGATAATTCACTTTGGTTTATTGCGCTATCTGTAATAGCACCCAAGATATCACCAGATATATATTGGATTTTTCCCTGACCCTGAGTGTCCGGCCCCATGAGACAGTGGTTTTCTCGGCCCCTGGTGATCCGAGGTCCTTCCCGCTGCACAGATTCATGCGCCAGGGCCTCCTGCAGATAATTCACATTGGTTTATTGCGCTATCTCTAATAGCACCCGAGATATCACCAGATATATATTGGCTTTTCCCCTGACCCTGAGTGTCCGGCCCCCTGAGACGGTGGTTTTCTCGGCCCCTGGTGGTCCGAGGTCGTTCCCACTGGCCATATTCATTCCCCAGGGCCTCCTACAGACAATTCACTTTGATTTATTGCGCTATCTGTAATAGCACCCGAGATATCACCAGATACATATTGGATTTTTCCCTGAACCTGAATGTCCGGCCCCATGAGACGGTGGTTTTCTCGGCCCCTGGTGGTCCGAGGTCGTTCCTGCTGTACAGATTCATGCGACAGGGCCTCCTGCATATAATACACTTTCGTTTATTGCGCTATCTCTAATAGCACCCGAGATATCACCAGATATATATTGGATTTTCCCCTGACCCTGTGTCCGGCCCCGTGAGACTGCGGTTTTCTCGGCCCCTGGTGGTCCGAGGTCGTTCCCGCTGCACAGATTTATGCGCCAGGGCCTCCTCCAGATAATTCACTTTGGTTTATTGCATTATCTGTAATAGCACCCGAGATTTCACCAGATATATATTGGATTTTTCCCTGACCCTGAGTGTCCGGCCCAATGAGACGGTGGGTTTCTCGGCCCCTGGTGGTCCGAGGTTGTTCCCGCAGCACAGATGCATGCGCCAGGGCCTCCTGCAGATAACTCACTTTGGTTTATTGCGCTATCTCTAATGGCACCCGAGATATCACCTGATATATATTGGATTTTCCCCTGACCCTGAGTGTCCGGCCCCATGAGACGGTGGTTTTCTCGGCCCCTGGTGGTCTGAGGTCGTTCCCGCTGCACAGATGCATGCGCCAGGGCCTCCTGCAGATAATTCACTTTGGTTTATTGCGCTATCTGTAATAGCACCCAAGATATCACCAGATATATATTGGATTTTTCCCTGACCCTGAGTGTCCGGCCCTATGAGACGGTGGTTTTCTCGGCCCCTGGTGATCCGAGGTCCTTCCCGCTGCACAGATTCATGCGGCAGGGCGTGCTACAGACAATGCACTTTGATTTATTGGGCTATCTGTAATACCACCCGAGATATCACCAGATATATATTGGATTTTTCCCTGACCCTGAGTGTCCGGCCCAATGAGACGGTGGGTTTCTCGGCCCCTGGTGGTCCGAGGTTGTACCCGCAGCACAGATGCATGCGCCAGGGCCTCCTGCAGATAACTCGCTTTGGTTTATTGCGCTATCTCTAATGGCACCCGAGATATCACCTGATATATATTGGATTTTCCCCTGACCCTGAGTGTCCGGCCCCCAGAGACGGCGGTTTTCTCGGCCCCTGGTGGTCCGAGGTCGTTCCCGCTGGCCAGATTCATGCCCCAGGTCCTCCTACAGACAATGCACTTTGATTTATTGCGCTATCTGTAATAGCACCCGAGATATCACCAGATATATATTGGATTTTTCCCTGAATCTGAATGTCCGGCCCCATGAGACGGTGGTTTTCTCGGCCCCTGGTGGTCCAAGGTCGTTCCCGCTGGCCAGATTCATGTCCCAGGGCCTCCTACAGACAATGCACTTTGATTTATTGCGCTATCTCTAATAGCACCCGAGATATCACCAGATATATATTGGATTTTCCCCTGACCCTGAGTGTCCGGCCCCGTGAGACTGCGGTTTTCTCGGCCCCTGGTGGTCCGAGGTCGTTCCCGCTGCACAGATTCATGCGCCAGGGCCTCCTCCAGATAATTCACTTTGGTTTATTGCATTATCTGTAATAGCACCCGAGATTTCACCAGATATATATTGGATTTTTCCCTGACCCTGAGTGTCCGGCCCAATGAGACGGTGGGTTTCTCGGCCCCTGGTGGTCCGAGGTTGTTCCCGCAGCACAGATGCATGCGCCAGGGCCTCCTACAGACAATGGACTTTGATTGATTGCGCTATCTGTAATAGCACCCGAGATATCAACAGATATATATTGGATTTTTCCATGACCCTGAGTGTCCGGCCCCATGAGACGGTGGTTTTCTCGGCCCCTGGTGGTCCGAGGTCGTTCAAGCTGCACAGATTCATGCGCCAGGGCCTCCTCCAGATAATTCACTTTGGTTTATTGCGCTATCTGTAATAGCACCCGAGATATCACCAGATATATATTGGATTTTTCCCTGACCCTGAGTGTCCGGCCCAATGAGACGGTGGGTTTCTCGGCCCCTGGTGGTCCGAGGTTGTTCCCGCTGCACAGCTGCATGCGCCAGGGCCTCCTGCAGATAACTCACTATGGTTTATTGCGCTATCTCTAATAGCACCCGAGATATCACAAGACATATATTGGATTTTCCCCTGACACTGAGTGTCCGGCCCCATGGGACGGTGGTTTTCTCGGCCCCTGGCGGTCCGAGGTCGTTCCCGCTGCACAGATTCATGCGGCAGGGCCTCCTACAGACAATGCACTTTGATTTATTGCGCTATCTGTAATAGCACCCGAGATATCACCAGATATATATTGGATTTTTCCCTGAACCTGAATGTCCGGCCCCATGAGACGGTGGTTTTCTCGGCCCCTGGTGGTCCGAGGTCGTTCCTGCTGTACAGATTCATGCGCCAGGGCCTCCTGCAGATAATTCACTTTCGTTTATTGCGCTATCTCTAATAGCACCCGAGATATCACCAGATATATATTGGATTTTCCCCTGACCCTCAGTGTCCGGCCCCATGAGACGGTTATTTTCTCGGCCCCTGGTGGTCCGACGTCGTTCCCGCTGTACAGATTCATGCGCCAGGGCTTCCTGCAGATAATTCACTTTGGTTTATTGCGCTATCTCTAATAGCACCCGAGATATCACCAGATATATATTGGATTTTCCCCTGACCCTGAGTATCCGGCCCCGTGAGACTGCGGTTTTCTCGGCTCCTGGTGGTCCGAGGTCGTTCCCGCTGCACAGATTCATGCGCCAGGGCCTCCTCCAGATAATTCACTTTGGTTTATTGCATTATCTGTAATAGCACCCGAGATTTCACCGGATATATATTGGATTTTTCCCTGACCCTGAGTGTCCGGCCCCATGAGACGGTCGTTTTCTCGGCCCCTGGTGGTCCGAGGTTGTCCCCGCAGCACAGATGCATGCGCCAGGGCCTCCTGCAGATTACTCACTTTGGTTTATTGCGCTATCTCTAATGGCACCCGAGATATCACCAGATATATACTGGATTTTTGCATGACCTTGGGTGTCCGGCCTCATGTGTCGGTGGTTTTCTCGGCCCCTGGTTGTCCGAGGTCGTTGCCGCTGCACAGATTCATGCGCCATGGCCTCCTGCAGATAATTCACTTTGGTTTATTGCGCTATCTCTAATAGCACCCGAGATATCACCAGATATATATTGGATTTTCCCCTGACCCTGAGTGTCCGGCCCCATGAGACGGTGGTCTTCTCGGCCCCTGGTGGTCCGAGGTCATTCCTGCTGCCCAGATTCATGCGCCAGGGCCCCCTACAGACAATGCACTTTGGTTTATTGCGCTATCTGTAATAGCACCCGAGATATCACCAGATATATGCTGGATTATCACATGACCTTGGGTGACGGATTCCGAATATCTGTAATTTTCTCGGCCCATGATGGTCCGAGGTCGTTCCTGCTGCACAGCTTCATGCGCCAGGGCCTCCTGCAGACAATGCACTTTGATTTATTGCGCTATCTCTAATAGCAGCCGAGATATCACCAGATATATATTGGATTTTACCCTGACCCTTAGTATCCGGCCCCATGAGTCGGTGGTTTTCTCGGCCCCTGCTGATCCGAGGTCGTTCCTGCTGCCCAGATGCATGCGCCAGGGCCTCCTACAGACAATGCACTTTGGTTTATTGCGCTATCTGTAATAGCACCCGAGATATCACCAGATATATGCTGGATTATCACATGACCTTGGGTGACGGATTCCGAATATCTGTAATTTTCTCGGCCCCTGGTGGTCCGAGGTCGTTCTTGCTGCACAGATTCATTCGCCAGTGCCTCCTACAGGCGATGCACTTTGATTTATTGCGCTATCTCTAATAGCACCCGAGATATCACCAGATATATATTGGATTTTACCCTGACCTTGACAGTCCGGCCCCATGAGACGGTGGTTTTCTGGGTCCCTGGTGGTCCGAGATAGATCCCGCTGCACAGATTCATGCGACAGGGCCTCCTGCAGACAATGGACTTTGATTTATTGCGCTATCTGTAATAGCACCCAAGATATCACCAGATATATATTGGATTTTCCCCTGACCCTGAGTATCCGGCACCGTGAGACTGCGGTTTTCTCGGCCCCTGGTGGTCCGAGGTCGTTCCCGCTGCACAGATTCTTGCGCCAGGGCCTCCTCCAGATAATTCACTTTGGTTTATTGCATTATCTGTAATAGCAC